>NC_141902.1:11542361-11850833 GCF_057802395.1 Ceratotherium simum simum | reverse complement strand
GTTGTATTCAGCCTTTGGCAGCTTGCTTTTTGGCCTGGATGGCAGTGCATTCTCAGACTCGAAGGCTAATATTTTACCAAATTGTGTTACAGTGTTAGTCATTTTATAGTTTTTTCCATCAGGATACATGTATCCTTAAACCTTGCAGATTCAGGATTTTCTTTATTTCAGTTCTCTGATGTTAGAGTCAGAAAACATAGCAGCTCATAGGCTTCAGCCATCTCTGAAAATAATCCTAAAGTACCTTGGACCCTGGAGGAGAACACACTGAGACCCTGGGCCCTGTTGGCGGTGTGGTCATTTCAAACCACATGAAAAGACCATCACCCGACCACGTTATTCACAGAGTTATAACTTGATTGATAGTATTACGACTAGTCTCAGAGTTAAGAAGCACTATCAATTCTTTTTCAGTTCAGTTCATTTATCTAAAAAGAGGTCACTTCCAGCTCTTTCATTCCCTTTTCACCTCACAATTTCTTCCCGAAAAGTTTTAACTGATACATACTAATTCTTGGAAGATTTTTGTTTTAGTTCAAAATTGTTCTTCCTCTTGCTTCTTGGTTTCCTGTTTCTCTTTCTCTCTCTCTTTCTTTCTGTGTGTCCGTCTCTACATGTGTGCATACACACATGCTAACACACACACGTGTGCACACACACATATATTATCAACCTTCCACTGTCTGTGTCATGAGAGAGGTGAGTCTGAGAATTAATGCCATTGTATGGTACCACATATGGATTCAGCCAAAATGGATCTAAAGCAAATGTTTTTCTTGAAAATTTGCACCTTTCAGATTTTTACTTTCATTTATCAGACTCACAAAGTTTTAGCTATATAACAAAAGTATGTGAGGCAGGTGGAGTTGGGGGTTTCTGTTGAAATTTCCCAGGGAAAGGAAATGAAGGGTAAAATATGACACAATCTGTCTAACAACATTCCAAGAAATGTTTTGGATTTCCTTTTTCTCCCTTCTCATAAAGATTCCAAGACAGTCACGGAGCACCCATAACAAGGTGAGGATATATGGCAGAGGGTGGAAGAAAGGGATTAACACAAGGCAAACTGGTTTTATAACCTAACTGTCCTTAGAAAACCAGGCTAATGAAATGCATTTTCCCTCTAATGGCTTTCAATTCAGGATACTGTGTGGTTTTCCCTGAAAATGTGATGAATTCTTACTTTACAAATCATGTTCATTCCCTCTTGTTGTCACACTTGGTCTAATTTTGCTGAGTTACTGGTTGACTACAGTGATGGAGAGTTATCACCACCAGTATTACTAGGGCTCAGAAAATATGACTGAAATCATATCTTTCTCTAAGAATTCTGTGACTTAATCTTTCTACATTCTAATTGATATGGAAAACAGGAAATGACATGTTGATTTATAATCCCATAGGCTTGACTGTGAAATGCCTAGAATAAAATCTGCTCACAGTAGGTATTCAGTAAATATTGACTTGTTATTGAATAAATGAATGACGGGCAAATAGAAGAAAGTGATTTAAAGAAATAATCATGAGGTTTGGGCTCATTAGAATGGACAATTTGTGACTAGGATAATTTATAGTCATTTCTTCCTTGATTATTTGGCCCAGATCCAAAACACAGTCCATATTGTGGAGACTTGCAGCCCTCTGCTATCCAGAGAGAGCAATTCTGTGCCCTTGGATGGAGAAGGTCTTTTTGGACGCACACTCACACACATACGCACACTCATTCACACATACGCAGCGCCACCCAATGCAGAAACATTATAGCTTAAATTAGTATTGTTCTTGGTATTGTACTATTATGGGGGGAATACTGGGAAATGGATCAACTTTTCATTTTATTGTTCATTATGGGCTGGCTCAAGCTCAAAGCTGAAAAGATGAGCTCTCAGGCAGCTCCTTCAAAGTTTGGTGATTTATTCAGGATAAGCATCTGGAAGACTGGATGCTTATCTATACCATTCAGTCCCATCCAGCCCAAAATGTGGTTAGAAATATAACAAGATTCTTTCCTGTGAGAGAAAGTTGGACCTTTCTCTTGTCAGCAAAACTAGAACTGTTGATTATTTTAAAAATTTGAGCAATTTCCCAGCTTCTTGTAATCCAGCTGTGACAAGGAAGTGACAGTTATAATCAAAGTACAATTCACACGATTTCCACTCTCTCCAAAACCTTCTTTGGGACATTAGGGGATGATGGAGATTTATGTGTATTTTTCATTCCTGATAAATTCAAATGTGATTTGATTGGTTTTGTGTGAAAGAGGGAATTGAATACCTTGAACTTATCTCTTTTGAAACAAAGACCTTTTATTATATCAGCTAGTTTGAAGCCATAAAAACACTCAGTACAGTGCAAACCATTTTGGTTCTTTTGAGGAGCTACAGATAAATAACTCGAAGGATATTTTCCAGATCCGAGATAATGGCACTACCTAGTTGTAAAGGAACAGAACCTTGGGTGGCCTGACGACCTTCCTGGGCCACAGACATCAGTGAGTCCTGCTCCAGGGACCGTAGCTTTGGCATGTCATGTGCGGAATTCATCTTACAGGAGTTGCTAATGTAGGTAAATTGAAAAGCCCAAGATCTTGTGAATCACTCATTATGATTTAGGGATTTCCCTTCTCCCCATTAGAATCACAGATCTTAATATAATAAGAAATTGAGATAATCTAGTTCAGTGGTTTTTTTAAAATAAAATTTTAGTGTTCAACTTTGAAATTCTCCACACACATTGAAAAGTATGGAAAATAACAATAACATGCATTCACTACCAATATTAAGCAGATGGTAACATTTGGCTATATCTGCCTCAGATCTCTTTTTAAAAAAATAGGAAAAAGTATGCTTGATACAGCAAACAGCCGCTTCCACTCCCCAATCCTTTGCCTATTTTTTTCCCCAGAAGTAACCTCGACTTTGAGATGCATACAGGTTTTCTTATCTTTTCTGCATGTATATTCCTTCAGTAACACTATACGGTATTGTTTTACATGTTTTAAAATTTACATAAATAGAATCATATTATGTCATTTGCAAACTGCTTTTTCACTCATTGTTGATTTTTGAGATTTTACCAACATGGTACATTTGTCATGTTGGTAAATGGAGCTCTGGTTCATTTATTTAACTGCTGTATTGTGTTCCACTGCATGAATTAACCACCTCTGAGAAATGGTACAATTATTTCCAGGTTCTCACTATTCTAAGCAGTGCTTCAGTGGCCATCTTTGCACGTGTCTCCATGTGTACATAACCCTCCTGCTTCTCCAAGACAAAGAGCATGGAACTAGAAGTCAAATTTCTGGGTCACAGACTATTTACAGCTGAGATTTTTATTGGCTCTTGTTCTGTTGCTCTCTGCAGGGCTTGTACCAATTTGCATCCACACCAGCAATTGCTGCCTGGCTGAGAGTTTATCTCAGATTCATTATTTTTTTGCCAGTGTGACAAGTGTGAAATGGTATCTCATTGTAGTTTATTTTGCATTTCCCCGGTTTATTAGTGACATCGAACATCATTCATCTCCTCTTTTGTGACTTGTATTGTCATATGTGTTGTTTATTTTTTTTTACTGGTTTATTATTCTTTTCTTTATGGTTTTCCATGACTTCTGTATCTACTCTGAGTTCTTTGCTGATCACATGGGTTGCACATGTCTTCTCCTAATTTGTGTCTCACCTTTCACTTTGTTGGTTATATCTTTTGTGGCAGAGAAATTTTATCTTTATATTTTTGTCTTGTCTAAGAAATTCTCACCTTCTCCGATGACACAAAATATCAATTTTCTTCAAAAATTTTCACATTACTGATTTTCCTTCTTTACTTCTTTAATTCTATATTTTATTTTTGCAAATGACATAAAGTAGGAATGTCTTCTTGTCTTTTCTGTATAAATGGCCAATTTTTCAGAAGCATTTATCGAACAGTCCACTCACAAGTTGTTGGCCAGATCTAGTCGCATGGCCCCACCCAACATGAGGGGGGAGGAAATGCAATGCCCACAGTGTGCCCAGAGTTGGGGAGAACTGAACATGTTGATGAACAGCAATAATTACCTACATGCATGTAGTGGTTTTAAAATATGTTCACAGATCCTTTGACACTCCCCTTTTCAAAAGGTGGAGTCTAGTTTCTCTCCTCTTGAGAGTGAGCTGGACTTAGTAATGCACTTTGAATGAATAAAATGTGGCGGAAGTAATGGTGTGTATGACTTGCAGGATGAAGTCATAAAAGGCATTGTGGATCCCTCCATGCTTTCTTTTGGGCCACTCACCCTGGAGGACGCCAGCTGTCACGTCCGTGAGGATTCTCAAGCAGCCCTAGGGCAAAACACAGTGGTGAGGAACTGAGGCCTCTTTGCAACAGACCGCACTAACTTGCCAACCATGTAAACGAGCCACCATAAAAGCAGATCCAGCCCCCGTCAGGCTGGATCAGGCTTGCCCAGTCAAGCCTGGAGATGGTTGCGGCCTTGGTCAAACTTTTGACTGCAAACTGATGAGAAGTCCTGAACCAGAACCAATCAACTAAGATTCTCCTGAATTTCTGACCAATTGAAATTGTGTGAGATGATAAATGCTTATTGTTTTTCTGAGCCAATATATTTGGGAATAATTTGTTATACAGCAATGGAGAATTAATAAGTTGAGATTGGCAAAATTTCAAGGTTATGTTTGATTCAGTATGATTTAAAATGTAGGCTATGTGGCATAAACCATATCTAACATAGTGGTCCTGTGAGATCACCTCAAAGATAACTGTTATCCATCAGAGCAGATTAAACTGGTGGACAACCAGAGGCCTAGGAAGACATCTATGCCTCTTAAGGTGCTGTGGACAGAAAAACACCCAGTAATCACTGATAGAAACTTCAAATGAAAGTCATGACTGTGAGCACTCCCCATTGCAGTGACTAATTTTCTATTCATCTGCTTCTTACTCAGACAACTCTGTGGAACCATGCTTCAAGCTGAGTACAGATTTATTTATCTAATCCTAAATGATATTGGGGGACAAGACAAGAATCTAGCTGGTCTCTGGTATAGAAATATCACCCTCTGGTGTCCACACTTCATAGGGTTTGGGGATGGTCAAAGTAAGTAATGTAAGACGAGGTTTTGGGAGCATGAGAGAACGATGCACATGTATCGCTGGGGTTATATATCAGTCAGAAATGTTAGGTTTTGCTGTGGTAATGGAAACTCTAAAATCTTAAGGGCTTACACCCTCTGAGGTTTATTTTTTGCTTATGTTAGTCAGCTTCAGGTTGGCTATGACTCTGACATGTCGTCTTCACTCTGGAACCCAGAAGGCAGAGCAGCCTCTAGCTGGAACAGTGACACTAGTTGTGACAGAGAAGAAAAAGTCATGAAGGTCTTCCTGAAGTGACACTGTGTCAGGAGTCCCCAAGACCACCCCTAGCTTTGGTGATGCACTAGAAAGACTCACAGGATTCACAGTATATAGTGATGGTGACGAAATGATATGAAGCAAAATCACCAAAGGAAAAGGTGCATGGGGCAAAGTGCGGAGGAGACCAGGGGCAAGCTTCCAAGTCTTCTCCCAGTGGAGTCACACAGGATGTGCTTAATTCCTCCACCATCAAACTGTGACAACGTCTGTGTGGTGCTCTTTACCAGGAAAACTCTTTAGAAACTCAGCACCCTGATTTTTTATTGGGGGATGGTCACGTTTTCACCCTCTGCCCAGCACATACCACAGCTCTCGGCTCCCAGAGGGAAGCATGTATTCAGCATAAGCCACATTGCTTTGCTCTAACAGGTTAGGGGCAGTGAGCCATTCTATCAGAGAATGATGGGTACATTCCCATGATCAAGCTCCCCCATGCCAGCCAAAGGCCAACCTTGCAAGAAGGTCTTTCTAAGCCTAACAACCTCAGGCCTGCTGTTAACTCCTTTCTGCGGATACCCTCACCACTTCTGCTCACATTTCATTGGACAGAGCAGGGTCATGGCCAAACCTGACATCAATGCAGTGAGAAAGTATAATCCTCCTGTAGGGAGTGGCAGCCCATATTTCTGAACAATAATACAAACTACTATAGATTATTACCTTTTGAGTGAAACAATATGAAAAAAGAAGGAATTGATATCTTCTATTCATGTGTATATGTGAACCTTCTACATATTTTCATGGTCTGGGTTCATATAATTTAAATATTTTTATTGAAATGTATTATATAATGACTTAAAGGAAAAATGTAGCAACAAATATTAGAGAGATGGTGAGTACTGATTAATAAGAAAGCAATTATTACTCTTTCTACATTATCACCCTCTTTTTTTCCAGATCTGACTCTTTTTGGAGGCAAGCGCTTTCATTTTGCTTTGATTTTCTCGGAGGCAGGGCTGTGTTTGTTAAAGCTCCAATCCTCTCTGGCACTTGTGATTAGACCTCTGAAGAGCTGTTTCGTGGCCTTTGCTGTGCTTTCTTATCGCTGTACCTTTTAAGCTTTCCGCTGTGTTTCCAGTTCTGGCTTGCATACGGCCTTCAGCATAAATTCCATCTGCAAAGTGGTTTCCTCCAATGCTTTCCTCATCTCGCTCAATTGTTTTTATGCTCCTATTCATTATCTTTCCTCAGCTCTTTGGCCTTTTATCATTAGTTCAAACTATATAGAATACACTTTTTGGCTAAGGGTTAAGTCTGAAAAATTGTTATGGTGATTGGCTTTTGGCAGATTTATTTACATTTCTGACCTTTATTTTTCTATTTACTATATAGTTTTTTCATTAAAAAAATCTTGTTTCGCCCCCCTAAAAAAAGAAAAACAAGGTTAATTGTTTAGAAATAGAAATAAAAATCTTCTTGGCTTTAGAAACTGCTGCTCTTAACCTCTGCTTCCCCACCAAAGACAGTCCTTTAGTTGGAACTCACAATCAGTTGGAGGGAACTATATCTGCTGCATAGTTTTAGAAGACAACATCTCCCCTTTCAATGAAGAGAGGGCTTTATGTGGGTCTCTTCTTTATGGCTAGATGGCAGAATGTTTTACTGCTATTTATAAAAGCCTGCATTAAAAGAATGCAATATTGGTTCTCCCAGAGTGGGATCTATTTGGAAAACTAATTATCTCCAAACGGCTGCAAATTTTCAAGAATCTGCCAAGAAGACGAATCAAGAGTACCGCCCAAATGACTTATTGCAGGAAGGGATACTTGGAGCTCTTGGGAACTCCCCAACAGCTATTTAAAACCCTCCTGCTCGCTCTCTTCCTCTCCTCCTCCCACTCCAACCTCTGCAAGATGACCTCGGCTCATATTTCACAGAGAAAGTAAGCGCTGACAAGGGAGACCGTGCCCAGCTCACTCTCCTGCCCTACCTACATATTTGTCTGCTTTGATGGCTTCCAAATGCCCTTTTCCTTCACTACAGTGGAGGACTGTGCTCTGCGCCATCCGAGGCTCGTCCTGCCATGTGAGTTGAACATTTTCAAGGTTCCCCCTCCATCAGAGTCATCTCCCTCGCCTGCAGTTTCTCCACTGCCTCTTTTTTGGCTCTTCCCTTTCAGCCTGTATATCTACTCAAGTTTCTTCAACTTAAACAGTAACACCACACACACACACACACACACACACACACACACTTGTTCCAGCTGCTCGCTCTCTTTCTCTTAATTAGAGGCTGTTACTGCACCATCCGTGCTCTCTACCATGGCAGGTGGGGAGCTGCCCGGAGTGAAGGGTCCTGTTGCAATCTGAGTGTGGTTGTGATGAGGGCTCCATTGTTAGTCGACCACTTCCACTTAATTTTCATTCCTCATCCTTTACAACATTTAGCATATTTCGGTTGAGCAGTTTGGGGGTAAATACCTCGACTAGTAAGTGCTTAAAAGTCAAAGAAAAGACCTCATTACTTTCTCCCAGTGGAGCAATCAGACAACAAGTAAGGAGAACTTACCATGTGGCAGGCGCTGAACTAAACTTTTCCTGGGCATTATCTCATTTTATCCTAATGCTAATCTTGGGAGACCGATAGTATTATCGTTACCATTCTGTAAATGAGGAAATTGAGGCACTAAATGTTAAGTAACTCGCTCAAACTCACACAACAGGCAGCAGAGCCAATTGTCTCCTTTCCAAGACTCCAAGAGCATCTGTCTTTGGGGGTAAGACACCATGTACCCAGAATGCCAACCTTCAGATAACAAGAGTGTCCCATTCTCTGTGATTCTCCTGAGGCCTCTGAGTTACCTCATGCCTCATGCCTCACATGTGTGCTTGCTCATTCTCTTATACTGGTTTTCAACCTAGGCTGAATATGAGATTCCTACCTGGCCCCGATCCAAACCAACTGAATCAGAATCTCGGGGTGCAATTTGGGGATCTGCACTTTGTAAAAGCCCCCAAGTGATTCTGATGTGCAGAGAGGGTTACCATTTCTCTCTTCCCTCCACTAACCTACTTCCTATTGCCTTTCTTCTTCTGTCATATTCTCTTCTGAGTGGAGAAAAGCATTGTGTTTTGAATAATGAAATAGTTTGATAAACAGCTTCCTGTGGATAATGTTACTGGGAATAATGTTATAACTGTGTTTGATTATTTCACTAAAAGATATGTAGAACTCGTACTTGATTAAATATTTATGGTGTTGTGAAAAATGATTTTTAAAAGTCCTATTTTTCCTCTAGAAGTTAGAAAAAACATGAGTCAGACGTCTCCGAGCTGTTTCTAGCCAAAGCTTCATCTAAGTCTTGGAAGCAGTGAATCCAGGTTACCTTTCAGTTCCTCTACTGAAACCACAGTTGTGTATCGTGTATTCCGCTGTACAGACACTTACATAGAAAAACAGTGAGTTTACACAATGTATTTAACACATTATTTACGAAGTTTAATTCCCTTGACTATTTTTAAAAATCTATTTGAAATCACCAAGCCACTGAATGTGTATATTGCAGGGAGGTAAAAAGGGGTTTTGAAGTTATTATCTTTTCTTCTTTTCCATTTTCAATCTAACTCTGATTTTCTGTGAAAATCAAAGCCAAAACTGACTTTGAAAAAAATTAAAAAAATAAACAACATCTATACCACTTGGTAGAGGGAAAATAATTATTTTCATAAAGCATCTCTTACTTTGCTAATGTTGAGAATAATCTGTGGCTCCCCACTGAGACCTTTTCTTTTTTGTCCTGGTGGGGGTATCTATCAGCAAAAAAATTACTGTACTGCTTTTTGAATATCAGCCTTCATCCTCAGAAATTGTATAGTACTTCTAAGATTTATGACACTAATGGAACTCTCCTGACAGCGGTGTGATCCATTTTGCAGACATATGGGAAGCAGACACAACTCTAGTCTCCTGTTGCACATTTCCAAAGGCTGAAGAAACCAATATCTTAATTATCACAGAAACAAGAGATGAGGAAGTCTTCAGTCCCTGAATGAACTCAGTTCTGTAATAGTCATATATAAAAGAATTAGGCCCGATGATGTTTAAAAAACAAGATTGAAACAAACATTGACCATTATGTGCTACATTGCTTTATCAAATAGCGTCAGAAAATAAACCAACTGGGATTTTAAAAGGCAACCTCTATTTTATAAGATAAAGTTTGTGACCTGCAAAATAACTATATTTATAGATTTAGCCTTGGGAAGGAATAATTTGTACATTTTTAAAAAATGTATCTCTGAAATATGATTGCATCAAAATTGAACACTGGGGCCGACCTGGTGGCGCAAGCGGTTAAGTGCGTGCGCTCCGCTGCGGCAGCCCAGGGTTCGCCGGTTTGGACCCTGGGCGTGCACTGACACACTGCTTGGCAAGCCATGCTGTGGCGGCATCCCATATAAAGTGGAGGAAGATGGGGATGGATGTTAGCCCAGGGCCAGTCTTCCTCAGCAAAAAAAAGAGGAGGATTGGCAGATGTTAGCACAGGGCTGATCTTCCTCACAAAAAAAAAAAAATTAAAGAACAGTAAACTGAAGTTAAATTGAATTTCAAGCCCAGTTTTCCCATTAACTAGCTGAGTGATCTTGCACCAATTACTTGATCTTTTGGGGCCTCACTTCCTTTGCTGGACTAGATAATCTCCAAAGCTTTTCCAGCACAAGCATTTTATGATTCCATTAGGTTTCCCATAGTGGAAGCCAACAAGAGAGCTGGAACTGTAATAAACAGGACTGCTCTTCTGTAGTGAAAAGGAGGACCCGACTGTAAGTCAAAAGAACTGCATCCACGCCCTGCAGCACCACTTAGAACCCATGGGACCTGGGCAAGTTCTTAATGCCTTGGTCTCCTCGTCTGTAAATCAGAGATAGTGGTACCTCACTGCATTGATAGGAGTTTTAAATGAAGTGCCATGTGTATCGGTCCGCTCGGTTTGCTGTAACAAAACACCGGAGACTGCGTGGCTTAAACACCAGAAAATTATTTTCTCACTGTTCTGGAGGCTGGAAAGTCCAAGACAAAGGTCCAGCAGGGTTGGTTTCTGGTGAAGGCTCTCTTCCTGGCTTGTAGACCATCGGCCTTTCACTGTGTCCTCATTTGGCAGAGAAAAAACTCTGTTGTCTCTTCCTCTTCTTCTAAGAGCTCCAGCCCTATCAGAGTAGGGCCCCACTCTTAAGACCGCATTTAACCTTTATCGCCTCTTCATATGCCCTATCTCCAAATACAGTCACATTGAGGGTTAGTGTTTCAATGTATGAATTGGGGATGGGGGGTGCACAATTGAGTCCAAAACATCATATATGAAAACTCTTTGTAAACACATAATTTTCTATTAATGTCCCAATAGGATCAATAGCATAAGTATATTGGGCATTCATATCCAATGTTGGTGGGACTACTCAAAGCTACAATGTTTTTGAAGGTCTGTTTAACAATACCTATTAAAATGCAAAGTGCTCATACCTTTTGAACCAGTATTTGCACTTTAAAAATTTATACTCTTGAAGCACTCTTAGAATAGCACAAAAATATATGTATGGAATAGTCATTGAAATTTCATTGAAAAATTGGGAAGAATCAGCAAATAATTTAATACACTATAGTAGGTCATACAATGGAATATTTTATATTTGATAGGTACCCAAAATATGAAATATTATATATTCATTAAAAATGTGGTTAATCTATAAAGACTGACATACAAAGATGTCCAGGACCTGTTAGAGGAAAAAGGGGTGCACGTTGCAAAATAGCTTCTATAGTATGATTTTTTTGGGGGTAAATATTTATATTTTAGAGGAATTAAACATTAAACTGTCTATATTGGCTTTCTCTGAGTGGTGTGGGATTCCAGGAGGCTCTCTCTTCTCAAGTTATACTATTCTTTGATTTTGAATTTCATTTTAAGGACATATATTACACTTGTTCTAAGAAAACAAAAGATTAAAAGACTGGAAACTATCACTAACTCACACTCTACCAATTCTTCAGTTTACATTTGAAATGCCTTTAAAATTAATTTTTGAGCCAGCCCTGGTTAAATTTTGGCATGCTCCACTTCGGCGGCCTGTGTTCGGTTTCCTGGGCGCGGAACCCCATCACTTGTCTGTCGGTAGCCATGCTGTGGCAGTGGCTCACATAGAAGAACTGGAAGGACCTACAACTAGAATATACAACTATGTACTGGGGCTTTGAGGAGGAAGAAAAAAAAGAGAGGAAGATTGGCAACGGATGTTAGCTCAGGGCGAATCTTTCCCGGCAAAAAAAATAATAATAATAATTTTTATTTTTGTTGAGGAATAAATGCGCATAGTTTAAACAACTGCAAAGCTTATTACGAAAAACAGAAGTCCCTGGCCTTGCATCTTTCTAGTCCTGGTCACGTGGGGCAAGCTTATTCCCTTCTTTCAAGAGTTTCACCTGATATATAACCATACCTTATGAAATAACATGTATATGTTGGTATTTGTTGAGTATTTCATTTTAGACATTGTCTCCTGACTTTCCTCGGCAGATTTAGAGTTCTCTCTTTACTTCTTGCCTCCCCCCTCCCCGAACATATACTCCCCAGCCTGTCACTTTATGTTTATCACAACTTTGTCTTAATTAATATTCAGAGTTTACATTAGTATTACTATGTAAATATTGTTCATAGCTGAGCTACCTAGTACGTTATAATGAAATATCCTGCCTTATACAGCTTTTGTGTAGTTACTAATTACCTTATATTTTATCTGCTTAGTTGTTTATGTGCATATCATTATTTCAGTCCCAAAATCTTTCCTTCAGAGTTGTAAAATTCCTTTCAATATGGTTAAACACAACAGGTAATCTCTCAGTTCTATTTTTGCTGGTGTCATCTCTCCTGGTTCATCATACAGAGAGCCAATGGATGGTTGTGTTTGGAGAGCTAATGCTTTTGAAATATTAAGAAATTCCTTCTTGCTTTTTCTTTAACTTTTGGCCCTTTCCTCTGTTTGGGCAGCTAGATCATTCTGTTCTCATTTCCTCAGGTAACAAAAATGACAGTGGAAAGGTAGAAGAGGGCGAAGAGTCTTTTCCTGACTTTGCGTTTCAAAGCTTATACCCTGAGGGAATGGAAAAAGCTTATGGTAATCAAAATATTTTGGATAAAACCCCAACAGTAGGAGACAAATGTCCCCCCATGCCACTTCTCCTGCCAGACTAAAAGTCGGAGAGGAAATGATAAAAGAGAAGAGTTTGGGGTGACTGGGGTTGAGGACACAGCAGGGTCAGTGTTGACTGATGACCAACTGTCCACTCCTGGGAGCACTTCAGACCCCCACACCTCAGGCCTAAGCTAACAATTCCTTATCAGTCCTGGTGAGAACGCCCCTCAACGCAGCCAGCACATCATCCACACAACACTCAGGTATGAGTTGCCGGTATCCATGTGAACATTCCCTCCCACAGTGACACAGGACACTTGCAAACCCCAGAGGGGCTTGGGGATCTGGATTCCCAGCACTCGATGTTGAGCAAAACCAGCTCAACCTTCTTCATGACTTGGGTCAGTGGTAAAGCATGGTCCTATTACAGGAGCAAATGCCTAGGACAAATCGAGCTGTTATGTAGGCTGTCTGCTAAATTGTTGAATCAATAAGTTAGAGAATAAAAATAATGAAGAGTTCACATATGGCCCAGTACAAGGAACAAAGAGCCTGAATTCAGGCAAGTCGGTTGATTGCTGTCCCTGATTTCTCATCTGTAACATGAGGACAGCAATAGCTTTCTACCCCTTGGAATGGTTGTTTGGCGATGGTGTAAAAGTATATTGAAGATTTCAATGCACAACACTAGCTATCATTTTCTAATTTTGAATTTCGTTTTCTTCATTTTCAAATATCAAATATTTGACCTATTCATTGATTTCGTAATTCAACAAACATAAACAGGATATAGACACTAAATTTGAGCAGAAGAGCAAAAGCATATTTTCACAAGTAAGCCCATTATTAGTGTCGCAGCACGCATGAGGGAAATTATGTCATTTGCCTCTCCAAGTGATTACATCCGAGAAAGATCACTCAAATGTTACATATTAATTCTAGATACTTCTCTGCTATTTAATTTACGTTTCAAGCTCAGTGCCTACTTGTCAGATGTCATCTGTAAACACTGATTAAGCCCCTGTGCGTACCACAGCATGCTTGGCACCCACAAAGCAAGTTATGAGACCTTGTCCTGTCACCTGAGAGTATTCAATCTGACCATGGCTGAGGGTTGATTTTAATAGCAGAGGATCTCTAACAGTCTAAACTTAAATAATACCATGGTGCCTCATGGAAAAGCAGAACATAAATTTTTAGTAGTAATGGTTCTCATGAATTGTAGCTTCTTTTTTTGACAGTGAGAAAGAAAGTGGGAGAGAAGAAAAGCTCTTTACAGAAGGATTCCAATTAATAAATATAGAAGGAATGAGAAAAATAGAAAATCATCATCAGGCAAACATAATTGTTGCAAGCAAGATCCACAGATGCATGCTAAAATTAGTAGGTGGATGTTTGAGGAGAAAATAGATATTTGCATAATCTCAAAGGGCAGGCTGGGTAAAGGGTATATGGGGATTCTTTGAACTTTTTTCGTTTTTGCAACTTTTATGTAAGTCTGAAATCATTTCAAAATAAAAAATTTAAAAACATGGATGAAATTTGTATGTTAAGTTTTCTTACCCAAAACATTTTTTTGGTTTCTTAATTCTACTCTTAAACTTATTCTTTGTCCCATGCTAACGTCCAACAGCATGACCCTTATACAAATCTTCCAGATTATACACATATTTGCTCTCAAGTCCTTCCCAACTACCTTCTAGTACCAGTGGAGGACTGTATACGTTCAATCAGGAAGCATGTCTTGAATACCTATTATCTTCATAGAAGTGTGCAGATAACTGCAAGGGACTTAAAATGCAGTCTATGATCCAATGCCTCCCTTGAGGAGATAATAGCATGTTGGGAAGATAGTAGGTATACTCATGAAAGAACAAAATAGCAGTGTGGAATTATGTGAGGTCATGATTTATTTTTATGGTATTAGTTACAGGAGTTGATAGAGACAGAGAAAAGTGACAGATGTGCAAATAAGAGCAAGATGGACCTAAAAACTGTGTAGGTCCTGAATGGTGAGTGGACGTAGGGAGTCTGAACAGTCTTTATGGGGAATAGGTGGGGGGTGGGAAGCAGTCATGAGACATGTCTAAGTGGCGTGGAAAATTTGAGACGGGGAGGAGAATGGGCCTTGATAGAGTTGAGCCAGATCACAGAGGGTTATGAAATCTGGATCAAAGAGCTTTCCGTCCAAATAGAAAAGGGAAGCTATTTTAAGGGCTTTGTTAGAGTCAAATTTCTTTTCTGGCACCAATATAAACCAGTATGGTGGATCTCAAGCCAGAACCAGCTCCATTTTTGAAAATCAAATATATAACGATGGATGTTTGAGAGAACTTTTCTGAATGTAAATCAGATTGTCCTCACCTTCTCTATCCTACCCCACTCTTTTACCCCCTAAAACATTCTAGAGTTTTCCTTTTGTTCTTATGATAAAGACCAAAATCCTTAACATGGCCTCAGGGCCCTCCAAGATAGGCCCCCTCCCCTTAGACTTAGATTTCTCTGGACCCTATTTTCCTCAAGGCCCACCCTCTTTTGTTTCCTTCAGGGCTTTCTTTTGTTACTAGACATTTGCATGCTCTTCCCTCTAACTTGTCCTCATCTTTTGACTAGTTTACTCCTTTTCATCCTTCAGATGTCAGTTCAATCCTCCAATTATCACCCCCAATGCAGAAGCCTTGCTCCCTGCTCTGACTGGATCTAGTCGTAATACAAAGTACCTCAGTTTGTAAAACTTTCCGTGTTTATATATTTACAATATGGGGTTATTTTATTTAATTATGTGGTTATTTGATTAATACCTTTTTCCCTTATTAGACCACAGACTTCTGTTTAAAATACAGAGACTATTTTCGTTTGTGCTTCCCGTTGTATCTCCTGTCCCTAGCATATGGTAGGTACTCAATGAGAATTTGTTGAATAAAGAAATGAAATATTAAAACATATTCATTTTCTTTATTCCCAAGACACTATCCTATTCCAATAATATGATCTTCTGAATTATGAGAAAAACGTCCTATCTCACCTGTGAAATTATAGCATTTATGGCCCAGTATTTTAGAACTTTTGGATTGCGGCTCTAGAAGTGTTATTCAGATGATTACATGGAACTGAATTACCAGAGCTTAAATAGAACTTGTTGATCAATAGATTGATATCCACCTGCAGGGCACTTTGCTCAGCACTATGAATTATTACAAGCTAAATGATACATGGTTCCTGCCTGGCTTATAATCAGGTAGACGATCTACACAAAATTACTTCTATTGTATGGTAGTCTGTGAGGGCTTGAAGTACTACGGAAACATGGAAGGGGGAAGATTTATTCTGATGAAGGAAGCTGGCAAGGCTACAGGGAAAAGTAACATTTGAGCCAGGTCTTGAGGGATGGATGTGCTTTAGACAGCCAGACTTTGGGAAGAGAAAAATTCCAGGCAGAAGGAAAATAATAACTAAAAACACAAAGCACGAAAATATGAAGCACTGTACGAGAAAGTCAAGCAGGGCTGGAGCTGCGGGTGAGTGGGCTGCCAGTGTGTTGTGACAGAGAATAGACTAGGGAAGTTAGGTTTGAACTAATAATATGCTACACTGTTTGCACCTACGTGATGGATAATGAGCAGTGACCAAGGATGATGAAGAGGGAAGAGGCAAAATCAAATGGTGGAGTCCAGTAGCAATGTGATGGGATAGATTGGAAGAGAGCTCTACAGATGAAAGAGGGTGGGGAGACCAGAGGCCTGGAGAAGAAAACTTTGCAAGAGCCTCCGGGAAGCTAAGGAGGAACTGGCTGGGTTAGCAGCAGTGAAACAAGGGAGGATGGAGGAAGGAAGCGTTCAGAAAGTGGAGAGAACCAGACTCAGCAAATGTGTAGTATGGGCATTGAAGGACAGAAAGCTGGAAAGTTTTGATCTCATGACTTAACTGATGATAATTTAACTAAAAGCAAAACCAGTAGTGAGAATATGTTAGTAACAGCAACCTATTCCTGTTGTTTTAAATCTTCTGGTAATAGTAATCTTGTTAATATTATCCAAATCTCTTGATGATGAGGAATTACATCATTCACATTCTTACATGAGTTAATACTGCATTTGTAACTTCTGGTCATACTTGTCAGCTGTCAAGCCTTTTCTGGTTTAAAATACTGCAGAATTTAGTGGTATCTATTCCTTTGCATGTCCCCTTTTCACCTCCTCATTTTTCTAGTTGTCTGATTTTATTTATGGAAAACATGATTATGCTTTGCATGTGGGTAAGGGATAACCCCTTCTCCCTGCTGGCTGCAACCCTCTTGCTTCCATTATTCTTTGAGCAGTTTTTGCTGTACATAATTATCTGCCTAGTGGGAGTGGGGGTGATCAAAATGAATTGCATGGGTCACCCCCCCAACCCCCATCCAGAGATTCTGATTCAGTATATCCTAGTCAGGGCATTTTAAATAAGAACTCCAGCTAATTCTGAGGCAGATGATCCAAGGACTACATTTTGTGATGTGTTGGTTTGTGGTGGAAAGCTTTTAGATTTTATGACATGGACATATCTATTCTATTAGTATTATCAGCATTAGAAACCATCAATTGCAAGTAACTCCAGAATTTAATAGCCTATATATTTTTGCTAGACTTCTCTCCCCAGTGCAGTATAATACAATGCACAGATAATCAATTTGGTCCCTTTCTTCAGGCAAGAGACCAAGAATTTATACAAACAATTTCCTGACTGGTCAGTCCCAATGTGGGCTAACCATATCATGCAGATTAATGATAGAAGAGTTTTTCCAGCTGGGTGGAAACAGAATATTGCCTTCCCAATATTAATACAGGGTTACATATAAGACCCAAATAATTATTGCCCAATAACTCTTTTGGAGGTGGTTTTGTAATATAGAAAACACTTATGAAGGAGTAAATAATAAACAAAAGTGAATCGAACTTCTTTACTACACATCCTGCACAAAATAATTACTAGCATATATAAGTGGTTATTTAAAGGCAGTAATAATAGCCAATAAGATGAGTCACAATTATAAAGCATTCCAAAAACCAGCACCCTAATTATATTTTGGAATCATATTCTGAAGAACACTCTTTAGTGCAGTAATCACCCAGCTTACTTCTTATAGCTGTGCCTTTTGTAAGAATGGCTCACATCGTTAGTGATTTTCTTGCCATATAAAATCCTTTTCTCAGTTAATACCATGCATAATCAGGCCTTAGGACATCTAATCCTTCTAAAATATATGGACTTTTTATCTTTTACACTTGTCTAAATTAGTCTGCATTTTACATTCCCCAAATGAACCAGGTAAAAAATCAGGACACCCCTGTGTCTGCCCAGGACCATTTCTGAATTTATGTCAGCTCCATTTGGCCTCTTGAGAAAGACAGTTTTACCCCCAAAACTTAATAGTCTCAATATACATTACACAGATATACAATATACATAAAAGCAATATAATATGATAGGTCAGTGCAATGCAGAAAAGTGAAGAAGAGTAAGGGAATGGAGTGTGACAAAAGTGGTCAAGGCTGACCTCTCTAAAGGTGACGCCATGCAGGTAGACACCTGAATGAAGCAGAGAGTGAGCTATTCAATTATCTGGGGGCAAAGAACTTCAGGCAGAGGAAATAGCAAATGAAAAGGCTCTAGATAGGAACATAACTGGCATATTTAAGAAAGAGAAGGACAACAAGTTAGAGACTAATAGAAGATGAGATTGAAGAAATAGCAGGAAACAGGTTGTACAAGGCCTCAAATGTCTTGGTAAGTAAGGACTTGGAGTAATATGAAAAATATGGTCTATTAAAAATGACAAAAAGTTATTTGCTACTCCTTCCACTGAAAGGTGGAGTCTAATCCCCCTCTCCTAGGATCTGGTCTGGCTGTAGTGACTTGTTTAACCTATAGAATGTGGCCAATATTCTAGAACAAGAACGAGTCAGAAGAAGCCTTGAAGCTTCTGCCCAGACACCTTGGAAACTACCAGCTGCCATGTAAGAATCTGACAACTCTGAGACCACCATGCTGTGAGGAAGTCCAAGCTAGTCATTCAAAGAGCTGGGTAGGGAGAAAAACAAGGAGATGTCCAGCCAGCCCCAGCTGTTCCATCCATTCCAGCCTAGCTGCCAGATGAGAGTGAGGAAGTCATCTGGGTCAACTCAGCCTCAGCAGACATCACATGGAGAAGAACCAAGGCCCCAGACATATGGCCCCGGTAGAGCTGTTCCAGCTACCTCCAGCCCTTCAAATGACCCCAGCTGAGGCTCACTAGGGAGCAAAGGTTCACAATCTTCAGTCTTGTACAGTTTCTTGACCTACAAACTAACTTATAATCATAATAAAATGGTTGCTATTTTATACCTCTAAGGTTTAGATGATTTATTATGTAGCAATAGACGACCTGCACAGAACATGACTGGACAGTTGAGAACAGGAAAATATAAACCTGATCTATGTTCTAAAGGGACCCCTCTAGCTGCTGAGTGGGACTGGACTTTCAGGGGAACGAAAATGAACACAGGATGCTCAGTTAATTCAATTGACTGTCCAGGTAAGGGAAAATAGTGGTTTGGATTAAAACAATGACATAAGAGAAAGTAAGAAGTGGTTGAATTTGAGATACATTTTGAAGATAAGCTGACAATATTTATTCAAAATTGAGATAATATTTTTATTTCAATTTCAATATTGAACATATTTTAAAAATATATTAATATGTCATGTATTACACTTAGAAATACCTTGAACATACAAACAATCTAAGGTCTGTTAAATAAATGAAGATATACTGAAGATTTCTTTGATTCAGAATGTGTCTACAGGTCTGGTTATTCATTACAAGCATCAAATAAATATTATATTTTCATTGTAGAAATTTGTATTGACCCAGGGCGTGCCCTAGAACTTTAGTATGCCTCTGTTCCTCCACAGAACTCATTTATTATTTTTAGTTCTTTCAACAAATATTTATGCAGAACCTTCTATGTGTACATTGCTCAGGATACAATTGTGAACAAAAGCAGGCATAGTCTTTTTTGATGGAAGGTAGACTTTTTTTGAAGGTAGATTTTAAACAAATAACCACACAAATAACTATGACAAATGCTATAACCACAGCCAGAGCAATAATATGGGGATTTGATTTAGCAAGGTCAAAAAAGTTTTCCTGGGGGCCGGCCCGGTGGCGCAAGCGGTTAAGTGCTCACGCTCTGCTGCGGCAGCCCAGGTTTGCCAGTTCGGATCCCCAGCACACACCGACGCACCGCTTGGCAAGCCGTGCTGTGGCGGTGTCCCATATAAAGTGGAGGAAGATGAGCATGGATGTTAGCCCCCACGGCCAGTCTTCCTCAGCAAAAAGAGGAGGATTGGCAGATGTTAGCTCAGGGCCGATCTTCCTCACAAAAAAAAAAAAAGGATTCCCTCAAGAAACTGAAGAATAAGCTAAGATCTAGAGGCAGAGTTAGAGTTCATTACTGTCAAGAGAAGCACGAGAGTGTGATAGGCAGACAGAAAAGCAAGTGCCAATGCTCTGTAGTGTCTAGAGCGTAATATACTGGTGAAACTCAAAGAAGACTTCTACCTTTGCAATCTGTTCACCACACTGAAGCTAGAATGATCTTTTTGAAATCTAAATATGATATTTCCCTCCTGCTTCTTAAAATTCTAGGACGCCTTCTCAAGTGCAACACAGATGGTGATTCCATTTACTGCTTTCAGAAGGATTGAAAGAGAACTAGGCTTGGGGAGAAGAAAATGAGTTAAGTTTTGGACATATTGGGTTTAAGGTGCCTTTAAGACATGCTAATGGAGATATCAAGAAGCAAGTTAGATATATTGGTAGGGAGGTCTGGCTGGAGATGTGTAGATTATCCATCTGTAGGAGACGCTCAAAGCCATGACATGGATGAGGGCACTCAAGGAGAGGTTATGAAAGAGGAAGGGAAGGAGACTGAGGACCACAGCTTAAGAAAGCCCAGTGGAGAAGAACATATGTCTATAAGAGACCAACAAGGAGTAGCCCGAGAGGTAAGAGGAAAACTTGGGACAACAGTGCCATAGAGGCCAAGGGAAGAAAGTGTTTCCAGCAGATGTGCGGCGTTGATCACACAGGGTGCTGCTGAGAGTCAAGAAAGTCGAAGAGAGTTAATGATCCTTTGGATTTAGCACACATAGGGGGTAATAGGTGGTGTAAGGAAAGAACATTATTCTTGAGACGCAAGAACTAGATCTATTAACACCACCAGTAGGTAGACTTGTTGGCAAGTTATCCAACTTCTTTATGCCTCATTTTCTCATCTGGAGCCTCTTAAGCCCTTTCCAAGACTGCATTTATGGATCTAGCAAAAACTTATTGAACTCCATGGATTGTAAAAGACACACTGAGCTCCCTTAAGGTTTGCAAATGTAAGTTCCTCAAGAAACTTACAGTTAAGCAAGTAAACACATGAAAATATGTTCAACATAATTGTCCATTAGGGAAATGCAAATTATAAACACAACGAGATATCACTACACACCTATCAGAATGGCTAAAATAAAAAATAACAATAAGAGCAAATGCTGGTGAGGATGCCGAGAAACTGGATCACTCATACATGTTGCCGGGAACATAAAATGGTACTGTCATTATGGAAAACAGTTTAGCAGTTTCTTAAAAAGCTAAAAATGCAACTATCTTACAACCCAGAAACTGCACTCCTGGGCATTTATCCCAGAGAAATGATGATTAAGGTTCATACGAAAACCTGTACATGAATGTTTATAGCTGCTTTATTTGTATTAGCCCCAAACTGGAAACAATCCAGGTATTCTTCAATAAATAAATGATTAAACAACTCAGGGAGCATCCATCCCATGGCAATACTATTCACCAATAAAAAGGAATCAACTGATGATACATACAACTTGGATGAATACCTGGAGAATGACACTGAATCAAAAAAGTCAGTCACAAAACATTACATACTGTATGATTCCATTTACATTACATTTTCAAAAGGACAAAAGTGCAGAAATGGAGAACAGATTAGTGGTTTCCAGGGTTTAAGGAGGGAGCGAGGGCAGGAGGGAAGGGCAGCATGAGGGATCCTTGCAATGATGGAAATGTTCTATGTCTTGACTGTATTGGTGTCAATATCCTTTTTGTGATATTGTGCTATAGTTTTGCAAGAGGCTACCAGTGGGAAAATTGCATAAAAGGTCAACAGGATCATTTGGTATTGTTTCTTACAACTGCATGCAAATCTACAATTATCTCAAAATAAAAAGTTTAATTAAAAAAGAAACGTGTTCAAGAAAGAAATTGAGACATACAAACATGTCTATAAAAGAGAAACACAGATGAAATGTTATCATTTAGAAAGGAAAAACTTATTTAGAGATGGGAAACTTGGGAACTATTTCATGTAACAGATGGGTAGGATCTAGACATCTAAATCCAGGGAAGGACGTTGCAAGCAGAGAAAATAGTATAAGATATGAGGCCAGAAAGCTGGTGATATATTTGGAAGCCCTGTTTAATTTCACTGGAGTCCCACATCGTTGTAGGACAGTAGTGAAATAAGATTGGAAAAATAGGTTGGAGAGAGATTGTAGAGAGTTCTAAATATCTCACTAAGGAATTTGTATTTTGTGTGCAGGGAGACCCTCTAAAGGGTTTAAGCTGGGAACAATATAGCCGCCACTTTATTTTGGCATCAGCATGTTGGAAATGGTTGGGGGAGGAAAAGCTATGGAAGGCAGGAAAACCAGTTAAGAAGGATAGTGGCGATCATTTAGGAGTTTAGGTAAACGAGTACAGTGGCGCTGGGAGTACGAACGAGGTGGCTCAGACCCACACCTGTTTCACAGTTGTGTCTTTCCCTGTGCTGAGCACAGCACCTGACACACAGTCAGGGCTTAGTCAATATTTGTTAAATACAAACATGAGGGGATAAATAATTAAACCAACATATTTTGAGACTCTAGTCTATATATTTAATCTTGACAGCACTGTAAAGTAGAGATAATCTGCATTTAAAGATGAGAAGCCTGAGGATTTAACAAGAGGAAGTAACAAAGGCTTTTGTATTAATCAGGATTCTGCAGAGAAACAGGACCAATAGGATATTCATAGGGAGAGATTTATTATGAGAAATTGGCTCACATGATTATGGAGGCTGAGAAATCCCATGATCTGCTGTTTACAAACTGGAGACCCAGGAAAGCCGCTGGTGTAATCCCAGTCCACATCCAAAGACCTGAGAACCGGGGGAGCTGATGGTATGAATCCCGGTCTGGGGGCTCCTTTCCTCCCTTCCTCCACTTCTGCTCTCGTCAGGCCCTTAAAGGATCATATGCTGCCCACCCACGTTGGAGAGGGCAATCTACTTTATTGAACCCACCAATTCAAATTCTGCTCTCATCCAGAAACAGCCTCACAGACACACCCAGAAATAATGTTTAATCTGGGCACCGTGTGGCCCAGTCAAATTGACACACACAATTAACCCTCACAGCTGTTGTTTACTTGGGCAACCGCTCCTTCCACACCGCTGTTCTCACTCCTCTCCTCCCAGTGCTGCCCCACCCCTTGTCCTTTGTCTCCTCGGTACTGACTCACAAGCTAGTTCACAAGCAGTCCGAACATCAGTTTTCCTCATCCTTGGTAAATTAACTAACATTACTTGCTTCTGGCAACTTCTTACCTCGAGTACCCTCAGCAGTCCCAGGAGCCCTTGTCCGTCCTGGGCTTCTATCCATGGCACTCCTACTTTCTGTTTGAAGCCTCCAGCCTAGGTAGTAGGTTTACCTTTTCCAAAACTCTCGCATCTGATGTTCAGAAATTTACTGTCATCTCAGGACAGGCCCATGTGCCCTGTTGAAGTACATGGTGTGTGACTTATTTTTTCCAAATAATTGATAACATATCTTGTCATTCCTGTTTACACCTTCAGGGCACATGTTGAAGATCTAAGTTCTGTCTCACAATTCCTCACCTTCTTTGAGTTTAACTTCCAGTGCTTTCCAGCCAAAGAAGACCACAAACACACCTGTAGTACGTTAATTCATTATTAAGTTAAGTATCGTTAACTAATAATTTGGGTTAATTACTACAGCAGCAAGGGAAATGATGGAGTGTCTCAGTGAAGGTGTTATAAAAGACAGGATTTGGGCTGTGATCGAGTATCTCAATCCTTATCTGGGAGGAGGGCAAACTAGATCGAGGCCAGCGCTGCACTTAGTAAAGGAGCAATAGTCCCTTTTTAAAGGGTAACAAGACTGGGAAGCCATACAGGACCAACAACCCGGCTTCTTCAATAAATAAATTGCAAAAGAAAAGGAGAGCAGGGGGAAGCAATAGTCACTCATATTGGCCAGGACAGGGGAATGTTTGGTGATTTTTGTGGCTTGGACAATGTTCATGTTTTGCCTGTGGTCAGACACGCTTACAGAGTGGTCTCGGTTTTGTCTGTGATCCGTCACAGCCACAGAGTGGCCTCGTCTAATGTTGATGTTTTGTGAAATTCTTCTGTTTAGCAGTGGAACACCAGAGCCTTCCCGTGAGTGGGAAGACAGCTTGTAAAGACACCAAAGCCTTACTGATAGGATTGAGCCATCTCCTGAGTGCTGGGGGATACTTTTCCCTTTCTCACCCCAAATAGACACTAATTTCTTCTCTGAATTGCTGCAGGTCTTACTAGTACTACCTCTTACGGTGGCTTTTAATTAGGTGCAGCTTCCTTAGTCATTGGACTGCGCATATGCCATGTCTCCTCACAGAGGTGATAAGCACCTGTCAGGTAGTGACCAAGGCTTAGAACTTTTGGTCCCACTCCTGGTGTTTGAAATCCTCTAGATCCAATTCTTGTAAGCAGACACTTAATATTAAGTTTTTGAATGAATGAGTGAATGAATGAATAATTTGAGCCCAAATAAAGCTCATTTCAGAGTTTTACGATTCTAAACAATTGAAGAAAAAGAAATCAATTCTTGTTTAAATTAAATAAAAAGATGTTTTCCCTTTATATGCCAAATCAAAGAAGAATTGAGCTGAAAGTAAAGTTGATTAAATTGATGCCAATATTTGAGAGAAGAAAAGGCTTGCTGGGGCATTTGAGACATCAGTAATATAAATCAGCTAGATATGAGGTATTATTCAATAAAAAATGGAAATGCTTTTTATTTCATAACTTTATGGAATATTTTACTCACCAAAAAGAAAGCAAGCTTATTCATCATTTGCATATTATCTTCTAATACATGACTAAGTCTTCTCCTCTCCTCTAATTGATAAAGTATTCACTATTTCAAAGAGTTTCCATGAATTTCAGTTTTGATTAATTCATAGATGCATAAATATTGATGTTTCATTTTGATCTACATATTTTTATTTACTTTCTTTTGAACTAGTTATATTCCTAACAATTGCTAATCACTGAAATAAACATCATAAATAGAGCACTTAATAAAATCAGGAGGAAAAGATATTAACATTTTTAGATTGCTATGGATTAAAAAATATCTGTCTGCAAAGAACTCAAAATATAAGGGGTAATATCTAGGATTTATATTATATACCCTGTTCTATATGTAATATATATATATATATATATATATATATTTAAGGAACTGGCTTATATGATGTGGCTGCTGCCAAGTCCCCAATCCATAGCACAAGCTGGCAGGCTGGAAATTGATGTAAAAGTTCATGCCGTAATCTTGAATCTGAAGGCTGGAAACTCAGGCAGTCTGAAAGCAGAATTCCTTCTTCTTCAGGAAACCTCAGTTTTTGCTCTTAAGGCTTTCAGTGGATTGGATGGGGCCCATCCCCACCATGGAGGGTAATCTGCTTTACTTAGAACAACTTATTGTAAATGCTAATGTTAATCATGTCTAAAAAATACTTTGACAGCATGTAGACTAATGTTTGACTAGGCAGCAGTTCTCCATAGTCTAGCCAAGTTGACACATAAGATTAACCATCACAATATATTTTTGACTAGTTATTGACCTGACACAAAAGTCTTACACTGAAAGTTTTCTTCCATATTAATATCCCAGAAAACAGTTGATTTAAAAAAAAATCAACTTAGTGATATATTAGTGGCAGAAATAATCATTCTTTGCACAGAAAATGACACAATACCTTGGGGTTTGAATGATTGATTGTCTGAGGTCATTATCAAGGCTGTGACTAAGCTTATTAATAAAGAACCCAATCTTTTGTTCCCAATCCAGTTTATCAAGGTAACCACATTTCTGTGAGATCTTGGTATGCATGACCATTCCCTATACATTTGGAATGTCCGCTTTGGTTACCCCCTGAGGCACTAGCACCAGCCATCCATTGGTGCTTTCGTAATAGTCCCCAACTAATGGCAGCTTCTTTCCAAGCTAATGAATGTCTCCCTACTTCTAGATCATGTAAGGGTAATCCCCCATTCCCAACCCATTAGAACATTGAACTATCATCATTGCTTCTTTTCTCTACTCCTGACTCCTTTAATTTAACATCTTCACAAATTGTATGTTAAAGAAGAGTCAGAGAGCTGGATAGGGGGCTGTGGCAATCGTGTGCCTTCCCTTCTCATATTCTACCTACTTGAATTTAGTTTCTTACTTTAATATTATACTGTCAAGGTTTAGATCCACACCTCTAATGCTGTCACGTCTCATGACCCTCAACTTTGAACTTGCTATTCATTCAATATTCCCATTGGGTTTGAATCCTATATTGGCTGTTTAACAGCTTAGTGACTTTCCGAAATTCAATTTTCATCTTATACTAAAATATAGACAAAAATTCTAACCTCACAAGATTTTTTAACATGATATGTGCTATATACGTACCTGCCCACAGTGCCTGGCCACTATTTTCCGTTTGATAAATGCTAACTACCGTACCGCCCCCTTACGATGCTCTACATCTGCTTACATGGTTCTAATCTGCCTCTAGTCTCACATTCTCTCTTCCCTGATCGAATCGAGACCTGTCGTTTTCTGCAATAGTTAGGATCATGCTAAGAGAGGGTGACGGGGGAGAGTTGAAATATTATTTCGCCCCATTGTAAAAGCTCCAAAGCTAATCCTGAGTGATAATGACAGGCTCTGAAAGGATCCCCAGTTGAATTCTGCCACTTGGAGGTACAGCAGCAGGTGGCTGTTGAGAGGTAGAGGGTTGACTTGAATGAAAAGTGAAATAATGAGGTATCCAAAATTGAGCTCTGAGAAATTATTGAGTCAAAGTGGAATCAAACTTTCTCCAGGGCAATTACTTGTACTGTTTAAACTTCAGTGGCCAAAAATGTAATATCTGGAGATGACTGATGAATATTTCATGTACTACTCTCATAGGTAAAATCTGAAATGAAGAATAGTCATAATTTTTCAGTTCGTCAGGATAAATATGCTGTGAAATAGCACAGTGTTTAGAGTACATGACATTTGCCGTCATGAGATTAGAGTATCAAATGGTGCCCCAGTCACCTGACTCACTAACAGTTGTCATAACCTTATCATCCACAAATATCATTCGTCAAGAGGTGCATGAGAGAGTATTCAATGTCATAAAATATAGTAAACACATTGGTGTATTCAAACATGCATGCAGACCTTCATATTATAAGCATTGGAAAAGCTAAAAAATTACATTCTAATTTTGTGATACTTCGGATAATTTTATTTCTAAATATAGAGCATGGATAGTGATGATGATGATGATGATGATGATGATGATGATAAAATCCATTGCTATCTTAACTGGGTACCTACAGCACTTTATACTTCCTTCCCTTAGAGCACATATCACATATCTATAGCTAATCTATTTATGTGCCTGTCTCTTTCACTAAATCATGAGTGCTTTGATGGCAGACTCTATGCCATCCATCTTATCTTGGTGCCGGGCATCTGCTTGACACATAATAGACACTCACTATACATTTGATGGATTGAATTTTGCTAAAGGATATAAGGAAAGAACTCCATCATACGATTTTAGCATTTACTAGGATCAAGGCACTATACTAAATCTTATGCTTAGCTAAAGCAGTTTAGACACAGGCCCTATCCTCATGCTTCTTAAGTGGGCTGACTTAGAGAATTTGAATGTTTACTGCCACATGACTCTGAGCTTCCCCTTTCCAGTTGTCTGGGGGTTAGAGGGCTGTTTCCCATTAGGTGTGTTCCTGAGGGCTCACCTTTGATTTTGAGTTTGGGAGAGCTGACTATAACCTAGTCATAAAGCCAGCTATGGTATCCAGATTTCATCAAAAACACATATCAGCTTGTGTACCATCTCATGAGAATTTGGTTTCTAGGCATACTTTTATAGACCAAATGTCCACTGTGCTAAAGAATTTAGTCATCCAATTTGATATTCCAGGGGGGAATAAAGGAATAAATTGTGCACCAGCTCCATACTTTAATTACACAAGCAAAGAAAAAGTGAAGTTAAAAGCTATACTGTAATCTAAAATATATGTAAAGTCATGTCCATTAAATGTTAGAAAACAATGTGATATACTACAGAGAACTCTCAAATCATCTTAGTCATTTTTGCTATTTGCTATAAAAAAATCACAAGCAAGTCAATTAAATGACAGATTGCTAGGATTTTAAAAGGACATATGCCTTAGTTTTATATGGCTTTTGAAATCTGAGGCATCAAAATGATTTTTAAATATCATGAACTATAAAAAAGTAATTGATTTTTACTCAATTCCAAATGTCAGATTATGGGCAGTGGTATGCTATTCATGAAAGTGGCCATTCTGCAGCAAATATGCATAGTTGGCAACAGTTCCACCCAAGACTGCTCAACTACCAGCCTCTATGTTAATCAACAAAAAACTATTTGAAGTGTGATAAGGATCTTCTAGAAGTAGTTTTGCATTTAAAAATTTTAATAACTTAGGTTATATGTATATTAAAGGGAAAAAATCTATAAAAAAGACACCTAAAAGCAATTGTTGTAAATTTCAGGACCATTATATTATGTACCTTTACACAATGTATTTTCATTTCTGGTCTAGAGACTAACAACAAAAGGGCTGACAGAAACCCAGACTACCAGAATATCAGCTCCCAGGAAAAAAAAAACTACAAAACCAAATATAACTTTTATTAGGTTTCTTTAAGTAAAAATTTAAAACTACTACAGACTTATTTTTTTAAATAAGATTTACCAGAGGTAGAGTCAGAGAAGCATGAGTGGTAAGGATAAAGGTGAAAATAAAGAGAAGTGACATGGATATCACTGTGCTGTTTTGAGCTGTTATTGTTGAAACACATTATTGTTTAAATACAAGCAAACTTCTAACTGTATGCCTGCCTTATTTCCCTCCCTCTCAGCTTAGACCGTAAGCTCTCAAAAGGCAAGAATTCTTATATATATAATTTTTTTTTTTCAAGTCTCCAAGCCTGTGTTAGTGTATCCTTATGGCTATTTGCTGAATTGAGTTGTGGGTAGAGTAAGCCTTCTGTAGTTTAATAAGAAAACTCTGGCTGCAAATCAATACCTTCAGGCTCATCCATACACTGAAATTGAGCTACATCAGTTATGTTACATTTGTAGGTGAAAGACAATGATAAAACAGAGGATGCTTAAAATTATTTGTGGGTTATGGGAAGGAAATGTGATTCTGTTGTTCATCAACATACTAGTCTTCACTTACTTATTCATTCATTCATTCATTCATTCATTCCTCTGTATTTACTGAACCTTTGTCTAGTGTAGCAGGTCCTGTGTTTCCTGGAACGAGATTTTCAACATGAAAGAGCTGCTTGTCAGTGGCTAATAAATCACTCATTTTACGTAAATAAGAGCAAACAAGTCACAAATAAATGGGAAGACATCCCACGTTTATGGGTTGGAAAGCCTCATGTTGTTAAGATGTCAATAATACCCAAAGTCATCTGTAGATTCAACGCAATCTCTATCAAAATCCCAATGACTTTTTTTTTTCAAAAATAGAAAAAAATCCATCCTACAATTTATACAGAATTTCAAGGGACTCCAAACTGCCAAAACAATCTTGAAAAAGAAGAATAACATTGAAAGTCTCATATTTCCTTATTTCAAAACTTCCCACAAAACTACAGACAACAAAATGTTGTGGTACTGGCATAAAGATAGATATGTAGACCAATGGAATAGAATAGAAAGCCCAGAAATAAACCCCGACATATGTGGTCAAATGATTTTTGACAAGGGTGCCAAGACCAGTCAATGGTGAAAGGACTGTCTTTTCAACAAATGATGGTGAGAAACTGTATAGCCACATGCAAAAGAATTAAGTTGGGCCCTTAACCTATACCATATACAAAGATTAACTCAAAATGGCTTAAAGACCTAAAAATAAGAGCTAAAACTATAAAACTCTTAGAAGAAAATATAGGGGAAAAGCTTCATGACATTGGATTTGGCAGATTTCTTGGATGTGACACTAAAAGCACAGGCAACCAAGCAAAAAATAGTAAGTTGGACTTCATCAAAATTGAAACATTTTATACATCAAAGAATAATATTAACAGGGTTAAAAGGCAACCCGCAGAATGGGAGAAAATATTTGCACATATCTGATATCACATATCTGATATAGGATTAATATTCAGGATATATAAAGAGCTACAACAAAATAGCAAACAACCTAATTAAAAAATGGGTAAAAGACTGAGTAGACATTTCTCCAAAGAAGATATACAGATGGCCAATAAGCACATGAAAAGATGTTCAACATCACTAATCATTAGGGAAATGCAAATCAAAACCACAATGAGATACCATTCACACTGATTAGGATGGCTATCATCAAAACAAAACAAAACAAAATTAACAAGAGTTGGTGAGGATGTGGAAAAATTGAAACCCTTGTCCATCGCTGGTGGGAATGTAAAATGGTGCCGCTGCTGTGGAAAACTGTATGACGGTTCCTAAAACAATTAAACATAGAATTATCATAAGATCCAGCAATTCTACTTCTAGGTATATATCTAAAATAATTGAAAGCAGAGATTTGAACAGATATTTGCACATCAATGTTCATAGTAGCATTATTCACAATAGACAAAATGTGGAAACAATTCAAATGTCCATTGATGGATGAATGGATAAACAAAATGTGGTATATACAGACAATGGAAGATTTTTCAACCTTAGAAAGGAATGGCGTTCTCACACACGCTGCAACGTGGATGAACACTGAAGACATTAGGCTAAGTGAAAGAAGCCAGACACTCAAGTGCCAATATTGTGTGATTTCACACACATGAGGTACCTAGAACTGTCAAATTCATAGAGACAGAAAGTAGAATGGTGGTTGCCAGGGGCTGTGGGGAGGGGAGAATGGGAGTTACTTTTAATGGGTACAGAGTTTCAGTTTGGGGAGGTGAAAAAAGTTCTGGAGATGGACAGTGGTGATGGTTGCACAACAATGTGAATGTACTTAGTGCCATTGAACTGTACACTTAAAATGGTTAAAATGGTAAATTTTATGTTATATATATTTTACTAGAAGAAACAAACAAGTAAGCAAACTATCAATAGCCTAATGGATGAAATAAAGATTTAAAATCACTTGGAGTTCCTCAGAAGAAAAGGGCTCCACAACAGCAAGTGAAAAGGCAAGTTATTGTTCAGATTCTGCTGTTTATCGACAAAGAAGCAAGAGGTCTCACTGAAGACAATATTTCACAGGTTTGGCTTGAAACACCAGGATTGTCAATTTAGATACAAAAGCCTCCATTCTAATGTGTATGCAGGAATGCTGCTGAAGAAAAGAGAGATCAAGAGGAGCTTATTTTTTTCTCTCTATTTTAGTTGCATGCAATTTTCAGAGCTTTTACATATTCCCATGAGAAATGGCTTTTGAATTTATGGATTTACACCTATATTCCTCTTGCATGTTATTTTAAGAAAACAATCAAAGCTGTTGCTATCTGAGAAATAAAAAATGACAGATGCCGCCAGGAGAGGGTTTTTCAAGGAAAGGACACTGGTTCTTAATGAAGGGTAAATTGTGCATGCAATTTCCAGAACATAGCTCAACTACTAATTCCTTGATAGGTTCCTGCTGTCCTAATTAGCTAACCCCTGAACTCAGAGGTGACTTAATTAACAGAAAAGAAGACTTGTGTAGTATAGGGTATGAAGTTAGATCCTAATAAACATTTGCAAGGGTGCCTGCTTCTGCAAAAGTATAAAGAACAAGCGTAGAAAGGCCAGTATATTAGCTCAAATAGCTTTTCTTAGCAACCCAGCATTGAACCGTTCGGCAAAAAAGAGCTTTGCCTGAAATGAGGGCAGAGACGGACTTTTCCTAAGGAGAGGGCTTGGGACTCCGTTCTGCTGGACCAGGACGCTGTCGCTCTATAGTCCAATCCAAGTCTTTTCTTCCCACTTGCAATATGACTGTTGCTACTTTGGGGAGAGTAAACTGATGGTGCTCAGGGCAAGCTGCCCCAGGAAGCACCACTCTGGTATGCAGATTATTTCGAGCTGAAGACAATAAGGATATTTGACCTCCCCCACTAACTGCCTAGAGAATCTGGCATGGTGGCTCATTCCTGGAACCGATCTTCTATCATGATGGCTATAAAGATAATGTAAAATAGATGTTGCAATGGGAAGGGCACCAAGCCCCTTTTATCAAAAAACTCTATCTCTCCCTGACCAAATTATCAATAGATGACCCTGAAAAGAATTGTCCTTCTGCCCTCTGAAGTCCCAGGCCACTACCCACCCCCAACACGTTCCTTCGCCTTTAGCTGCAATACTTAAGCAAGCAGCTTAGACAGAGGGACGAGTTGCTCATTTCTGAGCTTCTCCCATGTATACATGTTATTAAACTTGGTATTATTTTCTCCTGCTAACCTGTCTTGTTGATTATTTGGCCAGCCAGAAGAACCTTAAGGGAAAGGGCAGAGGGAGATTCTCCCTCTTCCCCCGACAAAACCATAGAAGAAAAATTTTTTTCCCTTTGATTTTTATTTTAATTAAATGTCTAATTTTATGTGGGTGTGTGTTTTGTTTTTTATTTTCTCACTAATATTCCTAGTTATTTTTAATTAAATTATGTGATGGGTAGGAAAGAAAAAAAAGTCTTTTGCAATATATATATAGATGTCACACTGTGCATTGGGGGTGGAAGGGGAGACACAGGAGTTACATAGATCCTTTACCAAATTTTTTTTTTAGAGGGAAAAAGTTTTGTTTTTAAAGGCAATAATAAGCCCTGAAAACTCTCAACTCCTGAGGAAAAAATACTACAACTTATTTTCTGGAAAGAAATTCATAACGTAAACCATTACCTATCATTTAGAATAATGCTTCTCAATTTTTCTTAATGTATCAGAATCACCTAGGAAGCTTGAAAAATACAAGTATCCAGACTTCACCTTAAATGTGAATCAAGTTCTATGGATTCCTGACATTCACAGTTTTAATAATTTCCCTAGTGATTCTGATGCACATCAAAGCCCAGAACTACAGACTTAGGGTGTCTTTGATACTCTGAAAGACGGGTAGTTAACATCGTTGTGCAAATTTTCCGCTGTAAAGCTGAATGGAGTTTTTCTGGTGCCCACTTTTTATATTGACATCAGTTAGTGTTACATTACCTGCTTTGACCAAAGTTCATGAATGTGTAAAAATACCAACTAGTGAGCTGTTGAAACCTAAAGAAATTATATAGGCATTTTATACTTTGAATTAGAACTTGTGGACCACTCTGTAACTAAGCATTGAGAATAAAGAAGCACATACAACTATTTATCTGCAATGGTAGTGGAACAATCCACTACATGATTTGGTAAGTGGAGAACCTCCCATATGCAACTTCCATATGCAGATCCTACAGGCTTCGATGAGCCTAAAGCAAGAGAGAACCTCTTGGTTACGAATATTTTCTTGAAGCAGGTTGAAAATTTCTGGCAATATCTAAACTGTTGACTTTCCTGAGATTAATTAGGACTTTTGAGGTAATTGGGAAGCATAGGATCTAAACTTTATCTTATGTTATCCATCATGAAGACATAGCTTTTTCTTTAGACTAACAGCATTTCCACCTGAGCACATGTGAAGTTAAATCTGCTTCTAATTTCATTCTCTCTATTCCCTTAAGTCTTGCTCTTTCAGTAGTTACAAAGACGCATGGTTATTTTTGGAACAACAGGCATCTCCACAATTACAGATTTATAATAGAGAGAGAAGTAACACATTAGCACACAAAGCTCAACCCCTAAAAAACAGTAAGGCAAATTTATTTCTCATTTTCCAACCAAGGTCTATGGCCGAGGCTTTAGTGTAAACAAAGAAAACCTAGAAAGTTTTTTCAGAAACAGAATTATTTTATTGTTCCAAATGTTAAAAATCACAAGATCAAAGCTAGTGCATCTTTTACCTTTGCTTTTCTAGTTATAAAATGTTTGCAAAATGCCCAATTTGGGCTCTTGTTTTTCAGAGGAGATTTTTGCACAATGCATGAGCTAAATGCAGCCATCATGTAGATTCTGAGGCAGCCGTGTTAATTTTACAGGAGTGACTACAACAGCTGGAACCTCTAGAAACCGCCTTCAGCATTAATGCCTTCTTTCTTGCTTCAGTATTTTGATTCTGTCTTTATTGACGCCGGCACTAAAGTTCCCTTATGCGCCGGGGACATCACTCGTGTGTTTGAGAGGGCATTGTCACTCTGGATTAACATTCACTTCCTATTGGGTTTTTTTTTTTTTTTTCAGATTTTAATAGATTTTTCAGCTTTTTACTGGAGAAATTCATTTCTCTGATGAAGTCAAATGGAAGGTGTGATCCTTAGATTTCACACCTTCCGTCTAGTAAAGAGCAAGTAAACAGGAAGCAGGAAGTCCAGAGTAGTTTCCTAATATGATTGGCTTCTTGGATAAAATTAATACTGTATTAACACGGGATCAAATTGCTTTGCTACCAAGAGATTGAGCAGTTAAGTATAGATTATCATAAATTTCTCTTTTTAACAGTGAATTATCATACTATGTATACATGAAAAGTAATCTTTTTATTGGGCTATTTTATATTATTTTAGGCTATTTCCTTAAAAAATATTTTTTCTTATACTTTCTTTCCTTGTTTCACATCTCAATTTAAAATACTCTAGCTTTGTGAGTGTATTTGTGTGTGTGTGTTTGTGATTTCCAGACCTAGTGGAGAGATGTTTCCTCTGATTTAGAGATACCATCAGGGTCAATAGTTTATCTAACATTAAAAAGCAAGTTCAAATATATAGAGTTCATAAAAATTTAGCTCAATCAAATGGTTAAGTAAAAAGTTTTCCAAATGTATTAAACAGGATATATATTTGACAATACCATGAACTCTCAATAAATGCTTTCAACATTGTTATTACTTATAATGAGTTACTTAGTTTTTTACTCCAAATGTTACTCAGCTTCAATTTTCTTCCAAACTTGGAAGAAACATTGTCATCCATAGGGTCTGGCTGAAACTTTTGTCTCCAGATAGTATCAGTGAATAGGCACAAGCCTATCTTTAAGCAAAATAAAAACACATTACGTATGTGGAATCAAGAAGTATTATTATCTCAGTTTTATAGACTAGAAAAGTGTGTCTTGAGTTGAACAGGCAGAGGCACAACCCGGGTGGGGCTCAGATCTTTGGCTGCATAGACGCCATACTCTCTACTCCAGTGGTTTCAGGGGTTCATGGAACATTAAAATCTGTAGATTTGGGGAATCAAAGTAGAACTGAAAATTTTTTCTTTTCCAAGTAAGTTCATTAGAAAATACTGTCCACTATCTGATGTCACATTATTTCACTAAAGCAGGTCAATTTAACGCCAAAAACATAGGAGGGACATAATCTCAAAATAAATGGCAGTTCTTAAGTTGAGTAAATTGAGTGCTGTGAAAAACAAATTCTATGGCTCTTCCTCTCCCCACTCTCCTGGGGTTGGTACTGCTGCTCCATCCCCAGCTCTGAGATCTGGTATGGTTTCGGAAAGAGTATAGTATTTTTGACACCATACTGTCCTGAGGTTGAATCTTTGTTCTTCCATTTAGTAGCTAAATGGCCACGTGCCAACCAACTTAGGTATTCTGAACTTGTACTTCTTTGCTTCTAGAAAAGGAAAAATAATAAATCTAGCTCTCAGTTAAGTTGTGCTGAATAAAATAGATAGAATATTTAAAATATCTAGAACTTTGGTGTGAACAAATAAAGCCTAGAAAACTTTACAACATGACTTGTATTTCCAAAGAAAATAAAACAAAATGTGGAAACAGCACATAACTTGAATTCCATCCATAGAGGGACATTTGTGTAAATTATGGTGTAATCAAACTACAGAAAATTATGCAGTTATTAAAAAGAATGAACTAGATCTATATGTATTGACCCAGAGAGATGCCAGTGATTTACTTTTCAGTGGAAAAAGCAAGTTGCAAAGTAATGTGTATATCATCCCATTATGTAAGAGGCATTAAGACAAAGCACAGGCCTGCATTTATGTTTGGCATATTTGTATGAGAACAGAGAAAATTAGAGAAAGATACATTCATCCACTTCCCTTGCTTCACGTATTCACTGAAGTGCACCTTCTCAGTAAGCTGTTTCCCGATGGCACTGTTGAAAACTGCTCACTGCCCCAGCCCCTCTCCTAGTCCTTCTATCCTCTGTCCGGTTCTATTTTCCTCCATAGCTCCTATCATCTCTGATATCGTTATCATTTATTTTACTTATTTAGTTTTTAATTATTTGTCTTCCTCCGCTAGAACGCAAGCTCTAGGGAAGCAGGTGTTTTTGTCTGTTTTGTTCACTGGTGTGTCTCTAACAGAGCCTGACAAAGAATGAACAGTCAATAAATATTTGTTGAATCAAGAAACAGCAAAACTGTTGTGGTCACTGCTCTTAGAAGGGGAGGGTGGTGGAGGGGTAGTAAGAATAATACAGTTGACTTTATTTTATAAACCTGGTTGTCTCTGCATTAGGTGAGATGTACAAATTGCTTTTGAAATCTAAAAGAATGATATAATAATTTATTAAAGAGCACAACACCTAGTGTACCTGCTGGCATTACATGATGCTCTGTGAGTGATTGCTCCTTTCCTCCCTCACAAATTCCTCCTCATCTCCTGCTCTGTGACACACATGCTTTTCCCACTGTGCTCAGGAAAGGATTTTCTAGGTCTTTTAAAACTTAGTGTGAATTTAAAATAACCTATTAACTTTCTCAATGTTGTTTGCATTTAATTGTTGTAGAGCAAATTTGTTTTGTTTTCCTCTGGCAAAGACGAAAGAAAGCAATGACAATGTGGATCTCTGGGGCAGCCTGGGGGTAAATTTGGTTACCAGGGTAACGAAGTGATGAGCATGGAAAACAAGGAGGCGAAGAGGAGGTTGAGGGGGAGAAGGTGACTGTGGGCTGGGGATAGCAGATGCTGGGGGCTGGACCCTAAACAAGCAGAGAAGGGACTGGACGCTGAGGCTGGCTTGTTACTGGGGGCAAGGAGATGGATGTGGAGAAATGGGATGATAATGGTTCCTGGTGCCCATTCTTTTTTTTTTTTCTGAGGAAGATCAACCCTGAGCTAACATCCGTGCTAATCCTCCTCTTTTTGCTGAGGAAGACCGGCCCTGAGCTAACATCTATTGCCAATCCTCCTCCTTTTTTTCCCCCAAAGCCCCAGTAGATAGTTGTATGTCATAGCTGCACATCCTTCCAGTTGCTGTATGTGGGACGTGGCCTCAGCATGGCCGGAGAATTGGTGCATCGGTGAGCGCCTGGGATCCGAACCCGGGCTGCCAGCAGCGGAACACGCGCACTTAACCACTAAGCCACCGGGCCGGCCCTGATGCCCATTCTTAAGACCTCCTGGTTATCACAGAATCATGATCTAGAAAGGCTTGTGATATCACCCTCAAGTTCATATCACCCTCAAGTTCATATCATCCTCAATTTAAACATCAGAATTCCTCCTCGCCCCCGCACAGACCTGTCAAATACTGGCTATCTTGTGGGACGTGCGGCTCACTATCCCTTCTTCCCGGGGAACAGGTGGGCAGTTTTCAGAGCTCGGGGTTATGCACAGTTCTAGGCCCCCGCGGCTGCTGAGGAAGTAGCCACTTCTATGGGGTACCTAGTATTTTAATGATTCTGAACCTACCAGTGAAATGTTAGTGGTACATGAAATACCCTTTTCTGATAAACATGATTGCAGAGCCAAAGGCTGCTGTTAGGTCTGAACTGAGAGATCCTGGAGCACATTCCCCAGGACGTCACATCTGAGGCAAGGTTTACAGGCTTGAACCTGAGTCAAGTGGTCAGTAGGGAGTAACCTCAACGTGGCATTAAAGGACTTTCACAAGTCTCCACTTCCTTATCCACTTGAAAAGATCGTCTTGTGACTGAATCTCACCGAGAACTGGGATTTCTTACTAACATAAAATTACGGAGCTATTGTGCTTTATTTAAGCCTATTTGTGTTTCTTTGTGGGCTGCATGAATGCCAGGCTGGAAAGAACAGATAGCTTAAAAATTATGTTCTCTAAACCTTCACCATCAGGCTGAAAAGAAAACCAATGTCAGGATCTGCCTTATAGGGTAATAAATTTGATTAGCAGGAGGCGCTCCTGGGTGGAGAACATTGGGACAGGAAGCAGCAATATACTGTGGCTGGTGAGGCAAAGCTGAATGTCAGCGCTTAATTGCAAAGCGGGAGGCCATTATCCACTGGCAGCAATTCCCCCGGTGACTTTGTTTGTTTTATAACAAATTATTAAAGCAGTTGGAGAGCAGTGCTGGGTTCAAAGCGCTGCCTCTGACAAGGGCTCTCTCCTGCCCCCTGGGGTGCTGTGGCTTCATGACTAGGATGAGATGGAGAAGGGGGAAGGGGCCTGTGCCCATGTGGGGCGCCCCTAGGTTTCCAATCACACGTCTGGATGTGTGGGATAGAGCTTGGACCCACAGGGCTTCTTCCTCGGCCGTGAGCTAGCTGTAAGATCCAGAGCAAATTAAGCTGACTGAACCTATTGGGCAGCCGTGAGAAAGAGCCTCGCAGACCTCCTACCTTGGGGGGAATAATTAACTCAGGGTCCCAGCCACTGAAATCCATCACACGGCTGCTAAGGCAGACCCAACCTGGGAGGCAAGGGACACCCTGGTGATCTTGGCTCAAGGAACTCCCTGGTGGACCATCCTCAGCTCAGGGACTCGCTGACCATGCTGGGGAACCTTCCATAGACCTCACAGTGCTCTGGGCTGCTTTCTCCTGTTATCCTTCACCCAGGGGCAGGCTTGACTCACGGTCTGATGGCTGTCCCAACCTTTGAGCTCCCTTCCTATGTCCTCTCACACAGGCACCTTTCCTAATAAGATCCTTGCAGTTTTAATCCCATCTAGAGGTCTGCTTCTCAGAGGCTCCAGAATAACACAGCCTCATTTTCCTCACTTAGAAATAGGAAATATTCCTTCAAGCCTTCCTTGCGGAGGTGCTATAAAGATTAAATGAGACAATGTCTGAGGAACGCTAAAAATAGTGCCTGGCATTAGCAGGTGATCATATAAATAGTAGCTGTTCTGCTGAGCCACAGTCCAGGAGCTGAGGGGAACCTGTGTTCCCAGCAGATGTGAGAGCTGGGACAGTGGCAGAGGGCATGTTCCCCCACCTACCTCATGGGCTCTGACATATCGAGAAGTTAAATACACATCTGATGCATTTCTGGTATTTTGGGAAGTATGGGGTTTTTTTCCAGGATGATATAGAAATATCTAAGAAAGATCAATATTTAATTTTATCAATACCTAAAATCGCTTTTCTGTGAAATATGGAAGAAGAGATTCATTCTCTGGCCCTTTGAACCCTTGAATTCCAGGGAACACATCACCTCTCAATGACACCTGAATTTAAGTCATCTGTCACTTGTGTTCCCTGTTACAGGAATCAGGGAGCACGTGGAGGGACCTGGAGCAGGAGGGGCTCTGCTGTGCGTGGATCGAGTGTGGCTATACAGTCCATCATCCGAGTGATTGTCCTACTAACATGAAATGCGAAACAGTCCTGGCACAGGGGGTGGGAACCTTGCTTTAACAGATTTATTCCAGACACATGGGAGCCATAGAAGTCTATATTTAATTAAGGAAAAGTAATCAAACTTAAAGGTGTGAGTTATCTCTGAAGCACAAACATACGATGAATATATACCAAGGGCTACATTTTTCCAGGCAAGCAGGTTTTTCAAAAGACCAACGGGCAAGAATTGAATCAGATGATGGTGACCAGCAGTGTTAATACGATCGTATCAGGAACATTTTCAAAGTCATCTCTTATCAGCAATTCTGAAGGAGGATGGATTTTTGAAAGGACAGTTAAACCTTCAGCAGAGTTATGCTTTTAAGTCTGAGCTAAAGGCTTTCTTTATTGAAGTCTACTCTATGTACCTCCTCTTGCAGCCATTTAGCTTTCTTTATATCAACCTTGCTGCTTCACAGACATAATTTTCACCAGAACTAAATTTTATTCTGTTGTTCTCATAGTCCAAGTGTTTTTCAAATCACTTTGGCTTTTGACCTTGGAGCGGTCCCAGCCTCTGTTTACGCCTGCGCCTGCCCAGCAGGATGTTAATCTAAATGTGCTCGGTGCCCAGGTGGGGAGCAGACCTTTGCATAACTGTCCCAGAGCCAGATGGTGGGGTGACTTAGCGCTCAGTCTCAAGGTGTCAGAAACTTGAAACCCAGTTATCCGTCCATTAGGAAAAGACTCACAGATGCTGCTTCTTAATATTCATTTTTATTCTAATTTGGCAGTTCCAAATGGAACCTAACTGCAATTTTTTCCCAAGGCAAGAGCTTTGGGCCATCAGTATACAAATGCAAGGACTCACAGGAGCCCTGGAAGGAATTCGGTGGCCTGTTCCCTTCCTGAATGAGCAAACCAAGCTGCAGGGAACAGAGCCAGGTGGGGCTCAGAGCTGGCTGATTTCCTCAGGGCCCCTCTGGCTGTCCTAGAGTCTGGTCGGGTGGCTTGCACAACTTCAGGGGTGACTTTCCATCTGGAGCCACTCAACGAGGCCCACCCTGCCACTACGGGGAATTGGAGAATGTTAGAGCTGCCAGGGAGATTTTAGCCTCACCTGCCCAGTTCTCAGAGGCGGAGACCTGGAGCTAAAGAAGGAGAGACTATCCCGGGATCTCGCAGCTGGGTTGGGAAGTGTCTCTGAAGTGTTCCACCGACTCAGAAAGGCGAAGCCAAGAATAAACCCCACTGCTCCCAAGTACGGTGTTCATCATACACCAGGCCACCTTCCTGTTCTGTCATACTTCAGGAAAATTAATTTTGGAACCATTTTTTATCAATATTTAATTTTATCAGTACCTAATTTAGTGATAATACTTAAGTCCATCAATTAATACTTAATTTGATCAATACTTAATTGTAAATATGGTAATATTTGACCTTTTTGGGGGGGCAGAATATTGGTCTTATTTTCCTCTCCCTTTCTAGGTGTTCTTTCTCATAGCAAAGATTAGTCATTAGTTTATAAGCCAGAAAGAAGTCAGATCCTCCTTTGAGGAAGACCTTCGCGCTGTAAAAGGGACTGTTCACCAGGAAAGACATGCCCTTTGGTAAATTTTCATAAGAAGAATAATTCCCTTGGCTTTGAAGCTTTCAGGTGCAGCCTTGCTGGGCCCAAAGAGGCAGGGTAAGCTGGATTAGTTGGACTATACAATTCCTTTTGTGTCACAGGGCTCTTATCGCACTGTATCCTTGGAACCAGAGGACTCAGCAAGGCATTTTTGGTTGTTTCTCAAAGCTTTGAAAATATTTTGTGATGTATGCATGTGTGGATGTGTAAATGTATTTAGCTAACATTCACTGAGTACTTTACTCCATACCAGGCAGTGAGCTAAGCACTCCACATTGTTTACTTCACCCTGGAAAGAATGTATTATTAGCCCCACTTTACGGATGAAGAAACTGAGGCCTTTGAAAGGTCAAGTGACTTACCTAAAGTTGCATAGCTAGCTAGTGGCAGAACTGGTCTTCTGTGTCCTAAACCCCTGTTTTCAAGCTGAATGTTCTACTGTTCTCTTTGTGAAGGAGGGACAGCCTGTCTCACATCCATATCTGGAGTTCTCAGAGGAAGCTTTCCAATTCCTAAATCCTTAAAAATCACTTAATCTTCCACCAAGAAAGCAAGCATCCACCTACTGCTGCCTACTTGTCCAGGCTCTGGCGACTATAAAAGGAAGAGACAAGATAAGCATTCAGTTCTTGAGCCAGCCTTGATGCCCTAGTGGTTAAAGTTTGGTGTGCTCCCCTTTGGTGGCCTGGGTTCTGTTCCCAGGTGCAGAACCACACCACTCGTCTGTCAGTCACCATGTTGTGATGGCGTCTCCCATGGAAGAACTAGAAGGACTTACAACTAGAATATACAACTATGTACTGGGGCTTTGAGGAAAAAAAAAAAAAAAGAGAGGAAGATTGGCAACAGATGTTAGCTCAGGATGAATCTTTCCCAGTAAAAAATAATTAAAGTTAAAATTTAAAAAAAAACAGAGAATTTAGTTCTTGCCCAGAACCTATTGCTTTAGGATTTCTGTCATCTATTTTCCAGGAGCAAAGATCTTTAAGAAGAAATTAATCTCACAGAAAGGGAAACAGTTTTTCCCTTTACTTCAGTCTAACCTCTCTTGAAAAATGATGGGTGAGCTTTTACAGTTACGAGCTGTCTCTTCTCATGTCTTGAATCGTCCTGTGCAGAGACGCAACCTTCTAAGATGATGTTCCCTTAGGTAAGATCTCCGAAGAGCAAAATTCTCAAAGTTAGTCTGCTTCATTTTATTTTGTTTTGTGGATCTAGATATTGTTAGTGACTAGGGAAATAATTTACTAAGAAATGAACCTTTGACAGACAAAAGAAGAAAGGGGTAAGTACTGGTATCCCTTTTACAGATGACTCTAAAGTTGCCTCAGTGGTTTCCGCTATATTATAGGTTAGCACAATTTTGTTTGGTAAGATTAAGTTAAATATATATATATATTTTTTTTGAGGAAGATTGGCCCTGAGCTAACATCTGTTGCCAATCTTTCTCTTTTTCTTTTCTCTCCCCAAAGCCCCAGTACATAGTTGCATATCCTAGTTGTAGATCCTTCTAGTTCTTCCATGTGGGATGCCACCTCAGCATAGCTTGATGAGCTGCGAGTAGGTCTGCACCCAGGATCCAAACTGGCGGACCCCAGGCCACCGAAGCGAAACATGTGAACTTAACCACTATGCCACCGGGCTGGCCCACAATTTTTTTTGCATTTACAAAATTGTAATAATACTTCTTAGCATATATTTAAAAATAGCCCAGTATGGTCTGCTGTGAAATGTAAGTATGGTTCAATAATAGATATGTTCATTAAATATTAATATTAAAGTAATAAAGAAAGAAAGATGTGACAAATTTGATTACTATCAAAAAAGCATTTAGTAAAATTCAACAATCATTCCTAATAAAACTTGTTGGAAAGAGGAAGGGAAAGAAATACCCTTAGTGTTAAACACACACATACACACTTACACACAATTCAGAAACTAACATCAAATACATTTAACAATAAAATATGAAAAGAATTCCACCAAAGTAAGGCAGCACTAGGTTGATCACTAGCAATGCTGTTAGTTAACTTAGCCTGAACTTATGAAAACAATTAAAGCCTCAGTAATTATAGACATACTATGTGTTTGGTTTATGAGTTAGCTAGAGTGACAGCATTTTTGGTCATCTTGGTATGTTTTACAAAGGCAGCAGCTTATTAAGGACCTGTGGAGGACCTGTTTATGAAGTTGAGTTTATTAAGGACCTGTTATGAAGTTGAGGGCATCATCAGAATTGGATGTTGGGATCAACTCCTCACCATCCACAGCCTTGACTGGGCCCCCGACGGCTGTTTGGCAGCATTGCGGCTGCGCCTGTTGTAACTGTAACAGACTTTGCAGAATTCTGCTTCTCCAGGCCAGATTAGCAACCCTGGTTTATTGTCTCACTGAGGTTATTGACCCCACATCGATGTCTCAGCCAGTCCCAACCTCAGCACATCCACATTGTAGCTTTAGCAACGAGATATGAACATGTCCTTCACCCAATCCGGTAGAGAGGTGACACAGCATGGTGGTTAAGCACGCAAATTCTCTGGAAGCCGACAGTCTGGATCCAAATCTTGGTTCTGCCAGGTACTAGCTGGGTGACTCAGGGCTTAGTACTTAGCCTCTCTGTGCTTCAAAGTCCTTGTCTGTAAACTGGAAATGACAATATTAATAGTATGTACTTTATAGTTTTGTTGTGAGGATTAAAAGAGTTAATGTAAGTAAAGTGTTTGCCACTCGTACTAAAGCTTTTGTCAAATGTGCCCTCACCGGATAACGGAGTGAATTTGTGTACAAAGCATAAACACCTCCTCATACACCTTCCACGAACAACCCTCACTGCCAACCACCCTGACTCTACCAAGTTACTTCACACCAGGTCACGGCCACAGGGACACTAGGATTGTCTAATGTGACTCTCTCATTTTACAGATGAGGAAGCGGTTGTCTGGAGAAGTGAAGTCACTTGCTCAAGCTCACAGTTAATTGGCAGCGAGTTCAGAGCTGATATGTCTTTGGTTACATAAAGAACAGACAATCTGAATGTTCTTTTATTCTCACTCTTTTAATGAACTTTATGCTCATAAAACAACAATAATAATGAACATTAAAACCAAACTTACTAGGCTATTTCTCTTGTGGGAGAGTTGAATGTGACATATTTTCTAATTCTAAATTACTTGGAATATATAAGCAAAGGAAATAATGACGTGCCATTTTCTGATTTTCTTTACCACTTATCTCTTTAAAGTTCTGGAAATGATGAGTGCAAAGTGGAATAGTTCTCTTACTGGCTTCTCCCTGGGTCTCACACAAGGTCAAAATCATTTAATATTTGATGAATGTTGAAGGGAGAGCAACTCTGTCACCTACAGTTCGTGACATAAGGTTAAATCCAGGGTCCCTATTCTCAGAACAGGAAAATAAGCCAGAATTCTCTAGTAATAATCCCTCCCAACCGTTATTTCCCGGAAGACTCCACATAGTTCCCATGTCACACTCAATTTGCGTCCATAATCGTTTTCATTTCCATCCTTATTCTCCTTTTTGAAAATTAAGATACTGACTTCCAGCCCAGATTCCTTTTTAAATGTCTTATTAAACACTGGGGGCTAGCTTCTAACTGATATGGAAAATGATCTTCAATAGAAGTTGTTTCAATGTTCGTAGCTACATTGAATTTTAAGGGGCAGGAAATACTAGCTCTCTGTGAGAGGCCCATCATTTATTATTTGTTAATTATAAAGCTAGCTAAAGTAGGAAATTGAAAAGCAGATCTTAAAGATGATCAAATGCAATTATTTTGCGTTGAAATTGCAAAACACAGTAGTCTAGGTCCCTGATTCCCTGGAGTAAAGAATTTTAAAACCATCACCACAACCCTGTGACAGGCTTGTCAGAAAGAACCTTTGACTTACTCATTGATGCCTGAAATCTTCAATGAAAGAGTCATTCTTCAGGTCAGTGTTTTCCAAGTTTGGTTAATTTTCAGAGTCACCTGGGTGCCTCAACCTCACCTGAGACCTGCTGAATCAGAATTTGCAGGAGAGGGATTTAGGAATATGCATTTTTCCCAAGGATTCCAGATGTTTCTGGGAGCTTAATGTGTTTGAGAAGCTCTGCTTTGATTTAAGATTTATGTTTTCTTATTTAGGGGCACATCTCTGCCAAGATCTTTAAGCTCTTTGGTGAGCTGTTTACGTCTGAGCCTGTGTGATCCTATCCTAGAACAATTCTGAAGCAAGAGCTGAGAGTAACACCACTGAGGAAGAGAGAGGAGAGTGCAGAGAGGGAAGACAAGCCTCCACACGAGTGCCCCACCAGTGCCTTGCACCACTCTTGACATCAGCTGGGTGGACGAAATACACTCTACTCTGGGGAATATGCTCTTGGTTCCTTCCCAGGTCCTCAGCCTTGTGATACTTTCTGGAGTAAGAATGACTGGGTTGCTTAAAGTCTGCATGTTTTTGTCAGAATTTAGAGTAAAATAGATGCTTCTCTTTGGAAAAGGATAAACAGAGTAAACTAATTTTTTTCTATGTTTTAAATGCACTGAGGATGTGAGAACCTGCCTGCTTAGGTAAATTATACTCTAAAGGCTATTTAAAAAAAAAAAATCATAGTGCAAAGTAGTTTCTAGTGTATTCAAGTGTAGTGTTTTCTAAATTTGCATTGTGTTATATGTTGAAATCCACAGCATGGGCTTCCCTTTAGCGATGGTGGCAAGCCAAGGTCTTGGATCCCTTAGAGTAGGTCTAGGTTATGTGAGTGAACCTCTTGATGCTGGAATGAGAGAATAAAGATCATACTAGAGAACCCAGCACAGGCTTCTCCAGTAACAAATAAACGCACAGACCATTACACAAACAGAGAGCATCTGTGTCCGTGTCTGCACTACTACACGAGCATCTCATCATATTTGGACTTTTTATAATATGATAAAACCAGAATTACTTGTACATGATGTATAAGAGATTCATTTGGAAATGACTTATTGTGCTGTATTTTTTTTAAAATTATGATGCAGGCATGGTTTATTTAATTTTAGATAATTATATCTAAATCTAAAAATTGAACAGATCACAAAATGATTACTGCAGGTGCAAGCTTTATCATCCAATATAACTTTTCTTTAAATTATAAAGAATGGAAAATGTCTTTTTAATTTTTAATTCTCTCTTTGCTTTGTGACGTGTACTGCCCTTTGAATCATACAAGATGTTAAATAATATCAAACTAAAGAGCTGAATTATAAATCAAAACCATTGAAATGACCTGAGACAATATGATAAAGAATAAATAGATAAATGGATGGATTTTAAGCAGGAGAAAGATATAATCTCTTTTATATTTCACAAATATCACTATATTGTTGGTTTGGAAAATGGACTCAAAAAGAGGTTAGCAGACCAATAAAAAAAATGACTTGGTAAAGAGTGAACAGTGTCCCCCTAAATTTCATGGCACAAAAAGCATTTCGAGCAAGAGGACTGGTGGTGACCTCATTGATAAGTAGCCTCACTCTATGCTCTGGAGACATAAGGACCAATGTCTGTATTTTACAGTGACTACTGGGTTCCATGAGCTCACACAGTGAACTAGTCATGTCTAAAGGATTTTAATACAGGTTTCTCTGGCTCTAAAATCACAGCGCTATGTGTGTGTGCTTTTGTGTGTTTTCATATCCTATGTACATCGTATGGTGTTCTAATTAAACCCTGGGAATTGGTAAAGCTGTTAATATTAGTAACTTATACATTATTACATGAACCCATTGCAAATAAGAACGATGTAACTACGTCGTAAAATTTTACCAAAAATTAGTATGACTCTTTAACATAAACTATGAAAATCATCATATCAAATACCAATATTAATCTGAACTTGGAAGTTATTTGTATTAACCATAGTTAATGTTAAATAAAAATATGTCTGAATGTCTAAAATAAAATAAATAATATATGTGGGGAGATTTTTCTCTGGGAGCAAAATTAAAAGAGAGAGGCTATCATTAGCTATGAATTTTTTAATGTTCAAGTTATTCGAGAAGAATAACATCCCTGTTCTGAAGGAGCAGTTGAGAAACATCCATTGCACCATTGATTTCTTTGCTCTATAAAATTATGTGAGTATGTGCCCTTTACTGAGCAGATTTATATTATGGTAATAGCATTATTTTTGTCATGAATATAATTATTCAAGCTAGTCTTTCAGTCATGACCAATTTTGTGCTATGTTGACTCATATGTCTCACCAGTAAATAAGGAAACATGTACTTTTAGATTTTTTTAAAGGTAACTAAAGCTAAAGATTTGCATAGTTAAGCTTTAGTTATATTTCTGTTTATTTAGATATGTTGAGCTAAATATTATAAGTACAATATATGAACTGTTTTGGCATTATTTAAGAAGGAAAAGGGTGACAATTGACAGCACCCAAGATCTCTGTGTTGTTCTTACTCTCAGACTTACTTTCACCAATTTGAAGTTGCCAACATGACGACTCAGTCACATAGACTGACCTCAAAACCAGGTCATAGGTTTTAGAACTCTAAAAAATTGAGCCCTTCGGACTGATCTTTCTTGCCCTAAGAATCAAGGGTGTGCCAGAATTCTTCAAACAGAAAGAGACACGAATTTCCACTCTGGTGGAAACTGCCTCAAATCTCAGGGATTTCCCAGGAATCTGTGAGGATGAAAGGGTCTCAATTTCTCACAGCCTCTCTGCAGAGGTAGAACAAATCGTACTGGCTTCTACACCTCAAAAGGTAGAGAGAATGGACACATATTATCAAGGAGCCCACACTGGTTCATGACTCCCAGTCATTTAGCGGCATCTCAAATCTACAGGTAGGGGACGTTCTGGGGTTCCCTGTGTCAGGCTGTATGGTTCTGAGGCTGTAGACGTCTGGTTGCTATGGAGCATCAGTGGGCAAACCAAGAACTGAATTGAAGAATCTTAAACCACAGAAATTGGCCCACATTTCTTACCTCTATTGGATAATTCTGTTTAATCCCATGGACCTGGGTAAAATCCCAGCTCTGCCACTTACTGGATATTTGTCCTGTAACAAGTGACTCAAATACTCAGATATAAAATAGCAGTAATAATAGTAATACCTGCCTGCTTCACTAGGCCCACTAGGTTCTGGTTGGCATGGAACCTACACAAAAGAAATGTTCAATAAATGTTAGCTTCCATTTTAGCACAGAGATAATATTTTGCCAGAAAAGAGAGCCATTCTCATGCCTCATTTTGGTTTAAATTTCAGAAATTTAAATTTAAAATTAAATTTTGTGATTCATGGAAGGAGAAGAAATTATAATAAAGATTTTGGAACACACCTTCTAATAGATAAAAGTCACTTTGATAATATTGGAGTTGTGCAATGGTGTTTTCACAGTGGGAATATTTTTTTTAAGATAACTTGCCAAACTGGCTTCTGCTGGTCTAGTGAATAACTCTATCAGTAAAATTAGGAGTATTATGACTGTTTGCTTAAATTTATTTTTAATAACTTTTCCTCATTACACTCGTGCTAGACATTTAGAATAGGAGTAAGACTTTACACATGGAAATTATTAAATAGGAAAATAGCAATTTGACATCTGTAGGTGGCTCTGTGGTTATAGGTTAGGATTTCCCTCACTTTCAAAGACTCATTAATGAGATCCACTCTTCAACGGCTCAGTCTGTTCCACTCCATTTTGGAATCATTGCCTATGGATTGCTTAATAATCCAACAAAACTCTGTTTGCTCAACCAAGAAATAGGAAACCTGCCTGTGGAAGAGTGGCAAGGGATCTTAGCGATGATGTGGTTTTGTCCAACCCTCCAATACACTGATAATGAAGTCCAGAGCCTTACTCCAAACCACAGGAGGAGTTAGTGGGCAAGGCTGAGGCTAACTCTCAGGTTTCTTGACCATTAGTCCAGTGAAATGTGTGCCACAGACATCCTACATCTTCTTGTTTAATGTGTCCAGGGTCAAGGACCTCAGTGTGACAACCCTCATCCTGATATGCAATCCTACACGCTCATCACTGAATTTGTGTGCTGAGAATACAGCCCTCAAATCTCTAATCCTTACAGAGTGGAGGGAGAGTCCCTCTAACAGTATTTGTGGAGGTAATCTCTAACTCACACACTCCTTTCACTTACTCCAGCCTCACCTACATAGCATTCAGGAACTTCCTTTTCTGCTGTCGTAGATCTTTCCCCTTCCCTCCTGCTGTAGATTCTGCTTTCAGTCTGACTTTCTCTCCTAATTTCTGCTTCTTCCCTCTGTCTATTGCCCCTTCTTTTCCAGGTTTGGTTCAATGTTTCTCCACCATGCCTCATTGGTGGCCAAGGAAACTAACTACATGCTTTGAGACAACATTGAGATGGGCAGTGGAGGGACACTGGGATGGATAAAGAGAAAACTTCTCTAATGTGCCGTCTCTGGAAAATACACAACAAGGAACATTAGAGGGTATGGATGTTCTGTGTGGAATAAATGACCTCACCCCATCCGTCCCCTCTTTGTCATTTCCTCTAGCCCAACGTCTACCCCTACCACAGTGCTTCTTCTCTTGTCCCCTCAGATCCCCTCCCTGTAGATGCTGCTGTCCCAGGTCAGCAGAACACAGCTATAACTTGAAACTTCAGGGATGTGCAAGGCCACCATCTGGAAGAGATCTTGTCTCACATTGTGAAGTAGATATGCACCCGGCATACCAGTGTGGTGCTGAGGATCCATTTTTATCTAAAGCATTGTTATGTAAGAGTGCTCTGCACTTGATCATGCAGCAGGCTCATTAAGCCCCCGCTGAGGGCACCAGCACAGCTGTGGCACAAGAAATGAAAAGAATCCATCTTCACTTTGGGTACCATTATCCAAAATGGTTGCAGTCAGAAAATAGAAAGGGTTATTTGATTTTTTGGATGTAGATAAATTTTGTGTCATTTTTAAAAGGCAATATATTATCTTGAATCATATGTAAGAGGATTATAATCTTTTATAATACTTAGGTCTTATACAACCTACTGGTATTTCATGTACACTGCACTTTAAGAACGTTTCTGTGGACCAACCCCATGTAAAACATCATCTACTTGGGAAAAACTCATTCTGAGCTCCGATCAATAAATTTACAAATGTGCCAAACTATTGAAAAGTTAAAGACTACCTCTAACCTATAAGATATTTTATCTTTTCAATTCAAATGACCTGAAGTTACTCGAGGAAGCAATATATAACCACGATTTTTATTCCTAAGTGACAAAAGTTAGTCATAATAAGAACATCTGTTAAAGGCCAGGTGATAAGAAATTCTTTTTCTCATATAAAATTTATTGTTGCTGTACAAGTATGTTGTATATCTTTAGAGTTGTATTGTTCTCATTCAAAAGCCACTATTTCCTTTTCCAAATAGTGTTCTAAAAGTTCTGTTTAAAAAAAAAAGATTGAATTTAAATGAATTTTGTTTTACAATCTGTTCTCTGACATAATGGAAATGTCTTGTGTGGCTGTAAATCTTCGGTTAGGAATGAGTAGCTTATGTAAATAAGGAAGAAGTAGAAACTTCTGTTTTTCTGTCAAATTCTTCCATTGGCCTAAGTGACATGGAGTCACCTTTCAGTCACTGGTGTCCTCAAATGCTAAGACAAGTTCCACGGGGCAGAACTCTCTTGGTCCAGGAAAACTGCAGAGGTGATACGGGGGTGAGCGAGGGTGAGCGTGATGGTGGTGAAAAACCATCTCCACCGGCTCCTCCTGCCTCCTGAGGGAGGATTGCCAGTAATATTTTAGGTGCTCAGAATGATCTCATAAATTCCCTGCAGTGAACAGTAAGGCAGGAAAGCGAAAGAATCTGATAGTCACATTTATTACATGAAGGCGGACGTAATTAATTATCAGAACTAAATTTTTTTTAAGGTTTGGGCTTCGAGCTCACACACTATAATTTTCTTATCATAGTAAAGGTGTACAGACAGTTAAACTAATAACTGTTTTTCAATCATTGAGACAAACTCTTCTTTGAGTGTAATATTTGAAATGATTTGATGACAGGAATGATGGGAAGAGACAGCATTTGCATCCCTGATTGATGGGCATGTGGTGGCCCACATCTAATATATTTATACATTAATGGTTCCAATAACTTATTACATCTTGTATAAATCTCCCCTTCTTTCAAATTCGGAGCACAAATCTCTCTATAGACTCTACCTTATACAATTCTAGGATCATTTTAAATATAATAATAAAATTGGCTTTTTTACAACATATTTATCTCACAAAAACAGGATTCTTAAACTGATAACAAATGGTTTTCTCAAAATATAAAAGATTTAAAATTTAATAGGAGTGCTTGAGGGTGTATGTGTGTCTGTGTGTACCTCCAGCAAGCCTCATTGTAGTACAGTATGACCCACTAATTCAGACATCAGATTTTTAGATCTGGAACAGTTGGGAATTAGAAAGTGGACAAAAATCCCTCCTGTGGATAGGTTACTGTCCTCCAGCTCAGAGTCAACTAGAGAAATAAATGGGAACAAATAGGTATGATAAAATATTAAAGTTCTATAATAAAAATATGTCTAGAATTCTAAGAGAGCAGAAGAGAAGTAGTTATTATGCCCAAGGAAGGCTTCCCACAGGACATGATATTTAAATTGGAGCTTAACTGATGAGTAAGCATTTGGAAGACAGGGAAAAAACAGGAGAAATTTCAAGCTGCAGGAAAAATCCAGCACAAGGTGTTTTGCTCAGAGAAGGGCAAGGAGTCTATGTGGCTTGGGTTTGGGGTGAACGCACAGGGCAGGATCCTTTCTAAGCAGCGGTAAATAAAGAGTAGCATTCTTTGCTAAGAAATCACTCATGGTTCATTCACCAAATATTCATTGAGTGTCCCCAAATACTCACTGAGTGGAATCCTTAGGCCAAAGCCCTGTCCTATGTACTAAAAGTAGACTCACTTCTTGTCCACCAAGGATTTCAGTTCAGATGAGGAGACAACACACAGGGTGTTAGCTGATCAGCCTGGGCAAGGGGATGGACAGGGCTGGGGGTAGAAGGATACAAAATAACAACAGAAGCTCTACTGCCTGGAGCAAGGCATTATGGGAAAATGCAGGTGCACTTCCCTCACAGACCCTGGAGACCTCACTGCCTCCTTGTGTGGTACCATCATTCATATCCATCACGTTCCTCTGAGTCATCAAGAAAAAGTTACATCATAGAATTTTATAACCAGAACAGAACTCAGAGGTCCTCATGTCCCCTCCATCCCAATCACTGCTGACAACTAAGATCCAGTTTCTCCTCTGTGTCTGAAAGTGAAGTGAATTTCAGTATTTGTGAGATAGTTAGTTTACTCTCATTTTAGACAGCTCTGAGGGTGGTTAAAATGTCCATTTATTTCACTGAAATCTGCCTCCCTGTTAATTCCTTGCCACAGGGAGTTCCTGAGAGGATGGGATAAAACTACTATCTTCTCCACTTCAAAACTTGGAGTTCTAATTGATATTGGAGAGGGGGGTAGGACAGTGTGTCTGTAGGAGCTTTTAGCCCTCTAAGATCTCTGAGGTGCAAGGAATTTTTTAAAATACTGAACAACTACAGTGATACCCTATCACTTGTTTTATATCTGACGGCCCATATGCCAAGCTAGCCCAGGCCAGCCAGGTTCCACAGTAATGTGTCTCCTGCATGTTCATGAAGACAATTCACAGTGATATTTTCTTTTTGTGAGGATGCAAAAGTAGTGTGCCAAAGGGACACACAGCCACTCTGAGGCCCATCCTAAGGTTCATCTTGCCTAGTTGATAAACACAAGAAAAAAATTGCAAAGCTCTTCCTAGAATAGGAATGGAGCTCACCTAGAGTCAGAATCTCTTTACTTGATGGGGGAAGGGCTAAAACTACCCTTAAGTTCTACTCTCCGGAAAAGAACTGGGATCAATTCTGCAAATCAATTGTGATTGCTTACTAAGTTCAACTATTTCCTAATTTTTTCTGTTTCTAGTCAGCTTGAAGATTCTCTTCCTTATTTTTACTTATCCACATTCACGGAGGTTCTGATCAAGTTTGTGAAATGGATGTGTTCCACTCTTTGAAACTCCCATAACTGTTCCTTTCAGCATCCTATTCTCTTTGCCATATATCTCAGGGCCTTCTGCTGCCTCTGGCTGCTCAAACATGTGCCTCCCTTTCCCCGTAAACTACCTCAGTGGACCAGGCTTGTACCTGGCGCACTGGTCATCTACTCAATCAGTTAACTAATACTTAAATCTATATAATGTGTCAAGCACTGAGCTGGATATAAGAGTAAACAAGAAAGCTTAAATCCCTGTTTTCACAGGGCTTAACAGTCTAATGACCGAGGCAGATAAATAAGCAAGCAGTTTTAAGGGTGCATGATGGATATTATGATTGAGGAAGTATATGATGTGCTATAAGGAACCTATAGAAGGAGAAGTTACCAGCAAGAATTTCTAGAGGAAAAGACTGAGACCTGAGGATTAATGACCTCAAGAAGTAGGTACAATTATTGTTGATGTTTATGTATTATGCCTATTTCTTATCAAAGGAGGAGGCATCACAATCAACGAGGAAGGAAGAAGGAGATTGAGCACTCCAACCTATTATAGGTGGAACGGCCTATGAGAGCCTGAGTCTATGAAGCCTCTAGTTCAACTGTGCCTGTTCAGATATCACACTCTGGCGGAGACTGCTAGTTGTCTTTCAAGTGACAGAACCTCTCACCTCTGCTGTTCATCTGAGTTTTAGCAGGACACGTGGCCACCTCCTTAGAGACTACATTTCCAGCTTCTCTTGCAGCTAGAGGTTGACATGTTACAATGTTCGGGACAATGGGATGTGAGAAAGGTGTTGTGTGAAATTCCTAGTCATAGCTTTAAAATAAAGATGCATCCCTCTCCCGCATCCTTCTTTTTCCTCCTTGCCTCAGACTGAAGGATGTCGATGGTTGTGAGCCAGATCCAGCCAGGCGGGCAAGGCAGCTCCAGAGACAGAGGAAGGCCACCACAGCAGAATCTAGGTCCCTAGCTGGCCTCCTGGACCAGTATAGCCTGTCTGTCCTGAACTGTTAATGAAAGCCACGGTATTCTAGGGTCTGTTAAAATAAAATAAAATGGAGATGAAGCTTGAGAATCCCCCAAGCAGACAAAACCATTTAAGCCATGTAAGCAAAATTAAATCTAGCTTATTTCATGAACATAAGTGAAACTAATCTTAGTTTATTTCTTATAAATGCCTCTGATAATCATAAAAAAAAACCTTGTCATCTTTCTAAAATTGTGTAAGATAATCACTTTTAACCAATCCTCTGCCATCTGGAAACCCATGATGTAATAATCAATCATTGTACAGGTTAAACAGCTTCCACCTTTTCACTTCGTAAGCCATCCTGTAATGTCATGCCTCTGAGCCTCATCTCAGCTTTGGAAGATCCCCAATTTGAGAACTATTTGCGCACAACAAACTCTCAATAAATACTATTTTACTGATCTGGTTTTAATTTTTACTGTTTCTGGATTTTTGACAGGTTTCTGTGATACACTATATTAGCCTTTGCCCTAACTAATACAAATAATTAATAGTCAACCTTCTAATAATTCATTGGTTTCCAATGTCCTTGCTCCAAGAGAGAGAGAATTAACATTGTTAAGGATTTTTGTCCCTGTAAAAGCTATTAACCATTATTAACTAATAAACTCACATTATGATTATAATTTTATTTCACATGTAATTCTCCTTCTGGAGAAAGATAAGCTTGCAAATGTAAGTATTCTGGGTTCAGACCATCATCTTGTAAGCTTAGCTATTTTCAATCCACCTCTGAGTACTCATGTGGACAAAATTTAGTCTCTCACCCTGCAAGACTGAGGGCCAGACTGGACTATAGTAAAAAAAAAAAAAAAAAAAATCACTAAAGTTCTCTTTTAAGAGACAGCTAACTCACCTCTCCTTGATGGACCAGTTCAACTTCCTCAAAGGTTATGCACATCACTGAGTAGCCATCATGAGGACTATGATTTTAACTTATTTGATTTTCTATGTGAATAAAGCAGAAATAAATAAAAGAGACAATATTACATTAGTAAAATACCCATTATAAATCATTTTTTCACAACAAAATCAAAGGTTGAGTTTGGCCTGACTCTCTTAACTGCATATTATTATTTTTGGCATCCCAAATTTTGCACAATGTCATGATCTTTAGCTTCTTTTTTCCTTTGACTTCTTGTTTTAGCTTCTTCCTTTTTTGGTGCTTCCCTATTGGGTAGGCTACAGGAGAAAAAGAGAAGATATTTATGTCAATTTTTAGTTAAATAAGGTAACGTGTTTTATTTGGCAATACAAGCTGGACAGCAGCTGGCAGTATAAATTCATTTTCAAATAGTCTTGGCAAACAATTGAATCCAACCTCCACAGTAAAACTTGAGCAGACCTCAAATGGCTGCTTTGGGGCCCACCGAAAATTTTCATGTTCTAAATTACTCTTCTTAGGATTCACATGCTGTGAGACATTCATTTTATTTTGCAGTAAAACAGCATAGAGATGATCTATTGGAGTGCGGTGTTACTGACTATATAGGATCCAAACCTATGGCAAACTAGGGTCTGTCTCTGCCCCTATTGCGTGTCAGAACCAGACTGCTGATGACATGATTGCCTTACTAAGAAGCCCCCCCCATCACTGCTCAGATGGTTAAATATTACAAATGGAGGCACTGCAGCTTACATTGCATAGTTTCACCATCTGTCTCAACAAAGAACATTTGGGAATTTTTTATACATGGTGTAATCTTCTCTTATGGGGAGTTTCCCACAAGGGACTCTTATTTGCCTCTCAACTGAACTAAATTTGATAATTATAATCTTCCAGGAAAAGGATCTAGCAAAAGAAATTTCATCGCTAATTTTCTCAAATCAAAGGAGTAATTTTCGATATATAGCAATGCTCTTACCATTTGGGTAAGCAAAGCAGAGACATATTCAATTGAGAAAAGCAAAAGTTCATTCAGACATACCAAATCATGATCGTTTTGTAGAGAGTTACGTCGGTTGTTTCCTTGAAGAGTTAAGGAAGCAGAATACAGATGTTTGGAGAGTGTGCCACTCAAAATCCAGTAGGGTGAATAGCAATGCCCAAGACTTGATAGTTATTATTTATATTATAATAAATGGTAATAGATCCCTGCAAGAGACTTCGGTTTTTTTTTTTTTTAATTTTTTGTTTATTGCAGTAACATTGGTTTATAACATTGTATAAATTTCAGGTGTACATCATTAGACTTCTATTTCTGCGTAGATTACATCATGTTCACCACCCAAATACTAATTACAACCCGTCACCACACACATGTGCTGAATTATCCCTTTCTCCCTCCTCCCTCCCCCCTTCCCCTCTGGTAACCACCAATCCAATCTCCATCTCTACATGTTTGTTTGTTATTGTTACTATCTACTACTTAATGAGTGATACCATACAGTATTTGACCTTCTCTCTCCGACTTATTTCACTTTGCATAATACCCTCAATGTCCATCCATGTTGTCACAAATGGCTGGATTTCATCATATCTTATGGTTGAGCAGTATTCCATTGTGTATATATACCACATCTTCCTTATCCATTCATCCCTTGATGGGCACTTAGGTTGCTTCCAAGTCTTGGCTATTGTGAATAACGCTGCAATGAACACAGGGGTGCATGTATCTTTATGCATTGGTGTTTTCAAGTTCTTTGGATAAATACCCAGCAGTGGAATAGCTGGATCATATGGTAGTTCTATCCTTCATTTTTTGAGGAATCTCCATACTGTTTTCCATAGTGGCTGCACCAGTTTGCACTCCCACCAGAAGTGTATGAGAGTTCCCTTCTCTCCACATCCTCTCCAACACTTGTTGTTTCCTGTCTTCTTAATTATAGCCATTCTGACGGGCATGAGGTGATATCTCATTGTAGTTTTGATTTGCTTTTCCCTTATAGCTAATGATGTTGAACATCTTTTCAAGTGCCTGTTGGCCGTCTGGATATCTTCTTTGGAGAAATGTCTGTTCAGGTCTTTTGCCCATTTTGTAATTGGATTGTTAGTTTTTTTGTTGTTGAGATGCATGAGTTCTTTATATATTTTGGAGATTAACCCCTTATCAGAGGTATGGTTTGCAAATATCTTCTCCCAATTGTTAGATTGTCTTTTCTTTTGTTGGTGGTTTCCTTTGCAGTGCAGAAGCTTTTTAGTTTGATGTAGTCCCATTTGTTTATTTTTTCTATTGTTTCTCTTGCCCGGTCAGACATGGTGCTTGAAAATATGTTGCTAAGACCGATGTCGAAGAAAGTACTGCCTATGTTTTCTTCTAGAAGTTTCATAGTTTCAGGTATTACATTCAAGTCTTTAATCCATTTGGAGTTAATTTTTGTGTATGGTGTAAGGTAAGGGTCTACTTTCACTTTTTTGCATGTGGCTGTCCAGTTTTGCCAACACCATTTGTTGAAGAGACTTTCTTTTCTCCATTGTATATTCTTGGCTCCTTTGTCGAAGATTAGCTGTCCATAGATGTGTGGGTTTATTTCTGCGCTTTTGATTCTATTCCATTGATCTGTTTGTCTGTATTTGTGCTAGTACCATGCTGTTTTGGTTACTATAGCTTTGTAGTATATTTTGAAATCAGAGACTGTGATGCCTCCAGCTTTGTTCTTTTTTCTCAGGATTCCTTTAGCTATTCAGGGTCTTTTGTTGTTCCATATAAGTTTTAGGATTCTTTGTTCTATTTTTGTGAAAAATGTTGTTGGAACTTTGATAGGGATTGCATTGAATCTACAGATGGCTTTAGGAAGTATGGACATCTTAACTATGTTAATTCTTCCAATCCAAGAGCATGGAATATCTTTCCATTTCTTTGTGTCTTCTTCAATTTCTTTCAGCAATGTTTTATAGTTTTCAGTGTACAGATCTTTCACCTCTTTGGTTAAGTTTATTCCTAGGTATTTTATTCTTTTTGTTGCAATTGTAAATGGGATGGTATTCTTAATTTCTCTTTCTGCTACTTCGTTGTTAGTGTATAGAAATCCAACCGATTTTTGTACATTGATTTTGTATCCTGCAACTTTACCATATTCACTTATTACTTCTAAAAGTTTTTTGGTGGATTCTTCAGGGTTTTCTCTATATAAAATCATGTCATCTGCAAATAGTGACAGTTTCACTTCTTCCTTTCCAATTTGGATCCCTTTTATTTCTTTCTCTTGCCTAATTGCTCTGGCTAGGACTTCCAGTACTATGTTAAATAGGAGTGGTGACAGTGGGCATCCTTGTCTGGTTCCTGTTCTTAAAGGGATAGCTTTCAGTTTTTCACCATTGAGGATGATATTAGCTGTGGGTTTGTCATATATGGCCTTTATTATGTTGAGGTACTTTCCTTCTATACCCATTTTATTCAGAGTTTTTATCATAAATGGATGCTGTATCTTGTCAAATGCTTTCTCTGCATCTATTGAGATGATCATGTGATTTTTATTCTTCATTTTATTAATGTGGTGTATCACGTTGATTGATTTGCGAATGTTGCACCATCCTTGCATACCTAGAATAAATCCCACTTGATCATGGTGTATAATCTTTTTAATCTATTGTTGTATGCGATCTGTTAGTATTTTGTTGAGGATTTTTGCATCGATGTTCATCAGTGATATTGGCCTGTAATTTTCTTTTTTTGTGTTGTCCTTGTCTGGTTTTGGTATCAGGGTAATGTTGGCTTTGTAGAATGAGTTAAGGAGCTTCCCCCCTCCTCAATTTTTTGGAAGAGTTTAGAAGGATAGGCATTAAGTCTTCTTTGAGTGTTTGGTACAATTCACCAGGGAAGCTGTCTGGTCCAGGACTTTTATTTTTGGGGAGGTTTTTGATTATTGTTTCGATCTCCTTACTGGTGATTGGTCTATTCAAATTCTCTACTTCTTCTTGATCCAGTTTTGGAAGGTTGTATGATTCTAAGAATTTATCTATTTCTTCCAGATTGTCAAATTGGCTGGCATATAGCTTTTCATAGTATTGTCTTATAATCTTTTGTATTTCTGAGGTGTCTGTTGTAATTTCTCCTCTTTCATTTCTGATTTTACTTATTTGAGCATTCTCTCTTTTTTTCTTGGTAGGTTTAGCTCAAGGTCTGTCAATTTTGTTTATCTTTTCAAAGAACCAGCTCTTGGTTTTATTAATTTTTTCTATTTTTTTTTTAGTCTCTATTTCATTTATTTCTGCTCTGATTTTTATTTTTTCCCTTCTTCTACTGATTTTGGGCTTTGTATGTTCTTTTTTCCATTTCCTTTAGGTGCATTGTTAGATTGTTTATTTGAGATTTTTCTTGTTTGCTGAGATAGGCCTGTATTGCTATAAACGTCCCTCTTAGAACCGCTTTTGCTGTATCCCATAAATTCTGGCATGTTGTATTTTCATTTTCATTTGTCTCCAGGTATTTTTTGATTTCTCCTTTGATTTCTTCGTTGACGCAATCGTTGTTCAGTAGCATTTTGTTTAATCTCCACATATTTGTGGCTTTTCTGATTTTCTTCCTGTAGTTGATTTCTAGTTTCATACCACTGTGGTCAGAAAAGATACTTGGTATTATTTCAATCTTCTTAAATTTATGTAGACTTGTTTTGTGGCCTAATATGTGATCAATCCTGGAGAATGTTTCATGTGCATTTGAAAAGAACGTATATTCTTTGGTTTTTGTATGGAATGCTCTGTATATATCTACTAGGTCCATCTGTTCTAGTGTGTCATTTAATGCCAATGTTTCCTTATTAATCTTCTGTTTGGATGATATATCCATTGGGGTATGTGGAGTGTTATAGTCCCCTACTATTATTGTGTTACTGTCTATTTCTCTTTTTATGTCTGTTAATTGCTTTATATATTTAGGTGCTCCTACGTTGGGTGCGTAGATATTTACAAGTGTTATATCCTCTTGTTGGATTGTTCCCTCGATCATTATGTAATGCCCTTCTTTGTCTCTTTTTACAGTTTTTGTTTTAAAGTCTATTTTGTCTGATATGAGTATTGCTACCCCAGCTTTCTTTTCATTGCCATTTGCATGGGGTATCTTTTTCCATCCCTTCACTTTCAGTTTGTGAGTGTCTTTAGGTCTGAAGTGTGTCTCTTGTATGCAGCATATATATGGGTCTTGTTTTTAATCCAATCAGCCACCCTATGCCTTTTAATTGGAGCATTTAGTCCATTGACGTTTAAAGTAGCTATTGATAAGTACATACTTACTGCCATTTTTTAACTTTTATTTTTCTCAGTGTTTTAGTAGTCCTCTATACAGAATTGATGGTCTCTTTAGTTTGATCTCTGCCTGAAAGCTCTACTCTTTAACTCCCTTCCTCCCTCCTTTTATGTTTTTGATATCATATCTAACCTCTTTTTTGTGCAATTGTATCTATTACCCTTTTATCATGGAAATAGATAATTTTTCCTATTTGTGGACTTCTTTTATCCCCTTAAATCAGTCCCTTTAACATTTCTTGTAGCACTGGTTTCTTGGTGACAAACTCCTTTAATTTTTGCTTGTCTGGGAAATTTTTGATCTCTCCTTCCATTTTGAATGATAACCATGCTGGGTAGAGTATTCTTGGCTGTAAGTTTTTTCCTTTTAGCACTTTAACTATATCGTGCCACTCTCTTCTAGCCTGTAAGATTTCTGCTGAGAAGTCAGCTGATAGCCTTATGGGGTTTCCTTTGTATGTAACTTGTCTTTCTCTTGCGGCTTTTAGGATTCTCTCTTTATCTTTAATTCTGGACATTTTGATTATGATGTGTCTTGGTGTTGGCCTCTTTGGGTTCATCTTGTTTGGGGCTCTCTGTGCTTCCTGTACCTGGATGTTTGTTTCCTTCCTTAGGTTAGGGAAGTTTTCATCTATTATTTCTTGAAATAGATTTTCCGCCCCTTTGTCTTGCTCTTCTCCTTCCGGGACACCTATAACATGGATGTTAGTGCACTTGATGTTGTCCCAGAGGTCCCTTAGACTGTCCTCACTCTTTTTAATTCTTTTTTCTTTTACCTGTTCAGCTTGGGTAATTTCTTCTAGTCTTTCATCCAGCTCACAGATCCGTTCTTCTGTATCCTCTACTCTGCTTTTGAGTCCCTCTAATGAGTTTTTCGTTTCCAGTATTGTATTCTTCATTTCTGATTGGTTCTTTTTTATATCTTCCATTTCTTTGTTGACATTCCCACTGAGTTCATCTATTCTTTTCCCCAGATCAGTGAGCATCCTTAACACTCTTTGTTTGAACTCTCTGTTGGGTAGGTTGCTTATTTCTGTTTCACTTAGTTCCTTTTCTGGGGTTTTGTCCTGTTCCCTTACTTGAAATGTATTCTTTTGCCTTCTCATTTTGCCTCTTTCTCTGTGTTTGTGTCTGTGTATTAGATAGGTCAGCTACGTCACCTGCTCTTGGATAGGTGATCTTATGTAAGTTATGCCTTAGGAGGCCTGCCGTGTGCTTCCCTCAGTTCTCAATGTTCCAGGAGTGACCCCTATGTGGGCTATGTGTGTCCTTCTGTTGTGGCGTGTTTGCTCTCCCTGTATGCGCCCAGGGAGGCTGAGTTATGCTCCTGGCCAGCTGTTGTAATGCTCAGCTGCTTGTAGTTGTTGTGGGCCCTTCAGTCTCCTTATCGGGTGTGGGGAGCCCCAGCACAGTTGGCTGCAAGTTCTAATACCACATTGGTGTTGCAGTATTTCTTTTAAGTGAGTAGCCCCCAGCGTGGCAGGTTGTTAGGCTCAGGGGCTTACAATTGCTATAAGCCTCTAGCCTTTAGGTCTCTTGTCAGCTCTCTGAGGATTGCAGCTGGGTGGGGCTGGCCTCAGGCACGGGAGCACCCAATTGTTTTAGGCTTTGGAAGGTGGGGCAAACCCCCTATGTGGGTCTTTGAGCAGCACAAGTCTTCTGCAGCTGACAAGCCCTGTCGCCCACAGGTCCACACACACAGTCAACACAGCCTGCCCTGTGTGCGCACCCTGACTTCCTGAAATGGACCCAGTCTCTCCACAGCGGGAACCCCACACACTCCACCACCACCCTACACTCTCCACCCACTCATTGTGCACGCCCTGCCCTACTGAAGTGGGCCCAGTCGCCAGGCGCAGAGAATCTAGTTACCAATCTATGCAGGCCCACAAGTTGCCTGATGGCTTATTGTTGGGTGGGGCCAGTCCCTAAGGTGGGCTGCCTGCCCTGGCTGAGTTGGATTATATGGGTGCTCTAGTGGGTGGGGCAGACCCTGGCTAGCCGGCCCCAGGGAGAACTCCAATGGTGTCTGTGTCAGCTCGCCCACACCAGGCCACAACAATGGCCGCCGCCAATGTCCCAGTCCCTGGAGAGGTCTCACCTCTCACTGCAATGTACTCAGAGCCTATCAGGTGAGTCTCTTTTCACCAAAGCTCTGTGCACCTTTCTTTCTGGTGATTTTAGGTTGCTTTCTGAAACGGGTGAGTTTGCGTGTGGGCCCTTTAAGAGCCGGTTTTAATTTCTTTGTGAACCAGCTTTTCTGGGGTACTCCCCAATGTTTTAGTGGCAGGCAAAGTCAGATATTATGCCATTCGTCTCGATTGTCCTGGGTCTACAAAATGCCCCCAGCGGGGGCGCTCCCCGGCTCAGGGCCCTGCTTCTCCAGGGAGGGCTGCGTACCTGTGAGCTGATCCCAGGCGGCCGTGAGGTGCCGCTGCTTGTGAAGGCGGTGTTTTTCCTCTCCAGAAGGGAGTTTCTGCCTCTCCCACCTCGATTAGGATTGTCCTTTGTTGCAGGAGTTCCTCTTATCCAGTTGTCAGTTTTGTCTCAGGGGTAAATTTTCCACGAGTAGTTGCAAATTGGCTGTGTCGGCGGGAGGAGGTGAGTTCAGAGTCTGCTTACACCGCAGTCTTGACTTCTCTTCGAGGCTTCAGTTTTCTGCAGCAATATTCATTGATGGCTGTGAACTCTGAACTGAAAGTGGACTTAAGTCAGGTATTGACTATTATTGACTGAGTTAAGTTTTATAATTTTATTTTCAAAACATCAGTTGTCAAGTTGCTAAAGCCAATATTTAAGATTAAAATCTTTAAGCAAGTTTTTCTTTAAGATTAAAATCTAAAGAAGGTTGCCGAGAGCTGCACTGTGAACATACAATATGTTTTCTTTACAAGGAAGCTTCAATTTGTTACAGCAAGGACATAACACAAAAGGCTTGAGGAAACAGCAGATTCCCCAGACCACCGGCCACGGGTGAAGCATTTACGCCAGTCAAACAACTGGACCCGGAGTTGTCGATATATTTCCCGAGAGATTCTTTGAAGAACTGAAAATCTGATATAAAAGTGAACCGGATTGCGGTCATCAAAGTCCAGTCATTCTACCAATCTGAATGCTAGATATTGATTTTAGTTAAAAAAAAAAAAGAAGCATAAGTATTGTATTCAAACTAACTGTACTCAAACTTTCATTTATCTGGTGAGTCGCACCAATAGCTTTGGAGTTAAAACTTCTCTGGGGGCCGGCCCCATGGCTTAGCGGTTAAGTGCGCATGCTCCGCTGCTGGCGGCCCGGGTTCGGATCCTGGGCGCACACTGACGCACCTCTTGTCCAGCCATGCTGAGCCGGTGTCCCACATATACCAACTAGAAGGATGTGCAACTGTGAAGTACAACTATCTACTGGGGCTTTGGGGAGAAAAGGGAAAAAAAGGAGAAGGATTGGCAATAGATGTTAGCTCAGGCCAGTCTTCCTCAGGAAAAAAAAAAAAAGAGGAGGATTGGCATGGATATTAGCTCAGGGCTGATCTTCCTCAAAAAAAAAAAAAAAACACTTCTCTGAATGCAGAGGTGAAAGAAAAGTTTAAATAAGTAGAATTTACAAATTTTCCCACTTTCAAGAAAAGGATCTTTACAAGAAAAAAAGAAAAAGAGCTTCATGACCAATAATCAATATTCAGGCAGTTTCTAAAGTGTGATTTCCTGCCAAAAAAAGAACCAGAAGGCTCATGTGCTTCAAAGAAAGAAAGGCTGAAATTATCTGCCTGCTGTATGCCAGGCAGCGTGCTAAGTAAACACTTTACATAATTATTACATTTAATCCTCAGAACAATTCCATGAGGCAGGAATTATCGCCACTTTGCAAATGAGGAAATGGAGACTGAGAGTATATGTGTAATGCTCAAGATGACAGAGATGACAGTCATAAACATAAGAACTGAGGCTCAAAACCAAGTCTAAGTGATTCCGAAGTCCATTTTTTCTACTATATCATAAACTGAATGTCAGTATATATTGGCTAGACAGTAAAAACGACTTCATATAATTTTATTTGAAAAGTTAATATAGCAGAACCCTAAAAAATCACCCATTTTAGCAAGCTAGAGGCTCAAAGCAATGTAACACTGAATTCGCAACTACACGCACTGAATTTTATTTGATCTCCACCTCTACTTCTTCCCCACCCCCCCGCCACAGGTGGACTGACCCTCCGTGCCCCCTCAGGCCCACACTCATTCTTAGGACTAGTCCTGCCCTGGGCTGGCACAGGTTTCAGGAAGTTAGCTACAAATCTGCGTGAGGTAGGTAGAATAAAGCACACCTCAAAGATGCAAATCCTAATCGCCAGAACCTGTGAATATGTCGCTTTACATGGCAAAAGGGACATTTCAGATGAGATTAAGGATTGTGAGATGAGAGGATTATCCTGGATTATCCACGCGGGCCCCATGCAATCACAGGTGTTCTTACAGAAGCTGGAAAAGACAAGGAATTGGATTCTCCCCTACCGCCTACAGGAGCAGTGGAACTTCTGACCTCCAGAACTGCAACATAATACATTTCTGTTGTTTTAAGCTACCAAATTTGTGGTAATTTGTTACAGAAGCAATAGGAGATGAACACACTGGGTCCTTGCCTCAACTCCCCTTTGCTCATCTTGGCTCTGATCTTGTGCTCCTGGTTTGGTAAACAGGTCTTTGTGATCGTCCCAGTGTCTGAGTCTGCCTTGATGATTATCCCAAATCTTAGTCTTTCCAGAGATCTCTTTTTGCCCAAATAACTTAAAAAACAAGTGCAACTGGAAAAAGGGAGGTACTTGTAGTTGCTCTTACACATTTCCCAATGAACAAGTGGTAAGAGCAAACATAAAGCATTGTTCTATATATTTTGTTGAAGACAACCTTAAGTAAAATGAGCTTTGTTTCCTAAGGTGTATTGAACTGTTATTATTATTCAGGTGAAGTATAGTGTGCATAAACGTGGGTGTGAAGTAAGAGCTGAAACACAGAGGCTCACCTGACACCCCTAACACTTTAGAGCTGGGCTTCTGCAGAGTGTTTCGAGCACTTCCTTCTCTTAGAGGACAGGGGACTGGGGTCCGAGCTAAAGCTTTTTCCTGTTAAAAGATTTCCCAGCCAACTGCCTGATTCTTAATTTCTTGTGTTTTAACTATAGTGTTTTTATTTTGAGGTTTGTATTTTTATTGATTGATTTTTTATCAATGCGAAGTATTGCACCAGATAGCTTGAGTTTTGCTAAGCTACTGTTTTCCCAAGTGTAAACAATTTCCACTCCACAATGCTTGCCTCCCCCAGACTCTCTTTTCTTTTATGGAAACAGTGAAAACATTCTCTCCTTTACTGCTCTGTAAATCATAGAACTGCTCTATATAGGTCAAGAGAGGAAATATAAGTTATCCGTAATTTTGCTAGATCCTTGACTGGTGTCTCTTTTGGACAGTTTTGATGATAAAATGAATATTTACCTTAATATGTTATTTATTAATAACCAAACTACATTGCAATTTAGTCTTCTGACTTGGCTGCTTGAGCAGAGTGGCAGATGCTCTCCTGAGGTTTATTTCTGTCATAGGAACAAGAGGATTTCAAGCTCTAGCGGAAAACACAATTTGTTAACTCACTTACCTAGAAAGTCCAGGGGCTTTAATCTTGGCCGAATCCCAGGGCTTAAACCACATTGCTGAGCTTCTTGCTCCCTCTCTCCAGCTCCTAGGTTTGTTCCCACTGTGTGCCAGTCTCATCCTTCTTTCCTACAGATGAGCATCACCTAGGGAAGATGGCTGCTGACAGCCTCTGTTACACACACCCTCCCCCCGCCCCCCTCCATCCTCTGTATTTAGCAGTCCAAAGAAAAGGAAACTTCTTTCAACTTCTTTCTACCAGCATCACATTTCAACTCCAGAGAAGAACTCTGATTGGTCCCATTAGTCTATATGCTCACTCAGAGGCCAATTACTGGCTCTAGGAGAATGGGATATTGTGGTTAGATAGAATAGGCCTTTATCAAATGGCTATCTCTTGGCTAGAATGGAGTGATGAGGTACTGAAATCAACAAGTTAATGGGGTTGGGGGGGGGCAAGTTCCCAAAAGAAGGCATGGTGGTCAGTCTTAGGACAAGACTCATCTCTGTTTATTCTTGTGTCCCTAGAGCTAAACACAGTACTTGACCAATCGTGGTGTGCAATGAATGTTGGGTGAATTGAATGAAATGGAATTGCATTACATTTTAGCCTTCATTACCGTGTTAGAGTCATTATAGTATAGCGTAGTGGGCAAGAGCGTTGCTGTGGAGTGAACCGACTGGGTTGACATTTTGGCTCTGTCTCAGTTTCCTCATTGTAGAGAGGGGATAATAATAGCGCCTGTCCTTTAGAGTCCTTTGTCCAGAGCAGTTAATACAATTAAAGCACTTAACACAGTCTGTGGCACATAGTAAGCACTCAAAAGAATGTTACACACTATATTAGAATACTTTCATTGTGTGTGTGTATAGATATAAAAATATACACACAGAGATTTTCTTATATAAGTGAATGCATATACATATATGTGTGTGTATATATTTATATATATTTGAACACATACACATATACTTATATACACATATATATGAGTGAGTGAAAAACATATGTACATATGTTACTCGTAATAATTCAAAAGTCGTATTTATTTCCTAGTAAAGTATCAGACTCTTTGCTAGATTCTATGGACACAAAGATGAAAAAGATGTGTCCCTTGTCCTCAAGGAGCTCATGAATAGATGCATCGTGAATGTCACACACACACACGCACACACACACACACATGCACTCTAATCAAGCTGGAAATCCTTCCCAGGAAATGTTTGTTTGTCATAAGTTAAAAAACCATGGTAGGGGCCTATCCGGTGGCACAGCGGTTAAGTGCACGTGCTCCGCTTCAGTGGCCTGGTGTTCGCGGGTTCCGATCCCGAGCACACACCGACACACCACGAGTCACACCTTTGTGGAGGTGTCCTATATAAAGTAGAGGAAGATGGGCACGGATGTTAGCCCAGGGCCAGTCTTCCTCAGCAAAAAAGAGGAGGATCGGCATCAGATGTTAGCTCAGGGCTGATCTTCCTCACACACACACACAAAAAAACCATGGTGGAGGGACCAGCCCGGTGGTGCAGCGGTTGAGTTTGTGCACCCTGATTTGGTGGCCTGGGGTTCACGGGTTCAGATCCCAGGTGCAGACAGATGCACTGCTTGTCAGGCCATGCTGTGGCAGCATCCCATATAAAGTAGAGGAAGATGGGCACAGATGTTAGCCCAGGGCTAATCTTCCTCGGCAAAAAGAGGAGGATTGGCAATGGATGTTAGCTCAGGGCTAATCTTCCTCACAAAAAAAACAAAAAAACAGAAAAAAACGTGGTCGAAATGTCAATAAAATTGGGTTCTAGTCTTCAATAATCCTTGAAGTTTTCTTCAATAATCCTTCAAATTTTATATTCTATAACGTCTCTAACTATTCAGTAACACTAACTGAACTTAGTTAAGCAACTAAGAAAATATACCCATATGGATCAAACCCAAGTATTAACACAATTAAGTTATTTGTAAAGAATTCCCAGGACTGGTTAGAAAGACCATTTAAAGTCATGTATTTACATATGTTTAGGTCTTGCCTCACCTGCTCCAACCTTAGAGATTACCTTTTCTTAATTAAATGGCTTACTTATTTTCCAAAACCTGCAGAAAATGAGAAATTCTAAGTTAGGATAAAAGCAAATTATCTCTTCCATTTACAAAAGTATATTAACTATGTGTGTGTCTATGGTTTAATAAAGAGATCACCCATATATTCTCTATCCAGGATGAGAAATACAGCATTTGTCAGAGCCTCAGGTGTTCCCTGTATGCCCCTCCCCAATCATGTTTCCTCCTTCTCCCCCATTATCCTGGCATTTGTAATAAACATTCTCCTAGGTTCTTTATAGTTTTATAATATATTAGCTTTTTTTGTTTGTGAACATTGTGTAAACTGAAACTTACTAAATAGATTGTTCTGTGACCTACTTCTTTGTGTTAGAGATTTGTTTGTGTTGTTCATATAACCACAGTTCATTCATTTCCACTGCCGTTTCCTTGTGTGAATATACCTTAATTTATCTGTTGAACTGCTGTCTTTTGTCAGTTATATTACTTGTAAATATCTTCCTCCTACTCTGTGTCTTGTATTTTCACTCTCTTTACAATGTCTTTTGATGAACAGAAGTTCTTAATGTGGTTGGTTGATTAATTTTTTGTCTAAAAATTTGGTTTTTAAAGTTTGGGCATTTTGTGGATTGTTAAAATTTCTTACCCCAAAATCTTCAGAATTTTTCTCTTGTATTTTCTTCTAAAACTTTTATTCTTTTGCCTTTCATTTTAATATTTATTTTATTATTTGATTGAGGTCTTGTTGATTTATAACATTATATAAATTTCAGGTGTACATCATTATATTTCAGTTTCTGTGTAGACTTCACCAAACGCAGTCATTTTAGGTTTTAAATGTACCTAGAGCCGATTTTTCTCTATGTGTGCATAGAGCAGTGAGAGGGAGGTAAGACTCCACTTTCCTCCCCTATCTCTACCTCAAATGGATAACCAATTGTTCCAGAATCATTTATAGGAAAATATATCCTTTACCCATTGCTCTATAATGTCATCTCATTTATTCATCAATGGCTCATATATTTTGGAGTCTATTTCTAGGCTCTGTTTTAAAACCCTTTTGTGTATTTATCTACCCCTGTGCCCAAACCATATTACCTTAAATACTATAGTTTTATGCTAAAACTTGATATGTAGGAAAACAAGTCTCCTTTGTTTTTCTTCAAGAGCATCTTGGCTATTTTTTTAGGTCTCTTTTAACCTTTCTCAATAAATTTTTGCAAAATCATTTTCTATGTAGGGGTCTTGCACCTCCTTAAATTTATTCCTATGGATATTTTTATGCTATATTCAAATTTTATTTTCTATTTTACTCTGAAATATAGAAAAACAATTGATTTTTGTATATTGACCTCATGTCCAGTAACCTTGATAAACTCATCTATTAATTTTAATAATTTATTATAAGTTATTTTTGATAATCTATGTACATAGTCATATCATCTGTAAATAATTATAGTTTTTTTCTATCTATTGAGTGGATGAGATTATTTTTTTAATAAATAACAATTTTAATCTGTAAGCATAGTAGGTTATATTAATTGATTTTATGATGTTGAAATATTCACTCGTGTTATTCATTACTTGTTAATATTTTTATGTATAGTTGGTTGAATGTGCTAATATTTTGTTTGCATGTAGCATGTATTTGTATGAGTGATATTGACCTGCAATTTTCATTTTCATTTGCTTTCCTCAACAGGTTTTGATATCAATGTTATACTTGCCTGGTAAAATGAATTAGGGAGTATTCCTTCTTTTCTCTGGAGAAGTTTATGTAAGATTGGAATTATTTGTATTTTGATTTTTGTCACAACTCACTAGAAAAACTGTATAAGCTTATAGTTCTTTGTGAGCAGATTTAATTACAATTTCAATTTCTCTAATCACTAAAGGAACAATCAGGTTTTCTAATTTTCAAAAATTTTAGTTTGGGGCCAGCCCTGTGGCTTAGCGGTTAAGTGCACACGCTCTGCTATTGGCGGCCCGGGTTCGGATCCCGGGCGCACACCGACGCACTGCTTCTCCGGCCATGCTGAGGCCGCGTCCCACATACAGCAACTAGAAGGATGTGCAACTATGATGTACAACTATCTACTGGGGCTTTGGGGGAAAAAAAGGAGGAGGATTGGCAATAGATGTTAGCTCAGAGCCCATCCTCCTCAGCAAAAAGAGGAGGATTAGCATGGATGTTAGCTCAGGGCTGATGTTCCTCACAAAAAAAAAAAAAAAAAAGTTTTAGTTTGGTTTTCTTGGAATTTGCACTTATCTGAATTTTCAAAATTATTCGTAAAACTTTCTATTTCCTCTCAAAGTCTACAATATCTGTAGTTATAACATTTTATATTCCGTATATTGTTTTTCCTAACCTGCTCTTTTAAAAGAAATTAGTCTCCCTAGATATTTTCAATTTAATTAGCATTTTCAGAAAAGCAGCTTTCGTCTTTTTCTTCTTTTATGTTTGTAGCTGTTTTTCTATTAATTTCTGCTGTTTTCTTTGTTATGTATTTTCTGCTACATTTTGATTTATTTTGCTGTTCCCTTTCTGACTTCTTGAGAGTTGTGTAAATAATTAGCTCATTATTCTTCAGCCCTTTTTCCTTTTATAATATGTATACTTAAGGCTATACATTTCCTTCCAAGTACTGCTTTAGATTCATTCCAAAGAATGTATCTAAAAGTAGTATTTTCATTTCAAAATGTTTTCTAAGTTCTGTATAATTACTTCTTTGAACCATGAGTTATTAGAACTGTGTTTCTCAATTTCCAAAGCCATAGACCTTTTCTGATTATCTTATTATTATTCATTTCTAACTTAATTGCGTTCTTGTCCAAAAATGATGGTGGCATAGACCAATTCTTTAAAATTTTTAAACACTTGTTTTCCTGCCCAGTAAGTGATCATTTGTTTCTAAATGTTCCTCATGTATTTAGGAAGAATGTTTAATTCTTTTTTGTTTTGTTTTTGGTGAGGAAGATTGACCCTGAGCTAACATCTATGCCAATCTTCCTCCACTTTATATATGGGACACCACCACAGCATGGCTTGACAAGCAGTGTGTGAGTCCACACCCGGGATGCAAACCTGCAAACCCTGGGCTGCCAAAGCAGAGTGCAGAAACCCATCTACTACGCCGCCGTGCCAGGCCCTGTTTAATTGTTTTATAATTCTGAAGTGCATTTTTCCAAGCACATCTGTTAAGTCATGCTTGTTAATTATATTGTCGAAATCATTTATATCCATACTGAATTTTTTGTCTGCTTACTCTCTCAATGCCTGAAAGAGATATATTTAAATTTTCTTTTGTTCTGTATTATTAATTGTATGCAAATTTAAAATTGTATATTTCTGGTAGTTTTATCCTTTTATGATTAGGAAGTGACCCTCTTTATTTCTAGTAATGGTGTTTTGTTTTTTTTTTTGCCAGATAGTCTATTCTGTCTCATATTAATATAACTTTACAAACTTTCTTTTGATTACTATTGGCCTTATCTGTCCTTTTCATTCTTTTACTTTCAACCTTTCTGTTTTCCTATGATTTTAGATGCTCTTGTAAACAACATTTAGTTAGGTTACGTTTCATCATTTAGTTTAACAATATTTGTCTTTTAGCTGGAGTATTTAGTTCATTTATATTCAGTATAATATTACTAACATACTCGACTTAAAAAATATTTGTTTTTCTGCTTTACTTTCCTGACAATTTTAGGTTTCTTTTTGCCCCCTTTTTCTCTTCCACTTTTAAGATCTTTTCTTTGTCGTTAAAGAATTGCAGTCTTGCTGATGTATGTGGATTCATTTTTATTCATCCTTCATGAGGTTTATTTGGAATCTTGAGTCTGCATATAGTAGGAAGAATTCTAAGATGGTCCCCCAGATTCCTGTCCTCTGGTAAACATGCCTTGTATAATCCTCTCCTCTTAAGTATGGGAGTGACTTGTGAATCTACTGGGCTTTCACTCCCATGATGAGACTATGCTATATGGCAAAGATGAAGGGATTTTTAAAATGTAATTAAAGTCTCTAATCAGTTGACTCAGAGTTAATCAAAAGGAAGATTATCTTAAGTAGCCCTGACTTAATCAGGTGAGCCCTTTGAAGGTCCAGGCCTTCCTGGAAAGAGATATTTAAAATGAGAGAGATTTTCCTGCTGGCCTTGAAGAAGCAAACAAGCATGTGTGAGCTGCTAAGGGGGGTATTGTGGCAAGGACCTGAGGGTGGCCTCTAGGAGCTACAAGTAAAGGGGACTTTACTTTTACGGGTGCAAGGAAAGGAATTCTGCCAACACTGCTGGGCCTAGAAAAGGATCCTGAGCTTAGATGAGATCCCAGCCCTGGCCAGAATGTCGACCAGAGCCTTGTGAGACTCTGAGCAAAGGACCTACCTAAGTTGTGCCCAGATTCCTAACCTACAGCAACTATGTGATAAATTTGTTTTGCTTTAAGCCTCTAAATTTGTGGAAATTGTTTACACAGCAATAGAAAACTAATACTGTAGATTGGTATTTTTCTTCACTTCTGGAAAACTCTTAGCTGTTTTCTTTTCAAATATTGTCCCTGCTCTCACTCTCTTCTCTTTCAGAAACTTTGATTAAACATGTATTAGACCCTTTCACTTTATTCTCTATAGCCCTAAACATCTCTTATTTTCTCTCTGTCTTTCTGAAATGGTTTCTCGATAATTTCTTCTAGTTCACTAATTCTCCATGTGTGTCTATTCTTCTGTTAATCTGTCATTTAGTCTTGAATTTTAATGTTCATGCCTAGAAGATCTAGTCATTTCTTTTTCAAAACTGCTTCATTATTTTTAGGTAGAAGTATTTCTAAAGTGTTTTTCATATTTCCCTGCTCTCATTAGAGGTGCAGGTTCTAGGTATGAGGCACAACAGGACCATTTTCTGGTCTATCTGGTAAATAATATTATTTCTTCCTGTTTTCCAATAGAAATGGCATTGACCAGACTACCCCCCCAACACACACACACACAGCACACACACATGCACATGCACATACACACAAAATTTGGTAATTATTTTCCACCATGAAAGTCTCCATGATCAGAAATTTAATTATATCCATATTAGGCTGCTGGACAGAGATCCCTCACTCTGGTGAAAGTAAAGGGAGTGTCAAGCATACATAAAGAAGAATCACACAGAGCCATATGTTGGCATAAAATTACAGGTCATGCCAGGTGCGTGTGCCAGCATCCACTAAGGCTGCTGTCTCTAACACAACTAGGGTGGAAATTTAGGTTTGGACAACACAGAGCTACATTGTTGGGCCAGGACTTCTTTCTCCTCTGCATGTCCTTGTTCTCTCCATCTCCTTCTAGCTTTACAGTACATTTCTCTTCTCTTTATGAGCTCATTCATGAATAAACTTTATAGCATTTCATATAGAGAGAAATTGGAAGAAATTACTTCTAACAATGAAAGTCAATGTTTTCACAGTGAGAAAATCAACTGGAAAATCTTATTTATAGAAACTTATATTGACTTGATAGCTAAAAACATAATGCCTGGATCTGTGGATCATTCCATCCATTAATTTTTTGCATAGCTCCCACACCAGTCTGGGGTTCCTAATGGTACATGGTGCCTATTCCTTAAGAGCATTCTCTGAGACAGAGCTCAGGCAGGCTGATGGGAACAACAAGAGGGAGGAGTGGAGAGTGGGAAGACTGTCAGCCAGGAAATCTAGTCACTGACCCTCCACTGACTTGGAGATGTTTGTTGGTCTTTACTCTACTTTTAGTTTTTTTATCTGAAAAAGTCAATGATTTGAGCAGTTTAAATTCTATGACACTAGATATGATATGGCTCCAAAATTTCAAGAGCTGTAGGAAAGGAATATTTCTTTTTCAATTCCTTCTTCTCTGTTGCCTTCTGTTTGCTTTACAAACCTTTTTAAAATTTTTATATTATGGGGCCAGAACTCTTTTATACATCTTGATGGGTTTTTCCTTTTTTGCCTGCCTTTCTGTACTTGTCAACCAGTGTGACTTTTTATACTTATTGGATAATGACAGGCATAGCCTGTAAACTTATTATTACTGCTGTTATTTGGTGTTGCCAAGAGACATTTTGAAACACATATGCAAGACCTGAGCATTGCAGTCTAGGATTTCACAAACACAGACTCATAGTTTCTTCCCCAAGTTTTCTAATTTATTTTTAATAAAATATCTTCATGTTAATTGTAATGTTTCCTTGTTAACGGTAGCAAATTGTCAACTATTCTTTGTTTCAGAATGAACCAAACCACAACAATCTTAGGCCAGGTTCAAAGGGAAGAACAAAATAATCACATATATTAATTATTTTAGGCAGACAGGGTACCATTAAATAAATTCTCACTATGGCTTGGGAAATGTCACCTTGTTGACCTGAAAGAGGTTCCGTTACTCTGGAAGAACAACACTTTATTCCACACACATGGGAACAAGAAAGCCAGTATAACTTAATATAAGGGTAACTGTAGGATGACTGAATGCCCTCAGGGATTTGAGTTCTAATTCTTATTCTTCAATTTCTCACTGGTGTATAAGCATGGAAAACAAATGAGTGAGTTCTTCCAAAACTTAAAAGAAAGTGGCTGAGAGCGTTAGCTTACCTAGAGGCAGGGATACTGACCTATCCACCTGCCATCCAACTTTTTACATAAAGCCCTGTCGTAATTTCCTAATGACCCCTTAGTGACCTTAAAATGTTAATATAGCTTCCAAAAGTACCTGACTCTCTCCCAGGCATTGAGAATCTGATTCAGTAAGTCTAACATTTCTGTATGAGTATATGAAGCCTATGAACTATTTTTATGAACTATTATTACACACAAACCAAAGTAGCAAAATTATCCTAAATAATTATTGATCAATAAAAAGTGTACTGCACCAACTCTTCATCTCAAAGCTAAATGTCAATAAAGACTTTAGTTAGTAAATATTTTATTATATAGTTAGTAATTATTTATATATTTTATAGTTAGTAAAAAAAAATTCAAATATAAAATTGAATTTTTATTGATCTCTTTTTGCATGATTCATTTAATATTAAAATTCATAAATTGAGTCTACATATTGCTGTACCAATAACAAAAGCACAAAACTAATTCTCTGATTGCTATCATCATATATACAAAGACACTAAGAAGTATGGGCCAAGATTTGCTTTAACTGTATGAATCCTGTTTATTTTCTGTTGGGTATTTGCACATATACAGCTAAATTATTTGGCAACCTCTCCTAGGGTTTTCTCTTTGCTTGCTACCAACTATTACAGCAGATTATCCTTCAGCTTTGCTAACTTTTCATTTACAGCTTGATTTAATGAAATCTTTAAAGGGTAGTTAGTTTTCTAATGCATTCCAGATGAACATGGTAGTGTAATTATTACCACTTTCAAATTTGTCTGGCTTCAACTTTCCTCGTCTTTATAATTTGGTACTTTCAAATGAAATTTTAATTATGCATAAAATTAATAAAGGGCAATTTATATTACCACTGGGTGTCAACTGGTTGTCTGGTGATAAATAGAAGGCTGGATCCTTGATGGATTTTTTAATAACAGGAAAAATAATTAAATGACTATAGCATTATTATCAAGGAGGAATTATTGAAGTATTGCTTCTTACACAAAAGCATTTTGTTCAGCTATTTGAAAATGAAAAGTGAAAAGAGTTATGCATAGGGAATTGGGGTGGGCGACTGGTCCCCAGGCTTCATGCACCAAATATCCAGTCAGTTAAACAGACTTTGTATGTGTGTAGGACTGAAAATATGATGGGCAAAGTATTGTACAAGAAAGAATTAGAAGTACACTGCCTCTGTCCACCAGGAGGCTGTGTGAATGCTGAAACAACATCAAAACACACATGTAAGGGAGAAACCTTGGGCTGGATTAGTTAAAAAAAAAAAAAAAAGAAAAAGAAAAATATGTGTGTTCCTCTAGGATTTCCAGACTGTGATGAAAAAATGGACTATGTCCACTGGGATATGACTCAGCGGCTGCAGTATTACATCTGTAGTGGAATCAATATTTGAATTGTGTTCAAAAACAAAGGGTAATACTTTTGTTCTGCTTTTATTTTGTTGTTATGGTTTTTCTTTGCATAGAAAAGAGGACTTAAAAACCACAAATTTGAAGGCTACAATTTCAGTTTTTAAACATTTGCCATATGTACAAGCATATGTATTACCATTCTGTTTGAACCTCTTTAAAGAAAAAGATAATCTGAGAAACACAATATTAAGTCAGATTTCTATCAGTTGTTTTAAATTTTGGTGTCTAGTCCAGGGTGCCATACATTTATTCATTCAAGCATTAAATATATGTTGAGCACTTACTAAATATTAGGCACACATAGTAGTTTTAGATTTACTTATTTCATTTGATTTAAATAACAATAAGCCAGCTAGCTAGGAACCTGTATTTGAGCGTTAACAGAGCATAGACAATTTTAGCCCATCTGTGACAGCATAAAAACTTGAAAACACAGTTGGCATTTATATTTTACTTGGAGGAGAGCATTAAAGAGTTCAGAAGATTTTTCCCCCTAATTTTTGAAATATGTCAGAGAAAGTACCCCTCAATGAAAAAGCACCTACAATATTTATGGAGGGAAAAAAAATAAAAGAATTCGGTAAAAAAGATAAGAAAGAGTCTGTTTAACCTTTGCTTTCTCCAAGTTGTTAATCCTGAGGTTGCTGCCTCTGCTGGGTTATTTTAAATCCGTGTCCACTCCCACTCACCTGATCGATCATTTAAGGCCTTTTTGGAGGGGCTTCAGAAACGGCGCCTACGCCGTGAGGGGGCTGGAGAGGGAGAAAGGGCTGGTTCCTCCAACTGCTGCTAGAGCAGACCTGAAACTCTCACCTAGACAATCCTCTCAATCTCCCGTACATTGACCAGGCCTCAATCCAAAGTAGGTGGCCTCAGCCCAGTTTGCTTCTATATACAGCATCTGAGACTAGATGTTAGAGACATTTCTACCCATTCCAGGCTATTCTGGAAATTGTTATTGACTTAATTTTACTTGAATGAAAATGCTGATGGGGTAGAGAGAGTTGTTGCCTTTCCAACACATTTCCCCAGAAAGTTCTAAGTCCTTCTCCCATCTTTGGGGGTTTGAGGGGATGGAGGCTGTTCACACATCATAGTAATTGGGTGACCGTTTTACCTCGTTTGTTTTATTCTGTATTATTTAACTTTTTCTGGCCAAGGCAGAAAGTTTTCAGTTTTGTTTCCGCTAAGCCAGTGTGATACGTAGGAGAAGCTTTGGCTTCCGTGTTTATTTAGAGCTCTTCATTTTGGATACGAGGCCTGGACTTCCTCAGTTAGTGCTGTGGATCTTTTACCAATAATTGATTAGGGAATCTTAAAAAAAAAAAAAAAAGCCAGAGAATGAGTAGAAAGGTACACACACACACACACAGACACCATCAGGCAGGCTAGGTATAAAAAATAACAAAATTAAAAAATTCAAAGAACGCAAGAAATCCCAAGAAAGAGAGAAAGCATTCCTTTTGCATATAGGAGCCAAGCTTCTCTCTGTTCCTGGAGCGTGACTGGAGAGGGAACAAAGGTTTGGGGAGAAGAGGGGCCTGAGAAGAACACACATACCACTGGTGAGTTCTTTATCAGCAGTCTGTTATGAATTAGCCGAATACCCCTGGAGTAGTCACTGCCCCCGTCTCAGTTTTCATTTGTAAGATTATGTGACCTTTAAGATTTCTCCTAGCCTTAGCAATAATGAAAATGATAATAACTTATAATAGTAGCTATTATTTACTGAGAACCTGCTGTATTATCTGAAATAATTCTCTCAAGCAGCAATCAATATCTCGATTAACAGATGAAGAGGTTATAGCTCAAAGATGGCCGGTGCTTATCCATAGTCCTAAGTTTTATATACAAAAGTTTTTAACAAGATGCAAAATGTTAAGAGAAATGCGTAACAACTAATAATTAGCAATGTATGAATTATTTCTGTATTTAAAATTTGTTGCCTAATCTTGTTTTAATAAATGTTTATTTATGAGCCTATTATTCAGCAAGCATTGAAGTGGTACGGTGTAAGCACTAGATTGGGACCAGGGAGAACTTTCCAGGAATGCTGGGCAGGTCACTCCTCCTTGGTGGGCCATTTTCATCATCTCTGAACTAGACCAGAGTTTCTGAATACAGACTGCAAAGATGGAGTCTGTGAAACTCCAGATATTGTGTAAGAAATTATAAGAATCTGTTATGTTTTATGTAGCTATAGCTGACATTCTGAGGACAGGGCCCAAAACTTACACCAATGTCTAGCACAGTGGTTTTTAAGCAATAATGGTTGGGCACCGTGATTCCAGATGATCTTGAGGGAACATTCCTTCTCTGCCACAGGTGCGTAGGTAAGCGGATTGTCTTGGTTCTCTACATTTTGCTCTCTATTTGTGAGCCCTATTCTTCAGAAAGGCATGCTTTTTCAACTCTCCAATTACACTGGCCCACTTGGGGGTCACTATTACCTGGTATTTCAGAAACATTCTTCTAAGTCCTTCCGTTGGCACTCTTTAAAACTCCAGCTGAAGTCTATCACAAAGACCTCAGAACAAAGACGTAAAGAACAAATCAAATATCAAGTGTCCTACAAGAGAACATCCAACTCGAACAACCTAGTCCTTGCTTCACAATGCAAGGATGAAGCATGAAGCACAGTCTGAAGAAACGGGTTATATGAATTGTGTATGAAGCATTGTATCTATTCCAATTTTCCAAAAAGACATATAGGTGAATGGAACCCCCCAAATGGGAAAGTAGCATACCTAGCATATTTAACAACCAGAGCAGATCATTTTTTAACAAGCACTCCTCTATATGGTGAAATGGTTCTCAGTAATAATTATGTAACGAAAAAAAAAATAATAATAATGGCCAGAAAAGAAATATTCATTACAGCAAAAAAAAAAATTAAATATTAAGTTCAAAAAAGAAAAAGAAAAAAAGCGATGGCTTAATACTATTTAATTATACAAATGCCTTTTTTGAAATTAAAAGGGGGAGGCACAAGAAAAAAACATTATCAAAGTGTGAAATCCGTAAGATTAAGAGAATGAGTTGCATGTGGAATGACAGGATTGAAGAAACACATGTTCTGTTTCTTTGGCTTTACAACCACTGTGATATCATTGCTTATTTCCAATTCACTGTTTAAGTGCAGAAATATGTGGTACCACAGGGGTTGGAGACATAAACTGAGCCTGAAGCAAGTCTGAATAATTCTGATCCCTGACAAACTTATTCTTGTGTTGAAAACGTGTGGCTGACTCTTGGAGGAAAAGTGTATAACTGGGAGTCCTCTGAATTAACTTCCATGTAGAACATAGTTTTTATTAAATGATAAGTAATAAAAATGTGCTAATTTGAACTTTACAGATATACTAGTAAACTCAATTGTAACTATAGCAATTGTTTGAACATAAACCAACACAATATTTTTTCACTGCAGAGTGTTTTATCACAGACAATGCTTAGCATTGATGGTGCATAGTGATAATAAAAAGCGAACCAACCTTTTGTTGGCTTTATTATTCTTAAATTCACTATGGTCAATGCACCCCTTTAGTGCCTATAACCAGTGTGGACCGATGCCTGCCCTTGATATGCCACTAGGGTAGGAGGAAGGAATTACTTTCAGTTCTTTAAAATAAATTACCTGTACCTTAAAAAGGAACATATTATCAATTATGTTACCAGACTGCCTTTATGCTGCCCGGGATGCTGGCTTTATGAAGCCTTTTCCAGAAGGATGATCTATGAAAAGCATTTGACTTGCTTCCAATGAATATAAGGTGAAATGTCCTCCAAAATGTGAGACAGGCTGATTTTGTAGCAATCAATTCTCTCTGTTCAGGAAGATATGAGACGGAAGTCACAACCATGCCAAACACTGTCCTTGCAGCTTCTCTAAGCCATGACATTTCTGGAAGTAGACAGAAAAGTATGCTTGTAATTCCCTTTTAGATTCAGAGTTAAAATGAAAATGTGTGCTGTGTTGACCCCTCTCTTCTGTTCCACTGAGTTAACCAAACACGGGAAATAGGTGAGAAAATGAGGGAGGCTGAACAATCCAGGCAGTGGAGTTTAAAGACAGCAGGGAACAGCTGCATAAATGGAAACGGTACCATCTGACGTTAGTTATGTTTTCATTAAGTTTGTGGTAAGTAATTGAGAGTTGCTCCAGCACTGAAGCCAAGAGATATCACCATGAGTTGTGCTGAAATAGTTTTGCTTCTGCCCACGCCAATATCTCCTGGAAAAACAGAATTTCTACCACTGCATTAGAGACCAGAACATAGCTCTTATTCTGACACTTTGAAAAAAGACCTTTTCAAGCTTCTGCTTGAAGTAGGTTAATAACTGGTCTTTGTGGGTTTGGCGAGTCTGCACTATACAGCTGCTTGCTCATTTTTTGTAATGGACATCCAGCAAAAACATCCTAAAATATCTGGAATCCTTTAAGAGTTTCAATTAATTAGACTTGTATAATCAAGAGGTGAATAATACAAACAATTTTTCTGTGTGAATTTGAAACATAGAATGCATCAAATCTTTCCTTTTGTGAGAGGTTTATTGTAAGATGGTCTATTTTGTCTGCAGAAAATGAGTTACTTGCAAAAGAGCTTCCAAGAGCAAAGAGTTTATGGAATATTGAATTTTTTTAAGGCTGACGGTTTCTTTTTTCCCTCTAGTGTCACCCAAAGCCTTCAATAGGTTAATTTGCATTCAATATGCTAATTGCATCTAAGAGGGGGACATGGTCTGATGTGTTTCCAAAGGGGCTATAGAATTCTTTTTTTCATGAAGTATCTTTTGGAACTTAGCATTCCATAGAACCTACTTGGAGAAACTCCTGTCTCTCTTCACTAGGTCTCAGATGGAAACCAGGGGAGAATGGCATGTTTCTGCCCCAGAGACCTCTCTGTTCCCCTCTATCAGATTCCAAATCTGCTTAGAAACTGGTCCCACATTTTCCTGAGACCACCAAAGGAAACCACTAGACATAATCTGCCTATTTGGATCAAACCATCTCTAAGACATTCCCTGAGGAAATGTGATGCCCTGGGGAGAACATGAGCTGAAATATTTGAATGCCTTCATTGGTGCTCGTCACATCATAGATGCATAGTACATGTCAGTTGGATCCTCTCCTCAATTATCTGTTTGAAAAATAAAGATTTCTTTATTGTTGAATTTGCTTCAAGCAGAGTGGATATTGAGTACAATCCTAGAATCTCACTAAATGCTATCTGTTATTCAGTGGATGTAATGACAGTGAGCATCTGACATGGAGTCCACTTTAGATGAAGAGATATTGAAATGATTTGGCAATAAGACACTCTCATCTACAAGGCAAAAGCAATCAGTGGACATATACACCAGCCAATAATATTCATGAAATCTGCCAGCCCTAGCTAAAGAGGATGACTTCCAAGAGACGTTTTGAAATAACGGAAGACAGTTTGACTTAGTCCTAATTGCCTTGCATCATATAATTATACAAAGTCAATTTGAAGCTGACATTTATAAAAAAAATCATGTTATTTAAAAATTATTAGTGAGTGACTTGATTTGATGTAAGTGCGTTATGTATCTAGCTTTTCCTCAAAGTCTACGCTGAGGACTTTGGATATGCATCACATTTGAATTTGTTCCAGACTTTTAGATGTGTGCCCCATGATTACTAGCGCAGGATAGAAGGTGGGAACCATGCGGAGGGAAGGCAGTCATGTCCATCATATATCTCCTACACATGAGGAATGTATGTTCTCTCATTTAACCCTAACAGCAAGCCTATGGAGGGTTTATGATGATCCCAGTTTTACAAACTTGGGCCCACAGATGCTAAGTGAAATGCCCAGTGTTACACAGTTCTTAATTCTGGGAAGAGTCAGGATTGTGAACCAGATCTATGAGCCTCCAAAGTCAGTATCCTTTCCATCAGTAAGCGGCCTTGAAGTAACAATCGGGTTTTATTTAACAAGACATTTTTCATAGTATTTAAAAAAACATAATAGTAGTTTCCAAGTAGATCTGAAATAAGTCAATTGGCAAAAATGCAATTTTTCTTGTGATCCTTAGGTAACACTTTGTCACATTAAGACTGTCATATGTTAGATGGCAGAATTGGGCTGCCCTTGTTCTTTTTGATCCCCCCACATTATGGACACTTGACGCATGTTTAAAAAAGATTCACAGACAATGCCCACAATGACTGGGCCCGAGTGCTTTGTCCGAGCATCCTTTCCATCTAGCTGATTTGTGATGTCATCAGCCCACATATTTTATGTTTGCTGATTGAAGGTGAGCAAAGTGCTACATATTTTCGTTTGTTATATAAAACAGCCATTAAGGAAGAGTCATAGCAGGTTTACATTTGCTTAATGCTCATTCTCACTTTTTTTCCTGGCCTTCACCCAGCATTTCCCTTTCTTCCATCGTATTTTTAAATCTCAGAAAGATATATTTCTCTAAATCTAAGAACCTATTTCTAGTGACCTGAAAGTTTTATTGTATGAAATAAAAGGAGAGACAAGAACTATGTACAAGAACAAAAAGGAATGTTTGTTTAGTGAATCAGAAACAAATTGAGGAAAATTGAGAGCATAGAAAATAAATCAGCATTTTTATCGCATGTACAACGTTGCATATATTGCTGTCACTTTGAAAAATGGTTGTTAAAATTTGCTAATAGTGTTTCCAAATGCTAAATTGCTTGTGATTTAGTAGGCAAGTAATAATAATAATAAAAAAAGTGCTCATTTTGCAATGCTTACTTGAAGCAAAAAAGAAAAGAAAAACCTGTGCAGAGTGAAAGCCTCTCCTGGCATAAGAGGAATGACCAAGAAGAAAATACATAGTGTCCATTCTCTACCAGCCTGACCTGAAAGGAATTAGTTTAGAATTGTTTTGAATAGAAATTGAAAGCATGTTGCTAAATTAAATATTTATTTGTGAAATTAAGAAACGTACATAATTCGTAGAAAAGAAAATATACTACGTAATTGAATTAAAATGAGAATATATTATCATATTTTGTTAATTCTGAAAAATTTTCCATATTTTGATATCTCTGCTGTCAAAGTTTAATACCAAAAGCTGTGTGAAGAGATCAGATATAGAGTTATCTCTTATCTGCATTACTAAAGGACTAAGATTGGGCAAGCAAGTGCAGTAAGCAAATAATGCAGACCCTTGGTTTCAGCCCAGATTTTCAACCCTCTCCTGCAAAACATTTCACAGCTAGTCAGTGGCAGCAGGTTTAAGAGATGTCAGTTTTGTTCTCTGTACTTGTACTTCTTCTCTCGTGAAGGTGCGGATGTTCTTGAAACTCCACATTCCTGCAAGTGTTTGTTCTTACTCTCTTAATCTGCCCAAGGATCAGCTTAGACAAGACTTCATCTTCCATATTCAACTCCAGGGTTTACATAACCTCTCATTTGTGCTCATTAAAGACTTGGGTACTTGACTAAGTCTTCATCTTTTCCCCACTCACCCACTCTCTGACAGTGTGGATGAACTACTCTACATCCTTGCCAATGATTTTTGCGTTTAGTCCACTCCAGTCACCCCCAGCCACACTATAGACATTGCCGTTTCCAAGTCTCTTCCACTTTTGAAGCCTTACACCTACATCATTCTTTCTGTCAATAACCTTGTATTCTTCCATTTCTTTCTCGTTCTTACGTACACTACACCTGTTCTTAGACCTCGTTGAGACTTCTTGTCTTTTCACCCCTTCTTTTCCTTCTAATTAGTCAATTCCCTACCAGCTTCACTTCTTTACGTGAAATAAAGCCAAGACTTTGTCACCTATAACTTCAATGTTTTAGTTGCTAGCACTAGTAAATCCCTTATTCCCTGTTCTTTCATCTGGTGATACTGTAACTCTGGTTCAATTCAAATTTCCACTCTTTCTCATGTCTAGACAGATAGCCTCTGGAAAACAAGTCATACAAGAAGATAGGTTGATCATATCACAAATCTATGGTCTCCAATATTTGACTGGTATGTACACTCTCTTCATAATTATGTTCCCTGCCCAATCAAAATTTGAGAGACTTTTGACAAACTTTTGCTGAATCCTTGACTTCCTCCTCTTCTGCCCCACTATTTCCCTTTTAGTTTCAACCTATTGATTCCAGTTTCACATAGAAATTAGTAGTCATTAACAAGAAACTAAGAATTTGGCATTCCACTAAAAAATTTTTTTAATCCACAGCCACACTCTAAACCTATTCCCATTATCTGTGTTCTGGCTCCAATGGTCATTAGGAAACTTTCTTTATCCCTACTGGTTCTTTATTCTCAGCATTAATTATGGTCCGGTCCCTCCATGTTATCTCTCCTGCCATTTACAGCAAAGTTCTTTAACACATTGGTCCATATTTACTGTCACTACTGTCTTACTCTTCATTGACTCTTCAACTCAACTAAAATGTTGCCTCTGCCTACATCATTTCAGAAGAATTGTTTTTTGTCATTTTCTTTTTTTTTTTTTGCTGAGGAAGGTTTGCCCTGAGCTAACATCTGTTGCCAATATTCCTCTATTTTGTATGTAGGTTGCCACCACAGCATGGCTACTGTTTTTGTCATTTTCTTGATAACACCGTTGAATATTTAAATCTTTGTTTCAGTTGACTTACCACTGACAAAATGGTAGTGTTCTTCAGAATGCTCCTCTTGGCTGACTTCTCATTTGGTCCACTTTCCCTAGGTGAGCTCATTGACTTTCATAGCTTCAACGGTTAGCTGTATGCTATAAGTTTCCAAATATATATCTCCTTTCTTCTGAGCTACAGATCTGTATATCAATCTATCTATTAGACAGCTTTTCTTGGATGTCCCAAAAGAGGCATTTCCAAATGAAACATACAATTTTCTCTCTAAATCTATTGTTTTTAGTATTTCCTATAACAATGTGACTAGTTAACTGATTGACTGGATTAGTGGAATCCTATTTCCTACGTGTTGTCTTGAAGACTAGAGCCCACACTTCTCTTCATTCTCTGAACCCTTTTTGTATTTAAAGTCAATGTTCTTCAATTTACAGTGACTACTATTCAATCCAAGGTTTGATCACTTATTATTTCTAAATAATATTATTACATGTACACGTAATGTTATTTTCTAAATGCTTCACATGTTAAAATCCTGAATCTCTACTAAAATACCATACTCCTCAAATTTAGGAACAATGCCTAAAACTAATCTTTATTTTCTATAGAATTAGGTATTTAGTAAGTGCTTTATAAGTATTTTCTTATAAGAAATGAAATGATGTAGTAGAGACACAAAGAAAACAAGCAAAGAACTTGGATAACTCAAAGAAATCTGTTCCTGGACAACTGAGAATCTGCCACTGAGAGACTGATTTGTAATACATGGTCCAAAAATTCATTTATCCATTCATACATTCTTTGTTTATTAAAAAAAAAATTCAGAGCTTAAGCAAGTATGTTTTTTACAGATGTAAAAATTGAGGCCCTAAAAAGTTTTGGCTTACCTAAGTCCTTCAATGAGTTGCCATGACAATCCAGGCCTCTTCCCTCTGCTCCCATATTCTTTCCACGATATGTGAGACCAAGACACAAGGATATTGGTCTCTATTGGAATCTATATGGTAGCATACCTTGCAATTTTTAGGAGATGACAAGAGAAAGAAGGACTCAATCAGTCTCTTATTCTCTCATATTCAGAGTTTTTGAAAAATTTTGTGTGCACCAGCTACTTTTCTCACTGTATTCAGAAGAGAAGTGCTACTCTCCTTCACCTCCTTCCTGACCTTTGGGCCTCCTTGCCAGGCTTGAATTCCATAGTCAATCGTTATCATCACACTTTTCAAATTCCCTTAACTCCATTGCCTCCTCTTTGTTTTACTTGCCTGACTAAACCACAAGCCTGGTTAAATCCATCTCCCTGCCCACTCCGTGACTCCACCCACACAGTTAAATGCTGTTGGAGCAAAGCACACAATCAGACAAATTAATCTATTTTTAAGGTTATAATCATTAAACTCAAGAGGGTCCTTCACACTGTTGGGCACTCGTACTCTACTTCCTGATGGCATTCACTTTACTTTCCACTTTCCTGGATAACTATTTCACCTTTTCTCCTCTCTCCTAAACCTCCCAATATCTCTGCTGCATCTTCACACACAGCTGAAGACCATATTATCAACTTCCTGAGAAAATTGAAGCATTCAGAAGAGAACTTCCACAAGCCGCCACACACCTATCCTCATCCACCATTGGAGAGGTTTCCTCTTCCTCCTCTTACTATGGAGCAACTGCTCATGCTCCTTGCTAAGCCCAGACTTTGTGCATTCCCTTATCACTTATTCAAGGAAATTGCTTCCTCAATCCTCCATTCTCTTTTCTTCTCTAAGATCATCCTCATTAGCCTGCAAACAAGCTGTCATTTTCCCCATCTTAAAAATAACCCTTGCTCGATTCTACTTTTCCCTCCAACTACCTCCCCATTTCTCCGCTCATTTGACAAAAAAAAAAAAAGAAAAAAGAAAAAACCCTCTTTGAAATATTAGTGCAAACTTGATGTCTCCAATATCATTCCTCCTCTACTCTGTTAAACCACACCAATCAGGTTTTTGCCCCTACTACTCCGCTGAAATAATCTTCTCAAGGTCACTGGTGCCCTCCATGATGCTAACTCCAAAGTGAGATCTGAGTCTTCATTTTCTTTGATTCAACAGCATTTGCCTTGAAGCATGTTATTCACTGGGTTTCCAAAACCTTGTACTTTCCTGGCATTCCTTCTGTAACATTGGCTGTTCCTCTTGTATCTCCTTTCCCAGTTTTGCTTCATCTCTGACTCTTAATGTTACTCATTTCCTTGGTGATCTCACCCAGTCTCATGGCTTTAACACCTTTTATATGCTGCTGACATCCAAATTTATGTCTCCAGCGCCTGCCTCTCTCCTCTGAACACCCAACATCTATATTCAATTCCTACTGACATCTCAATTTGAATGTCTAATAAACATCACAAAAATAACATATCCCAAACAGGATTTCTGATCTTCCTCCCAACCAAACCTGTTCAACCTGTAGTCTTTTCCATCTCAGTTAATAGAGACTCTTTTCTACTTTCTCATGCACAAGATGTTGAAACCATCCTAACTCTTTTCTTTCTCTCATACTCTGCTTCCAATTTGTCAGTAAATCCTGTCACCTATACTTCAAAGCATATCCAGAATGTGACCACTTTTTGCCACCTCCCCTCCTACCGCTCTGGTCCAAATTAACATAATAAGATTACCTGAATTACTAAAGTAGCCTCTTAACTCATCTCTCTGCTCCCATTCTCATCCCTCTTCAGGCAGTTTTCAACACAGTAGTCAAAATAATCCTTTTAAAATGTCATATCAATTCTCTGTTCAAAAACCTTTCAATGGCTCCCTATCTCTCACAGAGTGGAAGCCAAGGCCCTTATCATGGCTTACAGGCCCTACACCATCTGTCTCATTTCTTATCCCCTGATGGACCTCAGATACTATCTTCTTCCATGCTCCCTTCACTCTAGCCACAGTGGCTTCCTTGCTCCTCCTGGAACACAACAGACTTCTGTCTCAGGACCTTCACACTTAGAGTTCTTACTTCTAAGAACATTCTTCTCCATGTGCCTCTGCATGGCTCGCTCCTTGTTTCTTCCACGTCACCTTGTCAGTGAGGTCTTACCTCCTTATGTGAACTGCTCTATTCCTATTCTGCTTTCCTCTACATTATGGATCACCTTCTAATATACCATATACTTTTCTTACTCATTTTGGTTTTGCCTCTTTTCTCCTAAAATACAAGCTCCATGAAGATAATAGATTGATGTCTATTTGGTTACTAGGCACTTTGACAGTGCTTGGCTTATTTGTTGTTGTTAGTGCTATGGAGTGGATTCCAACTCCGAGTGACTGTGTACATCAGAGTGGAACCCTGTCCGGCCTTTGTGCAACAGCCTCTCACCTTCCAGTGCCCTATCAGACAATGCTCTGCTGCTATTCATAGGGTTTTCATGGCCAATTTTTTCAGAAGTAGGTGGCCAGGTCCTTTTTCCTAGTCTGTGTTAGTCTGGAAGCTCCGCTGAAAACTGCCCACCATGGATGATGCTGCTAGTATTTGAAATCCCAAGTGCATAGCTTTCAGCATCATAGCAACACCCAGCTGCTGCAGTATAACAACAGACAGATGGGTGGTGTGGTTCCCTGACTGGGAAATGAACCTAGGCCTCAGTGCTGAGAGTGCTGAATCTTAACCTCTAGACCACCAGGACTGGCTGATTGGCTTCCAATTGGTGCTTAATGAATATTTGTTGAGTGAAAAATTAAAGAGAAAGATGGCAGACAACAGCAACAATGAAAAGGGGAAAACAGGCTAATTCCTTCAACACTTAAAAACATAAAAAAAGGGTGAATAGGAAAAAATTTGTGCTAGAGAATTGATCTTAACCAGAAGGAAGTTCATTTTAGTTAGATTAAAAAAAGCACTCAATTTGTAATTTTGCCCCTAAGTGGAAAAGTTTCAGCAAACAAGGTTAATTATAAGGCCAGAACTACCCCCGAACTGCAGATCCTTACCCCTTTCACCACTCTTAACAACTGACATAATGAAAGCAAAGTGAACCATATCTAATTCATACAGCTAGGTGCCCAATATACGTTTGCAGACTGAGCAAAAATTAATGAATAATCAGTGAAAGAGTTTATTTGATATCACTTCCTGGCTTCAGGGAGAAATATAATGAGTAACTAAGATACATAAGATGCATATACTGGCAAACCTCTGGACACAATTCCACTTGCATTTTATTTATTTATTTATTTATTTATTTATTTTCTTATGAAGAAGATTAGCCCTGAGCTAACATCCAATGCCAATCCCTCACTCTTTTTGCTGAGGAAGACTGGCCCTGGGCTAACATCTGTGCCCATCTTCCTCTACTTTATATGGGAAGCCGCCACAGCATGGCTTGGCAAGCAGTGCGTCGGTCTGCGCTGGGGATCCAAACCTGCGAAACCCAGGCCGCCGAAGCAGAGTGCGCAAACTTAACCACTATGCCACCGGGCCAGCCCCTGCATTCTTTGAGTTTTAAAAACAATCAAAACAATTACAAACAGCAGATTTGGGGGCAACTTCTCCTCCTCATAGTCTTAACCTAGAACTTTATAAGAGAAGTCTTTCTTCTATTCAGACTTCAACTCTTAATCTGGTACAAAGCTAGGATAAAAACAAAAACAACTATTCCAAAAGCATCCATGATAAGACTTATAAAGTGAAATTTCAACAAAACTCAAATATTCATTGGAATACTTCAGACTAGATCGATGGAAATGTTACAAAGTCCTCAATATATTCTGATTACATAAAAGCATGATGATTTCACTGCTTATCTCTGTTCAACAACTAATATGTCTGTGTTAGCAGAAGATTTTCCCCTGGGTCTCCTCTTTTATGAACAAAAATATGCCCTTTAAGCATGATCTGTTCATGGAAGTATTCTAGCTTCAGCAGCTTTCATGAGGCCTGTGTACAAATTTTGTGAATAAAAAATGATGTATTAGATATATTGGATATTTGGGGCATTGGGCAGACTGAACTTTACTATGATTAAATTTTTATGTTTCATTCATAAATGTTGATGATATAAAGACTTTAGCCTAAAAACTGTCATGATGGTAATGAGGTTTCACTTTTAATTGAATCCTACATAAAGTTTACTCTTGTGAGATCAATGCATTTTAGCCCCAATGCCAATCTCTGTATATCTAGCAAGGAAAGATAGAGGTTTTTAAGAGTCTTAGCAACAGAAAATTTAATCCTATCAAAGAACTCCAGTTCAATTTAACGTAAAACATTTTATTTACATTCACTGAGAAATTATTATATACTGAATATGTTGCCAGTGATGTAAGGCATAGTGACAATATTTTGGAACTTACAATCTTGCCTGACCTGTGTCTGCATGCATAAAAGAAAATCAGAATTCTGCCTCACACCATGATATAATAAATTGTACCAGACTTTCCCACCTGCCACAAAAAACTATAAAACTGGACAAAATATATGAGACAACTGTTTTCAGGCATTGAATGCAGGCAGCTCAGGACTGCTATCATTGAGAAAAGCAAACAATGCAAGATGACCATCATATCTGTCTGGCCTCCTGCCTGGGGTGTTTTCTAAACCACAGCTCAGGGAGGTAGAGCCCAAGCAAAGGCTGGTGGTCCCACTGAGTGCAGGTGGCAGTTTTATGAGTTTGAAACCACAAAAGCCACTGGAAACTAAGGGATAGAGTATTAGAAGGAGAGATCTATGTGGAAATGGTGCCCTGTAAGTCTGCATGGGAGGTCCTTGGGTGAGGTTTGATTATACATATGTAGGGAGAGATATTATGAGGCCTAACCGAGGGTCGCTGCTGTGGGACAGAGAGCTGTCCCACAACAGAGATGCAAAGGGTCTTAAAATGCCAGGAGATGTTTGAATTCTATTCCAGCCTCACTGTGTACCTCAGTCATTTAGTTGGAATCCTCAAAAGGCCACATTTAATAAATAAAGACTACTCTAGAGTAAGGGAAATGCTTTAGGACTAAGGAGAAAAAAAAAAAAAACTAAATAGACTGGCCCCAAAAGAATAAAACCAAGCCTGAAAAAAACAAGGATTTGTCAACAATTTAACTCTCTGACAGAACAAAATTCAACACTCTTTCAAAAAAGACAACATAATGAAGATAAGATAATCATCATAATATCCAGCATAAAATAAAAATAATTACTGAATTTGTGAAGCTGCAAGAAAATGTGAACCAAAATTAAGAAAAATGAAGTCAATAGACACAGATCCCCAAATGACCCAGATATTGGGATTAGTAGACAAGAAGTTTAAAAGAACTATCACAATGTTCAAGGACACAAAAGAAAAGATGAACATAAGGAATAAACAGATGAGAAATATCAGCAGAAAAATGGAAACTCTAAAAAATTTTATTACTGGAACTTACAAGCGTATATCTCAAATGAACAAATTCACTGTTTGGCTTAATAGCAAATTGAAGACTAGATCAGTGAACTTGAAGACAGATCAATAGAAATTATCCAATCTGAATAACATAGGGGAAAAAAAGACTTGCAATAAAATTAAGAAAATCTTAGGAACTGTGGGACAATAGCAAGCAATCTAACAAATTTGTAACTGGAGTCCCAGAAGGAAAGGATAAAGTTAACAGAGTAGAAAAAATAAATGAATAATGAGCATAAATTTCCAAAATTTGGTAAAAACGTCAACTCACAGATCCAAAAAATTTAGGAAACCCCAATCAGGAGAAACATAAAGCTAACACACCCAGGCACATCATAATCAAATTGCTGATAAACAGAAAATATTAAAAATAGCCATAGAAAAAAATACACATTGCATACAGGCAAACAAAGATACAAATGATGCCTGAGTTCTCATCAGAAAAATGCAGGCCAGAAGAAAGTGGGATGACATCTTTGAAAAGCTAAGAGGAAAAAAGAAAAAAAAAAAATAACAAAACATTAACCAGAATTCTATACACAGTGTGTGTCTTTCACAAAGAGGGTAAAATAAAGACATTTTCAGACAAGTGAAACATCAAAAATTCATCTCAGCACTCCTGAACTACAAGAAATGCTAAGACTACTGGGAAATGATATCATATGGAACCAAGAATCAATAAGAAGGAATGAGGAGCACTAAAAATGGTAAATATGTGGATGAATATAAATTGTTTTCTCTCCCTTTCCTCTTAATCCCGTTAAAAAATTACTAACTGCTTAAAAACATTTATTTGGTCCGATTTATAATGTATGGAGAAGTAAAATATATGGTAACAATTACACAAAGAACTGGGAAGTAAATGGAATTGCACTCCGGTGGGAATCTCACATGTTACATGAAGTGGGTCAATATTAGCTCTAAGAACATGATATTAAGTGATGAATGCATAATCTCTAGTGGAATGACTAAAAATCAGAGTGACCGAGTTGAACCAGGTACCATCATCGTAGTGTTTTATAATGAAATAATTGATCTGGGTTCTTGGCATCAAATTGTGTATGGCCTTCTCCCACACAAAAGCTGTTGTAGCTTTTCTAGTCATTTCTGCTAACTGCCCTTCTTCTTGCTTGCTGAAAGTAAAAGCCATGTCCAAAACAACTTAGAGTGAGCGCTGAAGGGACCTTTTCTTTGGAGGACAAAAAAGAATTATTGACAAACTATTTCTTTAATCCTTACATTGTGTTCTGAGGGAAGACCAAAAAAATGATTCTAGATAGAGACTGAATGATAGACTGAATGGTATGTTCTAGGTAACTACATGAATTTAACACCATGGTTAGACTTAGAAGAATTGGGGGTAATTAGGGGCAATCCTTTCTCTTTCTATAGTGATTTTTCTAACACTTCGAAATATTTTATACTTTGGTTGCATAATGGTGTTCTATATTCTTTAGCTATTTTTAATAATTGCAAGGTTACCTTCTGAAGTGCTGTGCTTGTCAATAGAATTCAAACCGGGGGCATTGTAACATCAAAAGAAGTTCTTATATCCTTTTAACGCTGACCTTTTATTTACGTTCTTCTATGTTTTCATTTCCAGCTATTCTTTCATTTTTCCAGTGGTAATGAGAGAGATGAGTGGCTGGAATAAGTCTGTTAGTCAAACAAATAAGCTGACATCTGCCTTTGAGAGCGGTTTTAATCTTCCTTTGTGCTGAGGTAGATCAGAAGCCTGTCAAGCCATGAAATGTTTTACAAATTCATTCATTTTCTCCCCTAGTAGAATATGCATTGGTTTAGGCGACAAGCCCACATTTTAGAGAACTGTGTCCTTCTGAAGTCCAATAAATCTTTGAATGTATTTGTCACCCAAGGCATAGATGTTTAGAGCAGTAGTCTACCAGAAACTTTCCTGCTGATAAAATGAAAACTTTTCCTCATTGTAGGAATAAGAGAAGTTGAAAGACTCATGTTCCTCAAAAAGAATAAGTAAAATCACATTTCCCAGACCAAGGCATTTGAGGCTACTATATTATGCAGGAACACACCAAATATTGAGGGATTTATTTGCTCTTTTGTTCATCCAATATGAAGACACTGCCTGTTGCTTGGACTCTGACCTCAAGGATCTCACCTTCATTGTGGGAGACACACCCATGAACAAATACTTATAATACAAAGTGAAAAGTCAATCATCAATATAATCCCCTGTGTAGTACAGAATTTAACCTGGCCCAAAGAGAGCTCTGGTTTTTGCCCTTGGCTTCTGGAGGTAATCTCTAAACCCTTGGAGAGTCATGCCTGATAGGAGTGTCTTTGTTTGCCTACTGGCTTTGGGCAAGTCAGATAAATAACAATGTGATTTAGGGTGGAGACTTTGGGTCACACAGCATTAGCTTGATTTCCTGAGGGCTGGAGATGGAGATCAGCCATGTGATCAGTCAGCTAGGCTTACATGATGGAGCCCTAATAAAAACTGGACACTAAGACTTGGGAGAGCTTCTCTAGCTGGCAATAATCCACGTGTATCATTAGACAACAATGCAGGGAAAGCAAAGCTATCCAAGACACAGTGCGGAGAGGACAAGTCATAGCTCTGAGTTTGGTACTTTCCTGGACTTTGCCCTGATAATTCTTCCCCAGGTTGATTTTAATCTGCATTCTTTCCCTGTAATAAACCATAACTGTGACTATAGCAGCTTTCAGTAAGTTCTGTAAGTCCTTCTAGTGAATTATCAATGCTAAAAATGGTTTTGGGAACTCCCTGAATTTGCCATTGTTCTCAGAAGTGAGGGTGGTCTTGTGGACCGTGCTCCCTCTAACACCACATCCCCCATATCTTTAAGGTCTTCTAAGATCTTCACCTGGCTCTGACTTAAACATGGCTTTCTCCTAAGAATACTTCTTCCTTGGGAACTCTCTCGAATAGTGTCTGTTTCTCTCTCACTTTCCTCTAACCTGTGGACCTATAGATGGGATAGGTGCTCCCCATTCTTCTCGGTGCCATTCTGGACCTTTCTTCTAGCTGCTTCAAGAAACCTCTACTTTCAAATCTCACACTGTCACTTTCTACCACCCACTATCCTTCAATTATACAACCATCAACCTCCCTATGCCCTAGATCACCCTCTCCTCACAGTTACCACCTGGCCTGGTAACTAATTACCTTACCTGTCTTGTGAATGTGTAACATTTGTTAGAGAAGTACCATCCTGAACAAAATCGAGACTCTAATCTGTACCAATTCAGACCCCTGTCCAATCGAGGATCTCCCTACCCTGAGCAGATCCTTCCATTGACCTAGGGCCTAGTTTCTCTAATATGATTTTTATTGAATTCTTTGAGGTAATTTGACCACACAACATGCGAAAGTTTTGGTTTTATATAACTCTGCGTTATTTTTGACTCTTTAGTCATTTCATGAGATATATCGGTGGTCAAAGCCCAATCCTGGGAAAATCTTTGTGATTCATTCATTTTGTTGGTTATACTTCAAATAGTTATTAAACCCTGCTATGTGCCCAGGAATGTGTTTTTTATTTGGAATTCACAGATAAAAGACATCATCCCTGTCCTGAGTCAGAGCACTATCCAGTTGGGGGGCAGGGCAGAAACTTAAATATACATTGTAGCACAATGCGATAACATACTAGCCTAAAGCTATATTAGAGCACAAAGGAGGGAGTTCTGATGGAACCTACTGGTGATGGGGAAGCCAAAATGCTGCATGGAGTCACTATGAGAAATCAGGGAAGGATAAGGGCGTGAACTTCAGCGGAAAACATTTAATTCTACCAATTGGAGCACAGTCAGAGGAGAAGAACCTGAAAAGGGGAGAAAGAATGAAATCATGTCAGTCAAAGAAAATGGAGCTTTAAACCTGGGAAGGAGAAGGAGTGGAAGTGATAGCTGAGTTCAAATGTGAGAAGTACCGTCATTCAGGAAGACGAAAGTGGTTCTTTATAGCCCCAGACTGTGAAATTTGGATATTATCAAAAGTACCAGATTTCAAATCATCTGGAGAAATTTTGTCCCAGTTAGAGGGTCCTAAAATGCACTGGCTGCTTCAGGAGGTAATAAGTCCTCTGACACCAGAGAGGCTCAGGGATGGTTTGGATATGTCTTTCCAGGGATGTTGTAAAAGGGATCAAAGAATCATTTGGTGATTGGACTAGATGGTTTGTAGAGCCTCTTCTCTTTCTGAGGTTCTGCACCTCTGGGCCTCCCCTGGCTGCCTGTCATCTGGCCCAACCCAGGAAATAAATGAAGCTGGGAACATGCTCTTCCTGAGGTGACACACTTCGTTTGCACGGCCTTTCCTGCCTGTCTTTCCTCTGCGGCATTTCTTCCCTAATCTACACAGAGCACACACAATCAGCAAATCTAAAATGGAGAGTTATTTTAGTACAGTGGAAGAAAATGTTAGCATAGGGAAGATAGAGTCTGTAGGTTTTAAGTTCATAGTCTAACATTATTTAATTAGCATGACAGGGATTTAAAGAATTAAATAGCCTCTTGCAGACAGTATCTTTTCACCGGCTCCTCTTCGCTTGGCTCCTTCTTCTGTATAGCCAGGGCTCTGAGAGGTCTGGACTCAGCGAGTCCTCTCTGGCTGGTCTAAACGGAGAAAATGGATTCATTGCAATAGTATAAGCAGATATTTTATATAAAATATAAAAAAATTAAAAAAAGGTTAAAAAAACTCACCCTCTTCACACAGGTGCAATAAATTCACAGAATACTCTTTAATAGTTTCTCGGGGCTGCTGTAACAGGTTGCTATAACTTGGTGCCTGAAACCCATAGGAATTTATTTTCTCACAGTTCTGGAGGCCAGAAGTCTGAAATTGAGGTGTTCCAGGGCCGTGCTCCCTCCGAGGCCTATCGGGGAGAATCCTCCCTGGCCTCTTTCAGGTTCCGGTCATTCCCTGTGTTCCCTGGTGTGTGGCAGCGTCACTCCAGTCTCTGCCTCTGTCTTCACACGGCCTTCTTGCCTGTGTGTCTCTCTGTGTCCTTGCCTTTTCCTGTAAGGACACCAGCCACTGGATTTAGCACCAGCCCTAAATCCAGGATGATTTCATCTTGAGATCCTTAACTAATTACATCTGCAAAGACCCCCTTTCCAAATAAGGTCACCTTCTGAGGTTCTGGGTGGACATCTGTTTTGGGGGGACGCTATTCAGCCCACTACTCTTGCCATGACTGAAACTGAGCTGGAGACCCCAAATTCCTCTCTCCAGGGCATCTCATTCTTTCAGGCCTCCCATTGTCACTCTTATATTCTGTTATTCCTCCATGTTCATATGAAAAACACACCCTCCTTTGAGATGTGTATCCTGGATATCTCCTCTTCTCCCCTTTCTTATTAAAAGACACACAGAGATTTCTGGAGTAGATTTAAAATACCAATGACAAAATTAGCTATATGTCATTTATGAGAGTGTACTGGTTTTGGACGGTGTCAAGTTAGCTGAGCTGGGACTGTTGCCGTGCGTTCTCAGGGTAAAGTGGACAGCAGTGAAGCAGCAGCCACTACTCTCTGAATGTCCTGGAGGTTAGATGCAGGGAGAGAAGAGGCAACAGCTGCCCTTACACTGATCCACCAGTTAAGTTCCCGCTCTGGCAGCTGGATGGGCCTGGTTTAGTAACTTTTCCAACTTCCTCCAACTCCTTCAGACTCTTCCCAGCTTCTCCCACAATTTTATAAGGAATTATTGCTATTATAAACCCCTCAGTTTATAATACTAATAGAGGTTCTATTTCTCTGATTAAATCCTGGCTACAGATAGAAACACAACAACAATTCCCACTAGGATGTGGGTTACATAAAGCAGATTTTTGTGTGTGTGTTTGTTCACCGCTAGAACAGCACCTGGCATATACTAACTGATCGATACATTTTAGTTGAATAAATGTGTAAGTAATAGGAAGCAGACTTGAGGAGAAGGTGGTGATGCAGTTTTGAAAATGTCAAGCTGGATATGCATTTAGACCACCTAAGCCAAGTGTCTGGTAGGTACCTAGTACTCAGGAAAGGCTCGGGTAGGGCTACAGATATGTGAGTCATCAGCCTGAAGGTAAAGTTGCAGCTGTGACGATGCATGGGCTTGCTCTTAGAGAGTGGACAGAGTGAGAAGGTAGTTAACGGTAGAACCCTGGAGAACATCAACTTAAGTGATGTGCAGAGAGGTAAGAGGAAAATTGTCAAGAAAACAAAGGTGGGATAAATCATTAAGCAGGAGAGAATACCAACATTGTCATATGAAACTGGAAAGTCTGTAATATGAGGTCCAAAATGTTTTCATTATACTGAGCAAAGAGAGAACAGTGGTGACCTTAACAAGAGCAGTTTGATGATGGAAAGTGGGATAACAGTTGTTGATTATATCGTTCTTTCTAGAGGATTGGCCCTGAGTGGAAGGAAGAAGATATGACGATAAACAAAGGGGCACAGAGGGTCACTGGAGGTTTTTTTTTTTTTTAAAAAAAGTGAGGATAACCTTTAGCATATGTGTTTGTGTGTGTGTGTATAGTTGACATCGCACCTAATGGAACATAGATAACTGAATTGAAATCTGTTATTTACTATCTGTGAGATGCTGGGCAAGTTATAAAATTCTTTCTATGCCTCAGTTTCCTCATTGTTAAATGGAGGTATAGTGTCCCTGACTCATATACTTATGAAAATTAAACAAGATTTAATTTAATTTAAACAAAAATTAATAAAATCAAGTAAGATAAAATCCTTGGCACAGTGCCAAATATCTAAGCCAATTAATGTTAGCAGATGAAATAGTTGCTGATGCTGAGAGGAAAGCAAAGTCACCTGTAGAGGAGGGAACAGGGATAGCTCATGAAGGACATTCCTCAGGAAAGCTGGAGGGCAAGGGGTTCAGAGCAAAGCATGGGGGAATTTGCCTTAGAAAGGAATACATTTTCTACCAAGATGAGAGGGAAGAAGGGAAAGATGAGTTTGGCTGTTAATAAATTTTGGGAGCAGAGTGAATCAAAGTGAGGGAGTTTCTGCCTCACGGATGAACTCTATTTTTTCTGTGAAATAAGGTCGGAGGTCCCACCACTGAGAGTTAACGGGAGACGGCATGAAGTGGGGACTTGAAGCGTGGCTCTGATTTGAAGTAGCAGTCATGGGAAGTAGGAAAAAGGACTGTAGAGACAGATCAAAGGCTGGTCAGGCAAGGTCACGGGCCCAATTTGAGACGAAAAGCGATTTTTAGTAGTGACAATTCCAAGCTACTTGTGGAATTTCTATAGCTGCCATTCAGCAGTTCGGGTTTAGAGATGGAGAACATGGAGAGTGAATTGGTCAGAGGTTGAGATTTTGCTGGGCAATCGCAGAAAATGAACAGGGAAGCAAGAAAGTTGAGAGGACTAGCAAGAAAGTATCTGAAGTGATGAATCCTCGGTCTAGCAGGAATAGGGAAAACTGAGGTCACGAGGGGCTGATGTTTGGGAGTTCTGAAGACTGAAGAGCATGTGTGGTGGGACAAGGAAATGAGCTATTTGGAAAAGCTGAAGCTTGTGTTTAGGCACGGATGTTTCTAAAGTTGGTGAGAAATTTTGCCTGCCATTCCTGGTGCTTCCTTCCTTCCAGGATTGTGCCAATCTCCAAGGGTATTTCTCACACAGTGAGAAGTATCTGGAGACCCTTCTGGACGTTGGTTATTTGTCTACATTGGCTACAGCTCAATCATCCATGGACCAGCTTTCAAGGTCCACTACTCTGCTTCTTCCCTGCTGGGTTCAGGTGCAGAACTCTTGGGTGAGACTGGGTGTCCCGGGTCTAGACTCAAGCCTCCTTGCTGCAGTATGTGGCCATTAACTTCAAGCCATATTCGTAGAGCTCTCCCAGGGAGCAAAGCCCAGACCCCCTCTACCCTGAAACCCATAAACCTCTCGCTTGCCCCAACCCCATCATATCTCCAGGGAGCTCTTTTTGTTTTGGAGGAATATTTCTTCTCAAACTGTATTCTCTCAGTGGGCTTAGGCTTTACAGAAGAAAAGCCAAGGAGGCAGTCACATACCATACTGAGGCAAGAACCAGATATTTTGTTGCCTACTGAGCTGGGGAAATAAAGGGATAAAACATTAGTTCAAATCTAAAAGAAAAATACACAATATCTTAAAGAATATGCTTAGTTTTCTTAGTTTGTGTATTGTACTGTACCGGGAAAAGGATATATATATATCAGAAAGATATATCGCTTATATTGCACGAGACTATGAAAAAGTCCATTTATTGGCAGAAATAACTGAGTTATTTGTATAGAAAATCACCCCTGAAAATGGCAGAAAGGGAAGTTGTTGTGCTAGCACTAGTTGTTTTTTTATCCTATTTCTCAGTTCTAGAAAAAGAAATCCACAAAACCGTAGCTGTTCTGTTGAGCATTAGGAACACCGCCATATGTTAGCAGAGGTTAATAAAACTTTGGAGAAGACATTGCACTCAAATCCTATTACAGGACCCTTTCTAGAGATTATCTCCTTTTAAAATTTTAAAATTAGAGTTTTGATGGTGTCTTACTGCTTGATACAAACAGGTGATTTGATGGCCAAAGTGGTGTTAGTTATCTAAAGATTTCTGCAATAATGTCATAGCTTCCCAAATAAAACAAGATGTCTCAAAAATATCCCTTATATACATTTTTTATTTCTTCTTTCATCATTCTCACAGAGAATTGCAGTGTTATTCTAAGTCTCAAAGCCTGTCCCGAGGCACCAAATCAAGGTATTATGCATCAGCGGAAACCAGGAATTACCACAGTGCACAGAGTGGCAACGGCCAGAGATTACTCTGTCATCTGATTCTCCCTCTAGAGACACAAGGTCTCATCCCATCCGCACCCAGACACACTCAGTCACACGTGCATTCTCCGACAAGACCAAGCAATATCTCACCTGTTCTCCCTAGCCACTCAGTCCCAGTTTTAATATAGCTGGAATATCTCGGGTAGCTTTATCAAGATGTAAACCTTATCATCAAGGCTTAGTTCAAAATTTAAGTTGTTTCGGATGTCAACTGAAATACAACTATATCAAATTGAAAACTTTCTCCGTTGACGTTCTTAATGTTAAAATCTCCCCCTGGTGGATTTTAAGAGCATGTGTTCTCACAAACAGAATTGGATAGAATTTTCCAAGAAAATAAATAGATGCTAATATTTTGCAGGTATGAAAATCAGATCTATTAATCTCTAAGTTTAGAGGGGAAAACATTGTAATTACTTAAACACTTACCACCAAAAAAAATTCTAATACTAAAGTAAAATCATTTTGGTTTACTTTAGTCTCATGCACAGTGTGAGTATTGTTTTACAATTTTTTCTCTTATGTGACTACCCTCTAGTGACTTAAGGCATCTTTATGGACTAAAAACGCTAATTCCCCACTTAATTGCTTAGTGAAGAGAGGCATCGTGTTTCAATTAGGAAAGAATGTGCCCCCTTCTAATGAATCGGGCATCTGTGTATTCTCATCTTTATTACAGCTGTCAGTCAAATCAGTGAAGGCCCGAGTACAAAGCCGCTGGATCACTTGAATTGTGCGTGCCCTTGCTCTAAGGAAGAAGAATTTATTTTTTTAAATTGATTTTGTTTCAGCAGCAATCCTCTCTCTTTCCTGGGAATGCATTTTGGCTGTAATTTCATGGAGTCGGTACAAATTTCAAAGCAGCTCGTAGTCCCTCCCCCTCTCCCTAGTGACGCTGCGGACCCACCCCTCGGTGTACAGTTGCTTGAGGTGGGCAAAAGTGAGGCCCTGAGGAATACATGAGGAATAAAGCAGAAAAAACTACACAGAAATACTCACGCAAAACAAAGTTTTAGGCTGCTTGCGGTGCTGATCATTACATGTTTAGAATTGAGAAACAGTGGTCAGTGGTTCATGAAAAACACATTTCGTTGGCACAGATATACCAATGACCCATAAGTCTTAAAGTCTTTGCAATAATATTTTATTAAGGATAAATTTTTTCAAAACATATAATTCTAAATTTCTAATTGAGGGCAAGCATGTTACTTTTAAATGATTAGGCAACGTAAGTAGAGGAGAATATTGAAGTAATTGCTGGATTCGTTGAGGAAAACATCAATCACAAAATTGACAGATTTGCTGTTTATGTAATTTCTTAACATCAAAACCTCCTTAATTAAGTGAATTCAGTGAGAGATAAGACCACAGCAGCGTGGCATGGTGGTTAAGAACACAGGCCCCAGGCTAGACTGCTAGTTAAATCTGAGCTCTGACTTTTTTTTCAGCTATGTGACTCTAGCAAGTTATTTAAGTTCTCTGTGTCTTGGTTTCTTCACCTGCAAAATGAGATTAGCAAGTAGAAGCTTCCTCATAGTGTGGTTGGCAGGGTTAAATATGCCAGAGCTGTAAGAGGAAGGTCTTAGCACACACAGATTCCATAGCTTCTTTGTTCATTTTCAGACATTATAAAATGCCATCTTTTCTCAATTGAAACTCATTTCCTATTCAATATAAAGCTTCTTGTCCCTGTTAGCTTCAGCCTAACCCATCTTGTATCCTACAGGAGGGAAGAGGGAAGTGGTTGGATTCATGACTATTTCTTTACATTCTTTTCCCCTTCTCCCTCACTCCTTTCTCTGCCTTTGGCTCCTGCAGAGGAAGGGAAGAGCCTTGATGGACAGGACGCTTCCTCCCTGACTGGTGCAGTTGTAACGGTGCGTTGGTGCCCTCTGCGAGGGGCTCTTTCTCTTGTGGAGTTCTTTAGTGGGGTCTTCAGCATTGCCCCCACCACCTGCTAGGGAGCTCCCACTGTGCCCTTTGCTGGGCTGCCAAACACCCTCTCCCAGCTGGCTGTATTCCCCACTCAGCTCCTCCTCCTGGCACACAAACTTCCTGCTAAGGTCATCTGGCTCTGTCAGGCAGAGTGGGTGCCTCAAGGTGCCCCACCTGTCTGCCTACTGTGCTGTCTATTCCAGCTCATGACAAACACCGTCCCTGCCCCACTTTCAGTGGGAATCAGCTGTCTCCACCCTATAGGCTTTTCACTCCGTCATCCGGGTCCAGTGGGTCTCTTGCTCAGCTTTAAATTTTCCAAGTAATAATCAGGCACCAGTCTCTGTGACTTACCAACCCCAGGGGATACCTGACTCTCTCTCCAAGTGGTTTTATAGAAGCCCCCACATTTTACTGATGGGGTAAGAACCCACCTTCCATGGGAGAAGAAATGTGCAGCGCTCTGAAAACTTCCCGTAAGGAAATAATCTCCATCTCTCTTCCTTTCTACTCTTACATCTAGACTGGAGGTGGGTGATGGGCTGAGAGGGGTAGTCTAGCACCTCTCTTTAAAATTTGGATACATTTTCCAACTATAGTTATTAGCTCAAGAGCTTGGGGGTCTCATTGGAAACTAAGACAAAAAGAAAAGTTGTAGCAAACTCAGACGGTGCCTATGTACCATTCAAACAATTGGGTTGAGTCAATGAGTACAGTGGTTACGTCAAACCCTCAAGATGTGGACAGACTGGATGGACTTTGGTATGATGATGATAGAAGCGATTAACATTTTAGAGTTATTTTAGCTGAATATACGACATGTACTAAAACCAGTATTATGTTCTTGAGCAAGAGGCAAAAATGAATTTCTGAAGTTCTTTTGACTGATTAAAAAATAATTGTAATCCATACTTTAGAAATTAGTTTATAGAGCTAATTACCTATATAGAGCTTACCACATGCCAGACACTGTTCTAACCACTTTCAACATATCTAATAATTTAACAACTCTATCAGGTAGATGCTCTATTATCTTCACTTTGCAAAAGAGGAAACTGAGGAACAGGCAGGTCAAATAACCTGCACAAAGTTAGATACATGGAAAATATGTGATTTCAACCCAAAAGTTTATCATTAGACAACCACGCCATGCTTTCACAAACAACATCCTGCGATTTACATTACCATGGCAATTCCAAGAGCTGAGCACAGCAGACTCAAGCACATTGGGGAGACCACTTGGCCATGGGGCTGCAGGGATCCTCTGGAAGACTAGAGACTGCTCCAGCTCCTGTCTCAGTTCCTTCGACCACCTTCTGCTGGGCACATTTTGTTTGCTATTTAGTTTGCATCATAATATGTTAATTTCTAGAATAAATTTATTAATATTTTTCTGAAAGTAAAAATAATTAAGGAGGAAATAAATCAGTGAATGCTCCATTGAACAGAGCAGGCACTTTATGGCCTGGAGAGTTTTCCTTTTTAAATTTTTTTTAAAAAAAAGCTCTTATTATTTTAATTTATTTAAAAAACAGTACATACTCACAGCTGAAAAGTTAGAAAATCTCTACATACAAAAGAAACATGAAAGCATCCATAACCCAACTCACTCACGATAACCACTGTTCATATCTTAGTAACTATCCTTTCAGGCTCATGCATAGATATATGCTAGTGTGTGTGTGTGTGTGTGTGTGTGTGTGCACGCATTTAATGGGCTCATATGATTTTGAAATAGATTTTTCACACTTAGCAATGTTTTGAATATCTTTCCGTGTCAAGAAAAATTCATCTGTGACATCCTTTTTAGTGTTTAATTACTATTATATTGTATTAAATACAAGACAATGTATTTAATGCCTCCTTTGCCCCATCCAGTTTTTCACTGTTAAAGGTTTACTGGCAATTTTGGGACCCAGATGTCACACAGGCCAACCACACTTCCATAACTCCCTTTCCCCACCTATCCGCCAAGGGTCTGAACCCCATTTTGTGCTGTTATTTGTTTGCATCAATTGTTACTTATATAATATTTTGCTTTTTGCCTAGAGGAGGAGCAAAATTTTATTATGGAATGGGGAAGGGCCCAGGGGATGGGCAGAAAAGGATACAGTGGCTGCTGCGCCATCTTTTCTCCACCTTCTCCATGGCCTGGGTCAAACATCTGTGCTGAAAGTTCTCCCAAAGATCCAGCTGTTTCGTTTGGTTGGCTTACCTTGAGAGTTATAAATCTAGCTTAGAATCTGTTAAATAAAATCTGCCCCACCATCCTGCCTTCATTATGAGCTGGCAGGATTTGAATTTAGACTCTAGCATTCCTCAGGGGCTCTGCACTGGAAACTGCCCCACCAGCAGCTCATCCCATTTCAACTGCCACCCCCGGCTCTGTCCTGCATGGTGAGCAGCCTCAAGTACATGAGCATAGATACCCCAGCCCCCACGGCCAAACTCACTCCTCATCTGCCTCATCCTCCCCCAAACAGTCACCTCTCAGCCTTCCCGCCAGCCTAGAGGTGTTCCCACCCACCACGTAGTAGGCTCACACTGGCCCTGGAAGTGGACTTGGGGCCTCTGGGCAGGGAGTCACAGGGTCCGGGCTCTCTAGGTGGAGCTGATTAAAAATGAATCATTAATTATTTACACCTGAGTCTTTGTTAATTCATGTGTGAATTTTGCACTACCATCAATGAGAGAAATGTGATAATTGAAAACCAGATTTGTTTTTTTAACCCAGCATTGTTAGAGTAGATGACTACATATAAAGTAGGATTACAGAAGTGACACTAAGCCCATTTGTCCTACAATGTGCCTGAAGCGATCCCTCCCCACCCACACCTCTTCCTCAACCAGCCTGCCTTCCTCCTCCCGTTCCTACTGTCAAATTGACTTATTTGCACACATTTCTGGTCTGAAACAGATCCTTGGTTTTGTTTTTTGAATCTCGGCAGTGGGAAAACCCGCAGCCTGTTAGCACCCATTCTCACAGGCAAGCTCGGGGGCTCCCACGCTCTTCTCTGAGGGATAATCCAGAGCAGGAGGGGTCGTGCCTCACCACTCAAGAAGAACGGGAGTTTTTCCCAGTTCACTGAGGAAAAGAACGAGTACATTGTTAGTTTTCTCGGTTTTAGGTTTGGCCTTCTCACATGTTGAACTCCTGGCTTTTTTTCTTCCTTGTCTGCTGACAGACGCCAGCGTACCGTGGAGCACAGCCCCGGGGAGAGCCGCTCAGGCAGCGCTCCACGAAGGTTACTGCTTCCCAAATCCGCTTTCCTAGGGCTGGGAAACCTCGAGGGAAACAGTCAGTGGGTCCACCAGGTTCAAAGAGCCATTTGGATGAGATCTAAAGGTGTTCTCTAAATTATTATGACTTTAGGAAGTAAAAAAAGAAAAAAGAATGGGATTTGGGGCTGTAACTTAATTGTGCCTGGCACCATGTCAGCAGAAGACCCACGGCTTCATAGATGCTGCTGGAACAAGCCTTCCCAGACGTGTGATCCTTTGTCTTCACATTGGTCAGGGCTGCTCAGGCATCAGCTCCTTCCCTTCCCTTTCCAATACACCCACCTCCCCAGCACCCTCTGGCCCCTCATCCCTACTTTCCTTCTTAGAACTTATCACTGAGTGCAGTTGCATTACCTACGTGTCCATTTGTTCACTCTCTTTCTGCCTCATTAGAATTCTCAGGAAACTAGTGAATCTTTGCCACTGTGTCTCTAGTGCCTAGAACAGTGCCCGCCACCCAGTGGGGACTCAATAAATATTTGATAAATTAACGAATAGATTATTCGGTTTGGATTAAAAACCAGTATTATTCGTATATAATGGAATTCTGATATTAATTTCCAGTTCCTTCTCACTAAGCAATGGGGGCAAAAATGTGACCACATACAAGACAGCTATAGAATTAAGTCTATTCTACTATAGTCTGAATTTTACTTCCATGAAAAATTCTTTAGAACATAACAGGATATAGTACCCAGAAAGCAGTGCTTTGATTAATTGTAGAAAGAGTGAAATTTTGGCTCAGCCAGGCAGTCAACAAAGAATGGTGACATCCCAATGAGGCCAGGTGGCCCTACCTGGACTATGTTATCTTCTTACCTCCCTCGTCTGACAGGAAAGAAAGGGTCAGGCTGTCAAACAACCTGCTTCCTCAAGGACAAGGTAAAGGACCATTTTGTGCTGCATGGAGAAAACAGAGCAGAGGCAGAGGCTGGGGTTGGTCAGCGGGAGGCTGCCTGCCCTCAGGAGGAGAGAGTGACAGGCGATCCAGGCATACCCTTCCTGGACCACTCGGTGGCCCCAAGCCCATAGCTCACAGACATCGCCCCCTTCTTCCTACCTCCAGCAGAAGACACAGATGCGTCCAACAGAACCACACTGACCAATTCCGCCTTAAATGTGAAAAGAAGGAAAGATGGATCATGTAAGCTGCTTCATGTCATCTAAAGAAAGCAGTGTTGTGGCTGATGGAGCACGTGCTAGGCTCCTGCCTCGACATCCTTAAAATGGGCACCAAGTGGCCAGATCATGATGACAGGTGTTATGAGGGCTACGGAGATTCAAATCACTTCTAATTACATGACTGTTTGTTTTTAATTAACAATGAAACTTTTGATATCTTTAAAAAAAAGATGGCCACATAGATTTCATCTATAAAACTGGCTTTCCTTGGACCACACTCAGCCCTTTGCGGTCTCTGGACTGTTCCTTAGCTGATAAAGCTGGCTGACAGCTACAGCCCGCTCCAAAGGAACAGCCCTTTCTCAAGGAATGGGTGATTTGCTGTAAGTGTTTAAATTCTGCTCAAAATCAAACATCAATAGAGGTATCAAAAAAAAAAAAAAACCAAGGGGCTGGCCCAATGGTGCAAGAGGTTAAGTGCGCGCGCTCCTCTGCTGCGGCCCCAGGGTTCGCTGGTTCGGATTCCAGGCGCCCCACCGACGCACCACTTGTTAAGCCATGCTGTGGCGGCATCCCATATAAAGTAGAGGAAGATGGGCACGGATGTTAGCCCAGGGCCAATCTTCCTCAGCATAAAGAGGAGGATTGGCATGGATGTTAGCTCAGGGCTGGTCCTCCTTCCAAAAAAAAAAAACCAAAAATGTGGTTTCGTGACTTTGAAACTATTTTTTGTAGTTTCTGCTAAAAAGAAAAAAAGTGCCAAAAAGAGATTTCTACAAAATTGTTTTAAACTAATGCAATCGATTTTGAAATCTGTGACTAACAGAGACTACATTATAGAAAAATGTATTGCTGGTAAGGACTATTCAGAATAATACAGGTGACATGTGGCTGTTTTTGCTCTATTTTTGTTTATCCATTCATAGCAAGGAATACTTTCCTGCATATGTTGAGTTCTTGTCCTTAGAAATATTATTTAGCAGTAGAGAATCCATAGGGGAAAATGTGAGTTGTTGCATCGTGCGTGTCTTTCTTGAAAGCACAAAAAATACTCGGTCATGCTGTTGCATAGAGAGGCGATAGCAGCGGGGTGGGCGAGTGCTGAGATCTGTGATATGGTGAGCCGCGGGCTGCTGGGGCTGGGGGAGGTGACAGGGCATCCCCGGGAAATAAGGTCCAGGATTGTTCCTTAGGCCCATAGCCGCTTTTGTACTCTGGTGACTTTTTTATTAGACTGTCACCATTTTAACTGCTTAGTGGCAGATGGTCCTTAAGTGACACACACCTCTGCTGTTGGCCATATTGCTGAGTGGTGCTCACCCCTTACAGCCAGCTTGGTCCCATCTGCCCAGACAGCTGTTTGTAAACACAACTCTGGTGTTGAGAGTGCAGAGTATGTTCCAGGAAGTGTTCCCTTTACCCCTGGCCTGGGGCAGAGGAGCTCATGGGAGGATCACCACAGGCTCTGACTAAAAAACTGCACGAGGAACAATTGTGACAGAAGCAGACTTTGAGCTCCTAATAATTACTATTCCACCAAAACAACTGAGACTCAGGACTGCAATTAAAAATAAATGATCTTCCACGTATAATGGCTTTCACACTGCATGATACTATTTAAATAACCATCATTAGCTTCTAACGTATGTACTACCCATTTTCCAGAGCCCTTTCTCTGCCAAGAAATCTAAGACCGAGAATGATCAATGAATGAGTGATCAGCATGATAATTGTTGATGCAGGACATGCAAATTGAAATTATTCGAAATGATTTAAATGTGTAAGAAATTATTACAGATGATGATATGACACAGATGTTAAAGCTTTTCTTGCAAGAGGCTCAAAGTACATTTCTTTGCATCCACATCTTATGGGTTAGAAAAAAAGAAGGTACTATCCGTGGGATGCCTTGGAAAAATAAAACAAGGAGGTGTTGGGCAATTTTCCAGGTACTGTGCTGGGTGCTGGGGATATGGAGATAAAATATAGCCCCTGTTCTCAACAAACTTACAGATTTAGGAGGGGGGACCGACAAGTATATAAAAAGTCACAGCCCAGTGTGATAAATATGGTATCAAAGTGTGCACCTGGTACATGACAGCACAGGGGAGTAGAGCTTGTAGGAGGGAATTGAGTTGGGGGAAGAAAATCAGTCTGCTTAAGAATCTGTAACTTCCTGGGGCCAGCCTGGTGGCATAGTGGTTAAGATCTCAGGGTTTGCAGGCCTGGATTCCTGGCCTGGACCTACATGCACTGCTCATCAAGCCATGCTGTGGCAGGCGTCCCACATACAAAAATAGAGGAAGATGGGCACAGATGTTAGCTTAGGACTAATCTTCCTCACCAAAAAAAAAAAAAAAAAAAGATGCAGAAAAGAATCTGTAACTTCCTAAATTAGGACTTTTCATTCTGCCCTTCTTGGAAGCCATCTTTTTTCTTCTCTCATATCTAGATGTGTTCATATCACAGGGGCATAAGAAAGATGGTAACCAAAGAAGGGAGGACCTGAGGGCCAGTAACTGTCATGGAACTAGTAAACTTATCCTAAGCTTTTCCAAGCCTTTGGATACATGAATTTAAAAAGACAATAAAAGAGTATTTAAACAAGACATGGAGATTGTGGAGTCCTGCCTCCTCACAGGCCTTGTCCTTTACACGTTATAACAACCCCATACCTACACTAGTGTTCCTGTTTCATTAGGAAATGTTTACATTAAACTGAGGTCTGAGGGGAAGGCAGATTCCTCACTGGGCTCCTGCTCTCCGTGTAATTTAAAAGCAGCAGCAATCCCAGTGTTTAGCCCAGAAATGCTGCCTTTTGCTTGAGTGTTTTTGTTCGTACGTGGATTAGATCATGGATACCACGTTAAGATATACACAACTGCATGGCTCCTATCCATCTTAATCTCTCTTTTTATTGAAGTAAAATTTACATGACATAAAATTAAAATTTTAACCATTTTTAACATGTTCAATTCAGTGGCTTTTAGTACATTCACAATGCTGTGCAGCCACCTCTATTGTCTAATTCCAGAAATTTTTCATAACCCAAAAAAGAAACCCCATACACATTAGGCAGTCATCCCCCATTCCCTCTCTCCTCAACACCTGCCAACCTGTAATCTGCTTTGTCTCTATGGATTTGCTTCTTCTGGACATTTCATACAAATGGAATCGTGCACTATGTGCCCTTCGCGTCTGGCTTCTTTCACTTTGCATAACGTTTTCCAGGTTCATCTATGGTGTGGCAGGTATTGACACTTCATTCTTTCTCATGGGTGAATAATGTACTGTGAGGATATATCACATTTTGTTTATCCATTCTTCATTTGGTGGATATTTGGCTTGTTCGACTTTTTGGCTGTTCGGAATAGTGCTGCTATAAACATTTATGTACAAGTTTTTGTCTGAACACCAGTTTTCACTTTTGGGGGGTAAACAGCTCGGAGTGGAATTGCTGGGTCATATGGCAATTTTATGTTTAACTTTTTGAGGAATCACCAAACATTCTAAAGCTGCTGCATCATTTTTTATTCCCACCAGCAACATATAAGTGTTCCAATTTCTCCACATGCTCGCCGACACTTGTTATTTTCCTTTGAGAAAAAATTATTATAGCCACCCTAGTGGGTGTAAAGTGGTATCTCATTGTCAATCTCTTTTTACGGATAAATAATCCATCACAGAAACCACTTCAGAAAAAAAATAAAAGCATGCTCATGTCAGATCTTAAGTTTTCTTCTTTTGTATATGAAGCTACCAATAAACTGGGAGATTTCCCTAAGATGGGCTGCAAGGTGAACTTATGAGATTCTGGACAACAGAGCTGGGCTTTACAGGCTCCTGCCACCCCCTCCCTTGGAGCGACCATGATCCAGCCAAGCCCTCTAGAGGATGCCTGTTGAAATGTCAGCCCCCTGCGGAATAGCCACGTGTTTGACTGGCAAAGAGGCATCTGAACCACTATGAGGCTTGGCTAGTAAACAGCTTCTCTGAGGAAAAAAGTCTTTTTGTTGTTGTTGTTGAACATCCATTTTTTGTGTCTCCACACGTGCTGTGTTTAAGGAAAATGAAATACAACTAACCACCAATTCCACATCCCACTATAGATGAAGTAACTTGTTCAGATAAAGCAATGGGTTAAACAGCTTGGGCCTTATGAAATTTCAATTTCCTTCTTAGCACATTTCTCATTAATAATTCAGTGTCCATTGCACACATTGCTATAAGAGTCTGTCATCATTTATTTAGTCTCTGATTCCTGTGATCAACACACTACAGAAGTTATTCTTTTCCTTTCAGGAGCACTTAGTTTTGAGAACTAAAACACATATATGCAAATAAGTGCCCCGATAAAGCAAGGGGGCAATAGAAATTTGTTTTCTGTTTTGTTTTTTTCTTTTCAGTTTCTGCATCCATTTCTGCATTCTGGACTGTCTGGTACAAATGGCCGGAAGAGGAGTTGAGCTTCTGTTGATGTTTGCCTCTCCTTAGGGTAAACTGGAGCCATGGGAAGAGAAGCTGAGACGCACAACACAGTGGGCGCCGCTCGGTTGGGAGGAAGCGGGAACCAACGAGAAACGAGACAAAGCTACAGCTTGAAAGAGGCCCAGCTCTGGTCGCTACAGGGTAGTCTTCTTGGGAACCCGCGCGTTCCAGATAAAGACTTGAAGGATCTCGGAAAGAAATAGGGGAGCTGGATGGAGTGATTCTTCCTTGGACTGGAACAATTGGAAAGCCCAAGGAAGCCTAGACTAGGGATGGTGGGGAGCCCCGGAGGTCGTTAAAAATCATGGTAATTGAACATCTGTTCTTTTTTACACAGAAACCGTTCAATTCCTAAATGAAGTGAGCAAACTTTAGGTGTGCCTACATTGATTTCTGTGTCATAAAGGTTTAGGAACGTGATCTAGCGCCGGGTCACTCGTCCAGGGACCTCAGAAAGGGCTGAAATACCAGTATTTCACGGAAAGACTCAAAGGTTGTCCTGCCGGTCCTGGAGTTGGTGACAGGTCTGGTCAGCAGCACTGCCGGCCCAGCGTGCATTTGGGGGAGTGGGCCTCCCCGCTCGCCGGGCCTTTACACTCGCTCCCCCGGGCCCGCCAACTCTCCCGGGTACAAAGTACGGCAGGGACGCGGGCGGAGCCTGTCCCAGCGGCGCAGCCGCATCTGCCCCAGCGAACACCTCGATGGATTTCCAACACCGCGCCCGGCACGTTCGGGAGGGAGCCTCGGGCTCCTTCCGCGCTCCCAGTCGCGCGTCCTCCTTTCTGCAGTCGATCTTCCTCCGGGAGACGCAGGGGGCTCTGGGCACGACAAGCTTCATTAATAGAGATTCGCGATGGTTTACTCAGGCCCCTGAACGCTCCCGCCCGAGAAGGGCTGCCTGCGGCGTTGTAACGCAGAAGCCCCTGATGCGCGGTTGTTGTCCTTCCCCCTCCTAACGCTCGCGGCTTGGGGCCAGTTTCTGCGACTCTAAGAGTATCGGTGTGGGCGCCTGTGCCGGGGTCAGGCCCAAAGAAAGGAGTGTGACCCCGCGAAGAACGTCACCGCGCTACCAGACCGCACCGGCACTTTGCACGCGCCATCTACGCGGCGGTCTGGAGGCAGCGCGCCCTGGGTAAGGAGGGCCGGGAGCTTCCGCGGCGGGTCTGAGGGGCAGGGCCAACGGGGCCGGGGGCTGGGGTTTAGGGCCTGGGACGATGGAACCGAAGGGGACTTGGGGTCCCTCAGGGCGGGGCAGCAACTGAGGGAACCTGAGATGAACTCCAGACATCAGTGCCTGAGGTCTACTTCAGTCTTGGCTTTGGACTGGAGCCGGGTGGGATGGGACGGAATCCAGATCTCTGGTCTCCTCCCACTCTCCAGGACGGCGGAGAAACTCCCCAGGTCCCCCTGAGGGGTGGGTAAAGGGTGCTGCAGGGGAACCCCGGAAGCAGCTGCTCTAGTTGATCCTAGCGCAGGACTAGGAAAGAAAAACACTGGGCGGGGGGTAATAAGCCACCTATATCGCCTTCCTCCCTCTTTTTCTCCCCCCTCCTCCCTTTTCGTAGCTGCTGACGCGCTGGTGGTGCCTAGTAATCATTCACCAGCCCAGGGCCGCGCTAGTTAATGGCTGTGCCGCGCGGGGCTCCAGCCTCCCGGCCTCCCCTCTCCACGCTCGCGTGTGCCCAGGCGCCCCGGAGCGGCAAGCGGCTGGGCGCAGGCAGCCGCTGGGCGATGCGCCCCGCCGGCGCGGGTCGGAGCCGCGCTCCCTGCAGCCGCCGCGCGCTCCCCCGAAGCGCGCGGCGGCTGTGAGCTGCGAGAGGGCGGCCGGGGTGCCAAGTGCGGGCGCAAGCAGCAGGGGCGCGAAGAGAGCGCTCCAGCCTCGGCAGCCCCATCGGGCCCCACCAGCTGAGATGTTCCCCAATGGCACCGCCTCCTCTCCCTCCTCTCCTAGCCTCAGCCCGGGCAGCTGTGGTGAAGGAGGCGGCAGCAGGGGCCCCGGGGCCGGAGCTGCGGACAGCATGGAGGAACCGGGGCGAAATGCGTCCCAGAACGGGACCTTGAGCGAGGGCCAGGGCAGCGCCATCCTCATCTCTTTCATCTATTCCGTGGTGTGCCTGGTGGGACTGTGTGGGAACTCCATGGTCATCTACGTGATCCTCCGCTATGCCAAGATGAAGACGGCCACCAACATCTACATCCTCAACCTGGCCATCGCCGATGAGCTGCTCATGCTCAGCGTGCCCTTCCTTGTCACCTCCACGTTGCTTCGACACTGGCCTTTCGGCGCGCTTCTCTGCCGCCTCGTGCTCAGCGTGGACGCAGTCAACATGTTCACCAGCATCTACTGTCTGACTGTGCTCAGCGTCGACCGCTACGTGGCCGTAGTGCACCCCATCAAGGCTGCGCGCTACCGCCGGCCCACCGTGGCCAAGGTGGTGAATCTCGGCGTGTGGGTGCTCTCGCTACTCGTCATCCTTCCCATCGTGGTCTTCTCGCGCACGGCGGCCAACAGTGATGGCACGGTGGCCTGCAACATGCTCATGCCGGAGCCCGCCCAGCGCTGGCTGGTGGGCTTCGTGTTGTACACGTTTCTTATGGGCTTCCTGCTGCCCGTTGGGGCCATCTGCCTGTGCTACGTGCTCATCATCGCCAAAATGCGCATGGTGGCCCTCAAGGCCGGCTGGCAGCAGCGCAAGCGCTCGGAGCGCAAGATCACCCTGATGGTGATGATGGTGGTGATGGTGTTTGTCATCTGCTGGATGCCTTTCTATGTCGTGCAGCTGGTCAACGTGTTCGCAGAGCAGGACGACGCCACGGTGAGCCAGCTGTCGGTGATCCTTGGCTACGCCAACAGCTGCGCCAACCCCATCCTCTATGGTTTCCTTTCGGACAACTTCAAGCGCTCTTTCCAGCGCATCCTGTGCCTCAGCTGGATGGACAACGCTGTGGAGGAACCGGTCGACTACTACGCCACCGCCCTCAAGAGTCGCGCCTACAGCGTGGAGGACTTCCAGCCTGAGAACCTGGAGTCTGGAGGCGTCTTCCGTAATGGCACCTGCACATCCCGGATCACGACTCTCTGAGCGCTGGCTTCGCAGGGGCCCTGTGCCAGGGGAGGGGGAAGATGAGGAGAAAGGGAGGCCGGGTGCGAGAGATGAAAGTATCCGGGGCGTCAGGGTGTTATGAGGCAAAGTGGGGCTAGGACGCTGCGCGCCCTGGGTGGAGAGACCCGGGAAAGGCGGGCGACAAAGGTGGAATTGGGCGCTATGCTTATACACTGGGAAGGCTTGCGGGCCCCTTTCTCCTCCGTCTCCTGCTTTCGCTCCTTCCTCTACTGCTCTTGCACTTCTGCACCCCTCTATGCTCCCCACTCTGCAACTTCGAGCTTTCCTTCCGCCGGGTCCTGCCGGTGCGGATCATGAACTCATTAACGTCGCCCACTCAGCCTGACCCTCAGCTCCCCCAGCCGTAATTTCTGTTTGTTTAAGCTGAGCCACAGTTACCGCCACGGGTTTCCCTCGGGGTGAGTCCCCAGCTCCCCCTTAGTCTCGTCCTCTCCTGCCCCTCCCCTCGCCTGGTTGTGCCTAGTGCCCCTAGCGGAGTCCGGAGAACCAGGCTCTCCTTTTGCGCAGCCCTGCTTTAAGGGAAGTCGGACTTGAGAATGAACTAGGCAGCTGGTCTTTTCTCCTGCTCCGTGAAGCGCCCTTGCCCGAGCCCCTCCACCAGTCCCACTGCACCCAGAGCGGAGCCAGGTGCTTAGAAAAATCGGTCCCGCGCTTCGAACCCCAGGCGTTCTGCAGTCCCCATCCAAATCTCCCTTTGGAGCATAAAGGAGCTGAGAACAAGCCACCGAGGGGTTTTTAGAAGACTCCGGGGTTTGGGTGTGGAGCGGTTGTAACGGAAGCCACCCTCCCGCTGGGCTCGCAACTGGCACTTTTGGTTTCAAAGACCAAGTGCGGGGCGCTCCCGGGACGCTGGTCCGCGTGAGGCCAGGCAGGGCAGGCACTTGCTCGAGGGCGCCTGGGAGCGTGGCTGCAGCTACACTAGGCTTTCTCCCTCACCCAAGCTTCTGGGGTGCAGATCTAAGAGTAACCACAGAGTCGGTTTCCTGCTCCGGTTTATCTCGAAGACCCGGCACTGGGGCTGGGAACTCGGGTGGCGCCTTCGGATCCTTGGCTGATCCCGACCGCGTCGCCGCCGCCTGCAGGCTAGAGTGCGGCCCGCCCGGCCCCTGAGGGTCGCTGCCTTTCCAGCGGTGCCTAATAAGTTATTTTCTTGTTTACCATATTTATTTATTTATTTGCGGTGTTTGGACACGCGTCTCTGCTTTCCTTTTCTCTACCCGGCTAGCCCAGGGCCTTTTCTTCAGGACACTGGGGGTGAGGATGGAGGTGGCGGTGGGGGGAAGCTCTCTCCCCAACGCCCTCCCAAAACCTCTCCTCTTTGCTGGGCCATCTTTTCTTATCCTTTCCTCTAGCCTATGTATTTTTGCTTGTGTCCGGTGAAGTTTGGAGAGTTCTTCATACTTTTCTTGTGTAGTTTCTTGTCTTGCAATAAATAAATGATAAGGTGAGTTAGCCTCCTCCTATGCAGAGCGGACAGTCTTGAACTCCTAGCTTTCAGCATCGCCGTACATATGATTTGAGTATATTCAAATCGTATCACGTATCATACATATTTGTTTATCTTGCCCTTTCGTCATGAGTCCATGAAACGATTGCCAAATACAGCCGCTGACGGTGACAGGTGCGAGACTGGCTGGAACACTGTCAGATTTTTCAGATAAAGGGGTTCAAGCAGCCCTCAAACCTGGAAGTGAGAAATCTGATTCAGACAGTGTTTAATCAGCGCTGAGGATGCCCCTGCTCATGTCTGTGCTTCCTCTAGGTTCCAGCATAGATGGTTCTAACATACAGTCTAGTTACCATCGTCACTTCTTTTGAGGACGTTAAAGTAGAGTCATTTGTGTCTCTGTTTAATCTTACCAACTACATTGGAAGCCTGAGCAGGGCATGGACCAATAATTTGACTTCTTTGTATTTCCTGAACTGCTTTCGTATGCTGGCTTGTACATAGTAGGCACTAAATACATGCTCGTTGGCTGATTATTTAAGTAAGCCAGAGTGTATCACAACTATTGGGAGATACTAACTCTGGGACTCTCAGGTTCTTTCACTGACATGATACACAATGGTTGAAATCACTATGGAAAAAGATGTTTTGTGTATATTTGCTTCAAGAAGCTTGTACTTTCCTGAAAGCAGTAACCAGGAGTTAAAATGTCCCTAATGTTTTGTTTAAAGTAATGAACAAATATGCTTTTGGTCATAAATCAGAAAGTTTAGATCTGTCCCTTAATAATGATATATTATTACTCCTTTGGAAAATAGATTTTCAATGGTTAAGAACAGTGAAATTTACAAATCAAAATCTTGATCGTTACTCTTGTAAGAGGGTACAAATCTAGTGCTCTTAACCTGTTACCGTTGTAATATTAACTAAATAAACAGATGTGTTATGTTGTTGCATGTTGTCTGACTTTGCCATTTGACTGTTTCAATGGATTGCTTGGAAACACACACACACACACACACACACACACAAACACACACACACTGGCTTGGTTGCTTTATATTTCTCTTGGATTTTAAGAAGAAAGGTTTCAGATTACCTTTGGAAATTTTACTAAGATTGAGGTTATACTTGAATTATTTTTTTAAAAAGAAAAGCCTGTTAGCTTAGAGAGAGAGAAAAAAAAACTTTTGAATCAGTATGAATAGGAAACAGTGCCCTCGGTTGCACCGTCTGTGGTTTGCTGTTGTCACCAAACGAACTATATAACATCTCAATCTCTCACAGATTAAATTACTGTCTGCCCTCATTTATGATCTCAGACTTTGTTGTGGGAGCTAAGTAATTGCTGATTTACATCCCGGGGAAAGATAATGGAAGGAAAAAAAAAGGGAGGGGGGGAGATTGCCTAAAGGTGTTCCGGAGGGCAATGGATAAAGAAACAGAAAAATCAGATTTTAACATAAAAGAAGAAAGACATATTTTATGCTTTGTTCAGTGATGGCCATTTCCATCCCTAGAAAAATTTAAGAAGGGACTAGAGGAGTTTTTTTTTTTTTTTTTAACAGACTTTATTTTTTAGAGCAGTTTTATTTTTACAGCAAAATGAGTGGAAAAGAATATTTTCCAAGCAGACAATAGCAGTGACTCCTGAACCAAAGTGGGGGATGGGGGTTTCAAATGCCTTCAAATGCCCTGTAGCTCTAGGCTTTATAGTTCTGTACATTTTCTCAATATGACTAAGGATAGCTGGACTTTTGTCTTTTTTTTCCCTTTGATTATTTTTAAAAGCTATAACAAGATGGCAAATTGAACTCATGACTTAAATGTGCAGAGAAACACATTTTGTTATTTTGGTTTTAACTAATCTGAATATTATTCCAAGCCCCTTCAGACTGGTTAGCTGGAAGTAAAAATTAAATAAGTGTTCAAACATCCAATTGGGCTGATAATGTAAATATGTAGCCATTTTCAGAAGATTTCAAAATTTCATTTAAATAAATTTAGACAGTCTCTTGGCTGGCCTCCTCTTCCTCTTTCGTCATCCCTAAAATCATTTGGAGTAAATATTGGGAAGAAGCTTTATGCATCCTAGTGGAGGAGGGGATGAGGTGGCGTTCTTGGGAAAGGGGCCCTCTCTGCCCTTTGCTCTCTGGAGCCAGGCCGTTTGTCCACCTGATGCTTCGTGGTTGCAGTTTGTTGAAATCTGCAGCTTCCGGAGCCTCTCATCTTGGCAAAGGCTGCTTCTCAGCTCCTGTGGGCTGCAGCCTCTCAGAGCCTTCCCAGCCCTCACGCAGCCACTAACCTGGTGGCCGGCCCCAGCCTCTGCCTAGGCGTGATCTCACCCTGCCCCAGGCCGCCCCATGGTGAGCCTCTGGGCTCAGTGGCTAGAAGGACTCTAGGGTGGCTCTAGACTGGTGACTCTCAGGATTTCCGCTATCTGATGTCTTTTTCTATGGCTCTGTCTCAGGTCTTTTACATCTCTCCTTACCCTCCTCCACCTCACTTACTAAAAACATTCCACATCCTCTTTGCACTAGAGGAAAAACATCAGAGTTGAGTCTTTCAGTCCTAGCCTTTGATGTGCTGAAGCAGAAAAAAAAGATTTATCAAATCTCTGTGACGCCCCCAATCCCACCACCTCACCTAATTGCCAAGCCTTTTTGCACTGCCTAGAAGTTGAAGACAAGCCCTCCCCTGTCCTAAGGTGCTGAGCCTTGCCTCAGGATGAGAGGCCACAATGAAACATGATTTATGGGGGAAGTTACAATGTATCAGTTTAGTGTCTATGAACTATAATCTCTCTTACTGGTGACTTCTGTGTTCCCAGGGTAGAATTTCTCAGGCCATCTTCTCACACAATACCCCCAAAAAGGATCATGTTTGAAAACCTTTGATGTCTCATCCAATTTAACCCTGACCACTGTACAAACTGCTGAATGTATGGTTTTGGGCTGAGAAAAAAGGCAAGGAATTCTCCTGGAGAATATTGTAGAAAATGTATTTTTTTAAAAATTGTGATATATTTCCAACTTATTTTAAACAAATAATAGAGATGTCACATTTACATCAGTCTTCTAAAAAAACACTTTGGTAGTGGCATTATGTTTTACAGATCTTGCTCATTACATTCTTTACTCCAATGTACCACATCAGAGAGGTTAGGTACTCAACTGAAATGATTGACAGATGTTCACATAATTGTTACAGTGTGTGGGCTTAAAAAATAAAGTCTTGCAAAGTCTATGCTGCTTTCTTGTTGCACTGTACACCTTTGAGCTAATGAGAACCTCTTCCGCATATTCAGATGGATATCTGGCTTTTCATTTAACACATTCAGTTTGTTGGCTTTACAAGAAGGCAGACAGGTTCAAGACCGTGACGTGGTTTCCCTAGAGAAAAGCAGGTACAGAGATAATGTTGTAAGTGAGCATTTATTATTTTGTTAAACATCTGGACACAGAGTATTATAGTGAATACACTCATGAAAGGACTGTGTTAAGGATGATCAGATACAGTCCAGCTTCTGATTTCAACTATAAAGAAAAAGAACGTGTTTCTTTATCTCATTCATTGTTTCTCATGCAACGATGACATAGTTGAGGAGGACTGTGAAGAGAAGTAACCAGTTCAAACTAAAATATCAAAATAACTGCTTGTCAAAATGTTGGGCAGAGAGGGGCATCATCTAGAAAGGAGATATAATCTTTAAAAAGTCCTTTGGTAAAATGTTCACTTTGATGATGAACTTAGTTATTGTCAAAACACATATTAAACTCAATCTTACTAGCCAAAAGCTGGAAATATTACATGCATTTAAGATGGAGACTACAGGCATGCTACCAAAATTCTTTGGAGTAATAATGAACTTAAAACTCTAAAAATAAATATGTCTTAAGCCAGATTGATTCAAGTCTTCAATTTTGAGAAGTATAAAAGGAAATGAGAGTAGGGAATGCTATCAGCTAACATATTATCTCTGCAGTGGGGCTCAACTCGTACCCCTCCTCAGCACCTACGTGTCCAGACTGGTTTCAGGGGAAGACCTCAGTTACTCCCAGCTTTAAAATTTAAGAAAGACTTACTATATGTCAGAGTCCACTTGGAGGAGGACACATCATGGAGACACTGTAGAATTTCATGCACAGAAATAGCTCTGACTTTCACAATACTAATACTTGTATCAAAAGACAGCCAATACTCCACTTAAATTTAAAGAGAGAGAAAGAGAAATCTAAGACATGATAGGCAAGCAGGAAAATATTTCACGATAGCACATGGACTTACATAACTATTCTGGGAAAGGCTGTCCAAATATTGATGAACAGTAGCTCTCACTGTGTTCTTTCTGTCGCTACAACCCTTGAACAATTCGTTAATCTAGCTAATATCATTAGCAGTGGCAAAATGTCTATTCAGAGTCAATAATTAAATTAAACATTCTCCTTCATGTCCAATGAGGCACTGTAACTAGCAAATCAAGTAGATGTCTGTATGTCTTTTTCAAAAGACTCTCAAGCCTCCCCATATATAAACTCTGTGTGGGACCCAAACTGAAACACACACACCCCTCCCTAATTAATTAAACAAAAAGGAACTTCTCAAGTAATAATTGATGAAATAGAACTTTAAGACTCTGTTTTCCTTTTAAGTTCCCATTTCCTACCCCTTCTCCCCCAGCTCAGGACCCTCTGTTTCCTGACTGTTCCCACTTCTCCCAACAGAGCTCTTCTCAGAAAAGGATTTCCTTTGATTTGTGGTTTAGATCACTGACAAGGCTTCAAGTGTTATCTTCCAGAAGCAAGGCTTTTTAATAAGGACATAGTATCAGAACATCAGGCAGCAGTATCTTTGAAATCATATCTTTTTCTAAGGCAAATATTTCTTAACAAGTGGTCCATGAGCCCTGCATCAGAATCACCCAAGAACTTATAAAAATGCATATATCTATGCTCCACCACAGAGATTTTGATTCATTAGGTCTGAGGTGTGTCTTGGTGTTTCTAAGTTACACTAAGGTCTGAGAACTAATGGTTTGAGTGTTAAGAGCATGGAGTTTGCCATCAGCAGCCATGGCTCTGCTTTATTCACTGTGTGATACTGGGCAAGTTAATCACCATGATGCACATTTTGCTCCATTAGATCAAGATAATGATACCTCCTTTATAGGGCTATCGTGGCGAGACAGTGTATGTCAAATGCCAAATCAATCAGAACTCTTTTAGTTGTGAGTGAATGAAAACGTAATTAGCTCACATAACTGAAAGTCTTGAGGAAGATCTGTCTTTTGGGTGTACTCAATCCGTGACTCAGGACGATCTTTTTTTCAGTCTCCTTTTCTCAGCTCTGACTTTTGCTCTGTTGGCTCCATTTTCAGATTGGCTATTTGTTTGTAATTACAAGACAGCTGCAGTAACTGAAACATAACATTTTTCCAGGTTCAAATTTCAGGGGAAAGAGTAAAAATGATTCTCTCTAATTGGACTGTCTGAGATCTGTTATTTGCCGGGAGGCACCCCTCCATGGGTCTCTCACCCTCCATACATCTTGCTGGGTATGCCAATAACCTGAGGCCCTGACCACTCTTTACCCGGATTATTTCTCAAAGCTGTGTTTGCAGCAAGCAATCTTGATCAGTCAGGTACTGTCTCTTTTAGGGACAGAGAAGGCTTGATTACTGCTTGCTATAAAGTGGTGGTTTCCCAAGATCAGTGTCCTTCAGCTGCGACACAGACCACTGCTGCACAGCATCCATTTGCTCTCACACTGCATCACCCCCTTGGGAATCAGGGGAAAAAGGAACCAATGCAAATCATGTTGCTTACTGGCTGCACCATAAGTAATGAAGTCCTTTGTCTCTGATCCAGAAATCTTGTGTCTTCTGCCAGCATCTATGAAGTGGTAACAGACTAACTTATGGGCTTGTAAATAAAGTAAAGTAAAATCAAATTCCAGACCTTGACAGTATCTACCCCTGAACCCGTTAGCCATGCCTGGGGAATGTGGTTGGCTGGGGCTGGGTGCTACATTCTATCCCCGGAGCTGGGAGTGTCATCTCTGCCCAGAAGTGGGAGGTGCAGTGGGGTGGATCCCAAGAAGAAAAGTGAGACAATTACCCAAAGTATATAATGACTGGTATGATATGTGGCAAAAATAAAAATAAATAAGAATCATCTAGAATCATCTACAATTGCCTAGTACAGATCCGGGAGCCATATATATATATAGAGAGAGAGAGAGAGAAAGAGAACAAGAGTGAGAGAGAGACATAGTATACATATATATATTTTAATAGATGATAGATTCTATTATTATTATTAATCATTATTAGTATATCTACAAGAGGAAGTAGAGAACTAAAGTGATTCATGTTTTAAAATGCTTCTACTTGATTTAGTCATATACTTAAGTGGATGGTGTTAGATTAAATATACAAAACTTTGCTTCATTTCTTTGCATGTAAGCACATCTGAAAGTTGAGCAAAAAATATTTTTACTTATAGAATATATTTTTTCTATGATAAAGAATACTAGTGATATTTATTTGGGAAATTCAAACTATCTCATGAATATTACCCACAGGTTCCATATGACCTCAGGAAAATTAATCACTCTGTGCATCCGATTCTACAGCTTTAAAATGAGAATAGTTAGACATCAACCCAAATTAGTAGCAATTTATTACATTCCCATTAGATTAATGACATTGTTTAAATATATTTAAAAGTAAGATGATAATGGCATTTTAATGCCATACGCAGCACACAGTTAAGCATATTGAGATGGCCTCGAGTAGGAACATACATGATCAATGCAGGAAGTGATATACAAAGGTTTGGTTGGGCCAGCTCTGAAGCTACATTTTATCATAAGTAATTGGCAGAAAATTTGCTTTAAATACAGTTTTAAATAACAGAAATAAGGTAGCCCACTACAGCCAGAGATAGGTCTCAATGATTAGTAAAATAATATCCGAGTAAGGTTCCTTCTGTTTTACTGTGGCTTACAATTATCTCTGTGCCTCATATTTGGGGACTGAAACACCATTGCGAAGATAACCAACTCCCATGAATTAGACTGACAGTTTCAGTTCCCCTCAGATTTCATAGCAGTTACATCAAACTGTCAGTAACCAGAGTTTAAAATACAGCAGCAGGGCAGGCAGGGAAGGAAAGAGAAGTAACATTTATTCAGTACCTACTTTGTAAGGGACACATTTTGCTGAATACTTTACATGCGACCTCATTTAGTCTTCCCCAAGATTCCTATGAACTAGAACTCTTTATTTCTCTTACAGACAAGGAGAGAGAGAGAGAGAGAACTTGCCCAACACGGCACTTGGCAGAACCGGGACTAAAAATCAGACGTATTGACTCCAAGAACCATGATCATTCTCTCATATCCAAGTCCTTTTAAATGGCACAGATTCCATTCCACAAACTACATAGAAATGGGAAAAGTTTGACTATTGCCTCAAGGCTTATAAATCACGGTGACCAAAACCAAAATGTCAAATGTGCCACTCTAATCGTGGTCTGTATCTAAAGGAGAAAAATGAAATAGATTACTGGTAAGTACTAAAGTAGCTTTAATGTTTCCCACAGAGACAATCAGATTGCCTGTGAGAAGCACCAGTTTCACGTCTAAGTCAATTGTGCTCACGTCAAGAACTCCCTTTAGTATGTCAAAGGCTGCACCATCCATGCTCCTTCCTCTAATGAGGGCGACACCACAGTACAGTGATTAAATAGGTGGGATCGGGAATTAGAATGCACAGTTTAGGATCCTGGCTTTGAAAATCGTTGGCTGTGTCACCATGGGCAGCTTATTATGACTGGATACTCGTCCTCATACCTCTTAACTGAAAAGTGAGAATAAAAATAATTTCTGTTCCATAATGTTTCCAAAGTGAAGAACAAGTCCTTTCAGCCTTTTTTTTACACACTTTAATAATCCTTTTCATTTACTTAACTGTCATAGAGATAGCAATGATTCAAGAACACTGAAGACCAGAAATGGTCTCCTTTTCACTTGTAAGGAGACAGTAAACATGTTCTAATTATCAGGAATGAAATAATTAAGAAACATTAAAATAATTATCTGATGCTACAACTTCACTGGCCATTAGAATAGGGCAAAACCCTGAAGTTTCAAAAGGCAAAATTCTAGATAAGTGACATTAATTCAGTCCTACAAACTACTATAAACATATTTTAGGACATTAGTAACAAATCAGGATTTTTTTTCCTCTCTATTTAAACTAGTAAGTTGTTCTGCTGTAACAATAGTGTAAAGTAATTGAAAAGCATTGGGAAGTGGCACTCTTCCCAATTAAGAGGTCATGCCATTTATCAGGATACCAATTAAATAGAATCCACTGAATTATTCAAGTGAATAGAATCTGGTAAGCAAAGACGAGACACTCAGAAAAAAAATCATCTTTCCTAAATACTGAAAACTGATACTATAAAACTACAAAAAAACTTATTTTCTTATAAAATTCTTCTTGCAAATTATCTCATTGAATCCATGAGCACAAGGAGTCGCACGAAAAACAAAGAGGTAAATATGCAAAGCACAATTTCAAACAGCTGTGGACACTTTAAAGCTGGGGTCTGCCTAGTATTTCTTTCCAATGAGGGCTGTCTCACCTGCAGCTGCAACTCTCATCTCATTTGTGAACCAAGAATGGATCCATGAGAATAAAATTGATGACAACATCAATTCCTCTGAGTTAATCCTTTCCCTATGGCAACGTCTTCCCCAAAGTGAGAATTTCTAGAATCATCACAACCAACATCTGGTTACATCTCATTTCGAAATGAAATAAAATGGACTCCACTCTAAATTGAATACAGATTCAAATTTTCCTATTGTTTTTCTGACCAAAGCGCAAGTGAGATCAAAGGGAAGCGTTTGGCAAGCTGAGTGATGCATCCTTGCAAAGATGGTGGCAGCACCGAGGAGGATGGTAGGTCAACCAGGATTTGCTTGAGCAAGACTCAGTTCTTGCTCTCTCTTCCTAAAGCACAGATGGCAGGAACCTGATTTCCATGGTGCTTTCCATTAGTCTATCAATTCCCTAAGGGCCATTTTTCTCTGATTCCTGGTGCCTAGCCCTCCATCAGAGAGGTAGCAATAAGTAGTGATCAGGAATAGGAACCATGGAGCTCAGCCACTTAATGGCATGACCTCGGGGAAATGAGTTCATGTCTTCACCTTTAGCTTTAGTTCGTCTGTAAAATGGGGGAAATAGTAGTACCTACATCATGGGGTTGTTAAGAAGATTAAATACGTTAATACTTGTAAAGTACCGAGAACAATACTTGGCACATGATGAGTTTTCTAAGCATTTAGCAAGATATCATTACATTAAATTGAGGAATGTATTAGGACAAGGCAAAGCTTTGAAGTCATTAGTGTTAGTATTGGGGCCATTGTTTACTTCTCGAACATCTCTTTCCCTGCTTTTGGTCTTTTGGAGTCTTCCCCACATGAGCACCTCACTCTCAGATATCAGATAATTTTTATAAAGTACAAATTATTAATGACAAATTATTAATTCCTTAGCCTAAGTGTGTTGGATTTTTAATGAGAGATAACAATGGTTCCCTAACCTGGCTGCACATCAAACACCCCTGAGAAGTCTTTTAAAAATACAGATTTCTAATGTCCAGCTTAAGAAACTCTTGAAAATGAGGCATCAATGGGAAACAAGGTTTCCACGGGATTCTGACATAGGTGGTTTTACTAACTGTTATTTGGGGAATCTCAAGCTATGGGTTTAAAAGACTTCATAAAGGAAAATACTGCATTTCTAGTGAAGGAATTTTGGGTGTAGTGATTAGTCTACGAGTGGTGGAGGTATATTTTGCAGAATGAGCCCTTTTCAGCCCTTCGAATTGCACCATGCCATCCTCAGAGTGCCCTGGCACCCCTCACGGCTCTTCAGAAGCCTTCTGTAAATCTCCCGAGTATAAGAGTATTGCTGCCAATCCCTCTTTTACTGATATCATTTTCAAGCGTGATGGAAAATGTTCATTCTGAAGTTCTTCCTCTTTTATATTCTTCCTGCAGACACTTCTCTTCAAGGCAACCAGACTGAGAATGCAGAAGATTCTGTAGCTTTCCTTTCCATATCCTTCAAAACTCCCTTGGGTCTTAGTTCATGCTCAATCAGTTATTTAAAATTGAATAGTGTATAACATGCTTAACCTTAACCTCTTCCTCTGAATCTTTTTCTAGTTATCTCATTGATTATCACATGCAATATAAAAGTCAAGTTTACAAAGTGCTTTGAGATCCCTGAGCAAAAAGAGACTTTGTTTCTCGGATTATTTCAGCTCACTAACCTTATAAGGAACAGGGACTACGCTAAGGCCTGAGGAAGTTGTGGTTATGACCAGCGGGACTAGTGTGGTGATGATGACAATAACTTTTATTATCTCCATCATTCTGGCTGTGCAGCTGGTGTTGAAGCAGCTTCAAAGGAGTGGTTTATTAGTGTTCAGATGAGAAATCAAAGGGTCTCATTGGATATTTAAGGCCACGATAAAAAGAATGAAGTGGAGGACTAATGACTTGGAAAAAAATCAAATGACAGATAAGACTATAAAGGGAGAGTGTAAGGACTACATTTAATATATTAGAGCAATATTTAGCCTAGGTATAAAAGTGTAGAGGCTCACCATCCAAGAAGAATTCAAATAAATGTAGTGTTTCATTTGTTTCCCATAAACTGCATGAAACAAGAAAAATAAACATTGACCAATAATGTGAAATACAAAGAATTTTTTGCAAAGAATTCTTTAGAAATAGGAAAATCTTTTTTCTTTTTTGGTCAAAAGTGGTAGAGAAGGAAAACCAATGTTTAAGAGCCGAATTTCACTTACTTTATTTCTCATAGTCTTTAGTAATACATAGAATTTTTTAGTACTAGGAACAATTTTTTTAATAAATTCACACCTATTTATTCTCATTTACTATCATATTTTATCACCACTTGCAGGTTATTTTTGAGTTAGAAAACATATATATATATATTTTAATTTTATTTATTTATTTTTTCCCCCAAAGCCCCAGTAGATAGTTGTATGTCATAGCTGCACATCCTTCTAGTTGCTGTACGTGGGACACGGCCTCAGCATGGCCGGAGAAGCAGTGCGTCAGTGTGCGCCCGGGATGGAACCCGGGCCGCCAGCAGCGGAGCGCGCGCACTTAACCGCTAAGCCACAGGGCCGGCCCAGAAAACATATATTTTAATATTATGTTCAGTAAGTTAAAAACTCAAATAATATTCCTAAAAATCAAAGATGTGATAACACGACTTTGTAAATAGCCTGGTTCTGCATCTTTGTTTCAATTGCTTGTCCCCAACAATGTTTTATTTCTTTTATAAAAATTACACATTTTAGATAGTAAATTCACGATTGCGGATTCTTAAATTAACATCTTCCCTTAAAGGATTGTATTCATTTTGTTTCATCACTGGACAAATGCCCTTCATAAGGGTTAACGTCCCTCAATGAGTAATATCGGTTAATAATGCTTCGCACAACTGAACTGTTATGAGAAAATTTCCACAAAAATGTGTTTTCTTTTACCCTGGGATTTGCCTTTTTATGAAACCAATATGAATCATCATCCATATTGGCCAGAAAAGCCCTGTCTTTGTTCCTTAGGGTAGAATATCGTTCGTCCTGTTTATAGTATAAATAAATAATCTCACGGTCAGCAATATTTTGGCATGAAAATGAGACGATGTTGAGAAATACACATTTATTTCACAGATCGAGGGAAAAGGCGTTTCCAGCTGAGGCCCTAATATGGGAATGATGTATTCCAGGAACGAACTGAGCAGAAGATGAGCAGGAAAGGAGAAGAGGCCAGTGAGGAAGGAGGAAAACCAAGAGAGGAAAGAGTTTCTATAAAGAGTGCTCACCTGTGTCAAATGCTTATGAGAAGCCCAGTAAGATAAGGACATTGCAGTGACCATCAAATCTGATAGAACGTGGGTTGTTGCTGACCCCACACAACAGTTTCAGAGGAGCAGGGGCCAAAGGCGAGCTGGGGTGGGCTGAGGAACGAATGTAGAGGAAACGGAGACAGCAGCTTCAGCCAACACTTCTGAAAAGTTTTTCTCCACAAGGGAGCTGAGAAATATGGCAGGACCCGGAGGAAGAAATCAAGAGAACATGTTTATGCCAGTGGGAATAATTCAGTTCAGCGAGGTAAGTTGATGAAAAGAAGAAACATTTCAGAAAGAGAGTCCTGGAGTGGGAAAATTAATAGGCTCGCGGGCGTGCGCCCAAGTCCTGGCTTTGGTGGGAGCAGACACGCGTCATCTCCTATGGAAGGTTGAGGAAATGGGGCACGGAGGGTGATTTGCGTCTTGGGATGGAGGGTGGCAGTTTGAGGAGATATGAAAATTGTGACATATTCTCATTTTGGAGAGTGGAAAATGAGCATATATTAAAGTATAAAGATAACCAAGCGGTGCAGAATACGCAGTCAAGATTTGTGGTCATGAATTTAAATCGGAATCAGTCAGCAAAAGTGTATGCTTTTCTCCAGGCTTGTTCAGCTGCCAATGTGAAATAAGATAGTGGGATACCTAGAGTTAGAGTGTTCGGGGGGAAGTAAAATGGAGGAAAAAAGGGCAAGAGAGTTAAGTTTAAGAACATAGATATAATGATGTAATATGAAATATCAGCTGAATAAGGAACAAAGGAAAAATGAGAGAGGTCATGTAGAATGAACTAGGGTAAAGACTGAGGATTTAGAGAACTTGGTATGACCAAAGCACAGCTGGAGCGGGAATTAGAGAACGATGGGCAGTAAGGTTAAAGAACTGGATAGTACAGAAAATGGGGGGAGCACTAGGTTTGTCGGTGATGACAAGGTCCAGGTTATACCTGTGGGAGCAGGCAGCTGTTGTAAGATAGGGGGAAAGGACACTGAAGATGAGAGAGGCCAAGCAACTCTGAAGCCTGTGAGGGATGAGCTTTTCACAAGGATATTGAAGTCACCAATAAATATGCTAGATACAGGAGTAAAGAAGATGATAGAGATTCACATACTGAAATCCTCTATGAATAAAGGAAAGGGACCAAGAGTTTAGTAGACGCCAGCTACCAGAAAGGTAGTATAGTCTGATATGGGCTGTAAAGATGTCTGAAAGTTTCCCGAAGGGGGGAGAAGTTAAACAGAAGTACGAAGAGAACGGACAGACACCAACCTCACCATCAAACGCCAAGGGTTATCTGTATTAATGACCAAGTTACTCTCTTTACATCTAGTTAAGAGGGATCGTGGGAACAACACGATATCTGTCCATCAATGGCCACAGCTAGAAAAGGGACAGGCTTCATTGGAGTTGAATCCTCCTGTTTCATTTTGCTTCTATTACATAAAGATGTTTTACCTCACCACTCACAGGAGTACTCTGGAGAATAATTAGCTATTATACATCAAGCATTTGAAATTATAATACACTCAACTCCATTATTCGTTTTCAGATTTGCCTTGTGTGAAATAAACTTTGACATCTTAGGGTATTGCACTGGAGGGCAATGGAGAATTGTGATATTAATAACTAGAAAACCTAAGACTAGGAAGAAGCCATATTCTCGGAGGGAAGAAGAAGATTGCATGCTTACACTTTCTTTTCCCCCTCAAACTGTGAACATAACAGTTTAACACTGAAGAACGAACCTTCCCTTTGGCTGCGTGAAGCTAATAATGCAAAATAATCAACATATATGGGGTAAAATTTACAGGGACAACTTATAATACACACTTCTTCAGTTCCTTTGACAAATGTGTTGGCTCTGTTGACACCCTGTGATAGATCCACTCTTTCTGCCTTTTTTTATAATGCATCTCACAAGGAGGATAAGCAGACAGCATATTATAGAACACAACTGTTTGTTTTTTCATTTCGCGTTCATGATTACTTGAGTCACACATGACATATGATTCAAGCCAGTAACATCTGTCTGTGCCTGACAGAGGACATTTTTCATCTTCCGAGTCTGGGTTACATCTTCAGCAGCAGGTGCTGTGAATCTAAGTGAGGTGAAACGAGCTTCCAAATTCACTTCTCAGGTTCGACATACTTCAGAGTGTTCCATGGGACCAGAAATAAAAGGAGCAGTTTTGTCTTTCTATTTTCTAAAATTTCTCTAAACCATGGAAGTCTTTACCTTTCTTCTAGACTCTGTAGGCAGGGCTAAAGCATTTCAATGTAGTGTTTCTTCTTTTGACCAGAGGCTGGTCACCTTGCCCACCTTCTTGCTGTTTGCCCACCCCTTTCTTCTGCACACCTGTGATCCTGTTGGTTCACAGAAGTGTGGGGGAAATCCCTGTGCATCAAATAACTGTTCATTCTTTTCCTGATGCTTGGACGCTCTTGGCTTCTTCAGCCGCTTCAACACATCCTTCAATACTCAGGGAAAGCCTCAGCTTCTTCCTGAAGCCTTTCCAGTCTACCCTATGCACCTCTCAGTTAGTCATTCCCTCTCCTTTCCACCTATGTGCATTTGAACATGCGTCAGTTATTGTTAGGGTGGCCAAATAGTGTATTGTCCAAAGCAGGGCACTTTTGAGAGTAAAGGGGTGCATTGTTAATAGTTACACTGGGGCATCAGGCACAGATTATGGCTGTCCTGGCTAACCAGGATGTGTGGTCACTCTAATTACAGCACTTATGGCACTGTATGGTGGAGCCACCCTCCTCCTGCGTACAGACTGTGAGGGCAAGGCTGTGCTGTACCTGGCGCAGTGGCCAGTGGTATTCAAATACTCAGTGGGTATCTACTGCTTTACCATCCCCTTTCTTCTAGTGGTGGTGTCTTTAGGGAATCACCCTATCCCACCCTTTGTATGTTTCCAGTCCCCGCATTTGGGGACTGGAATGTCATTTGGATGGAGCTGAACCCACCCCCTTTTGCCCCACACGGGTTGGAACATCACTCAGATTCCACTGGTCAAAGTAGCACAAGTGACTGGCCAGCCCCCATCAGTCAGTGATTGGCCCAGATCTGCACATGGTGGCCTAATTAGAGCCAACCTTGTGGGATTTTGTTCAAACTGTGGGGAAGGGGCAGCTTCCACCTTGGTTGCTACACTGTGAGCCTGCACCCACCAGGGCACCCCTCCCTCCACGGAGAGCTCCTCAGGAGAATGAAGCGAGCCTTGAAGGGAACAGAGCCAAGACACGGATCCCGCAGAAACCGTCGGAGCTTTCTTCTCTACTGTTGCCTGAAGCTAGATTTTTCTACCCTGTACTTTTCAGTTACATGAACTCATAAATTCCCTTTTTGCTGAAGTCAGTTTGAGTTGTGTTTCTGTCTTTTGCAGAAAACTTTTTCCTCCCTGACTGATGAGGCCTGGGCCGTAGGATGCACTCAGTAAGTCTGGTTGAACGAGTTGAGTAAATGGAGTAGGTGGTTACTTGTGGGCGGTCTCAACACTGTGGATGACTACGGGTGACTCTCCCGCTGGCTGCTCCCTGGAGCCTACTGCCAAGGCACCTGTCTCTCAGGAGTGCGCCGCCCTAGTGGAGCTTCCTTAGAGAGAGCTCCCGGGGCAGTCAACACGGGCTCTCATTTTTATTTGTTTCTTTGCTTTTCTATTTTATAGGCACTTTTGCCATTGGTGACTTGAGAGCGATTTGGAGACAGCTGGTGAGGTAAAGGAAGGTTGTTACTTCTAGCTACGGCTTATAAAAGTAATGGGAGGTTTGAAACACACCATCAAGACAAAACCATCTTCTCCCTAACCGTTCTGCCCCTTCTTCCCCAAGACAAAGGGACTTTGTCTGAGCACATGCACACTCCAGACTGCCAATTTGGTCTTACTTGCCCAATACACACTGCTCTCACATTTCCTCTAATCTAAGAGCCTTGTATAAAAATACCTAGAAAGAAAATATTTTAGGGGTCCCAGATACCAAGGCCTATGAAATATTTTAGGGTAGGGACGGCATGGATATGGTCATAATTGTTATGTAAGCAGCCCCTGTCCAGGGTGAATACTCAGCAAGGAGACCCCACTGTGCCCAGCACCACAGTGAACACGAATGAGAACACAAATCCAGCTGGGTTCTGGGGGAAATGAACTGGAGTGTTGCTGCCTGACAAAATTTGACCCAAGAATCCAGATTTCAAATGTATCTTTCTGAGAGCTGGAAGTGGGTGGAGTATAAAGAATGCCTTTTTGATGAAACGGGTATAAATATATATTTGGAATAAGTTGGATTTGGGGGATTGTTGGATAAAAATTCACTTCTATTCCTCTGAACTAAGCACTAGTGTTAACGTTAATATATGAAGTGACGGGTTAATGTCACCCCCCCAACCATCAGTTCTTGACCGACTTAGTTCTAATGACCCACTTAGGCCTCAGGAGCTCTTCCAGCGATGACTGTGACACAGGAGCTCCGCGGCTACATGCCAGAGGCCCAAAGGACATGTTCTCCCTTTTCCTCTGTGGCTTTGCCTACATGGTTTATATTACCTTATGGGGGTACTTATCCTCCCTGCCCCCAAATCTATTCTCTACACTACTGAAAAATTTTCTAGCATCATAAATTAGATCATGGCTTTCCCCAACCTAAAACTTTTCACTGGATTTTCATTCACTCACAATTAAATCCAAACTCCTTGGCATAGTCTACAATGCCCTGCCTGCCTGGTCCCTCTATATTCAACTCCTATCACTCATGCCCATTACTCACGAAACTCCAGCCAGAGTCTTCTTTAACATCTCAAATATGCTGTGTTCATTTCAGCCTCTGGGCCTTTGCACATGCTGTTCCCGCTGCCTGGAAGGTTGTTCCCTCCCTCTCCCTACAACTACCCTCTCCTCCACTTTTTCTTGCCTTTGGTAATTGCACGTTCATGTGCTTGTTTTTTAACGTCTCTACTCACTAGAGTGTAAGCTCTAGGCAGGCAGGTGGGGACCTGATCGGTTCTGTTTATCACTCTGTTCAATGTCATGTAGAAGGTACTCAATAAACATATGTTGAAATATGATAGAATAAAATCATGCAGATGGCATAGAGTTCATTACCACTTAGCTCAGGAACACTTTCCCCACTCTAAGCGACCCCCAGGAACGCTGTCCTCTCTTCACCAGTCCTGCCCCAAAGAGGCTTTGTAAAATCATAACTATTAGAGCTAAAAGGTACCCTGGAGATATTAGGTTACAGTTAGGAAGCTCTGATGTTGACAAAGCTGAGGTGACTTCCCTTCGGAGGGGTCACTTCTCCACTCCTGTAGGTTCCCTGAAGGGGAATTTTCCCTCAACACTCCTGCCTCTTACTTCCCCCTTGGAGGTGGAGCGTGCTAGATGATGGGGAGTTTGGGAGAGGAACAGGGTCTGCGGGCTCACTCTTCAGCGCCTCTTTTCCTTGGGGATCTGTCACAGGACATGCACGTTCCACACTGCTCCTCCTCACCCCAGGTTTTCAGGGCTAGACTCTGCCCCATGGGCACCTCTGACTGGGAGGAGTGGGAAAGGTTTGTGTAATTCTGGGTTCAATATTTGCAGGCCATGGTGCTTGCACACTTGTGCTCTATTCTCAAATCTAGCTTTTATCAGTTTAAAAGGAAGTAATTTTCCAATTCCTCTGCCTATTTTAGTTGGTTCACAACTGGGTGAGTTTAGCCCCCTTGCGTCTCAACACCAAAGCCTCACAGTTGGTGGCTGTCAGTTACGGACTAGAATTCAGGTCTTCCCACACTCCAGCTCCGCCTTCCAGTGTGTCGCGCACACACCTCACCCTGTTCCCCCACTCCCTGCTCGGCTACCCCTGAACCGTACCTGCTACAATCAGCACCTCCCTGACCCAGCGCCACGGGGACAGGACTGTCCTCTGAGCCGTGCTCTCCCCACACTGCCTTTGGTTAAAGACATATCTGTAATGATTTCACCATGAACATGTTTTGAGGCTAATGAGATAAATGTAAATACCTCGTCATGAGTGAAGTTATAAACACATTTTTTATCACCAACATGTTTATTTTTACTTTTCCTCAAATTATTTTGTCAAGTCTCTAATTTTTTGCTTTATTTTTACATTGTTTCATGCAGCCTCCTAAAAGCTATCATTTCACTCTGACATTTTTCTGGATATGAGATCAGAATATTAACCCTCTTCTGGTTGATGTGTATTTCAGTTAATCACAACTAAGAAGAGAATCGTATTCTGCTTTATTATTGCTATACAGTAATACTTGTAATATTTAATGGACCAACAGATGGACCTTTTCCATGGTCAAATGGAGTATAAAAAATTACTGAGGGGCCTGCCCGATGGCATAGTGGATAAGTTCGCATGCTCCACTTCAGTGGCCTAGGGTTTGTTGGTTCAGATCTCAGTTGCTGACCTATACACCACTCATCAAGCCATGCTGTGGCAGCATCCCACATACAAAATAGAGGAAGATTGTTAGCTCAGGGACAAATCTTCCTCACCAAAAAAAAAAAAAAAAAAATTATTGAGTATGATTATGACTTTACGTGTTGAAACAAACACCTTCTCTGGTCATTCAGAAGATAAAAAGGAAGAGAAAAATCACTCAAAATGAAAAAGCAAGAGAAACACACCTCTTAATTGAGAATCCTGAACCCCTCTCTATTGTTCCAACTTAAGCAAAAAGCAAAAGAAATAAATAAAATAAAACTTAAAGAGTAAAATAAACAAGTGTCTCCCATGTAATCCTGCTCTTTTTCTCTAGTGGTGTCAAAGGATAAAGCCGTTTCGCGTTGTGCGTTTGGAGAAGCAATGGATCAACGGATGGTTTCACCTAAGTATCACCTCGTTTTCCGTTAGGAAACTGACCTAAGCTGTTATCTGTGCCAAGGTGGTATATGTCCTTCTCAGTTTGGGAACTGTGTGCTACGTTTCAGAAAGTCTGTGTCTTTGGTATAGCTAAACGTAGAGTTTTGATTTCTCATATTTTTGTTTCTTCTTATCAATCAGCCAACAGCTATCTACAAAATAACACCCTCTGGATGTAGAAATATGCTAGATCTTGAAGAGATCAGACAAAAAAATGCTTCCTGTGTTTAAGTTCCTACTATCTCAAAGCTTATTATCAGGTAGGAAACAACAAGATGTGTCTTGATATTCCTTTTGTCCATTTTAATGCTACAGCACTACTCCCTTACACAAGCCCTAAGTCCAGTCGAGACCATTATCTCCCTTGATTCTTTCTTCCTTTATTGGAGTATAGGCTAAGCTACTGAAAGAGAGAGACTTCAAGACACAGGGGCTTTACCCTCATAAAAGTTTCTTTCTTTCTCCCACAATAGTCCAGAGGTGGGAGTTCTGGGTTGGCGTAGTGGCTCTGCTCCACAAAATCATTCAGGGACTCAGGTTCCTTTCATCTTGTGCTTCTACCATCCCCTAGAGGGTTGTCCTCATTTTTATGGTCAAAGACTGGTTGATGCCACATATGTGTTTCAGCCTTCAAAAAGTAGATATTAAGTCTTTGATATGCAATTTCATTTTGTCAGTTTGCAATTATGCAATTTATTAAAGCCAACAATATTTATTAATATCCAGTTCTTTTCTATTTGTGGGCACACAGAGGGTTGCACTTCTCCACTCTTCGTAGCCAGGCCAGCTGTGTGACTAGTTTCGACCAAAGCAATAGAAGCCAATGTGGCCGGAGTCACCTGCGTGCGGGAGTTTTCGTTGCTGGCGCTTGACTCTCCAGCACTTGCTTCCCTTGTCATGATGACCACAAAACACGGCAATGTGGGGGGGCTCCGAGGTGGAAACGTGGGAGTCCTGAGTGAATGCAAAGAAGTCCTCTGGGCTTGCAGCAGATTCTTGTGAGCAAGAAATAACCTTGTGCTGTTGATTCCATGACATAACCTCTTCTATTCTGACTATTACAGCAGATGAGGGGGCGTTATACACTATTTCTGCCCCCATTTTATTAGTGAGAACATAGTCACCGTGACAACCCTGGTTCAAGGGCTAGCTGGGCTGTTTATACTCCATTCCTATGGAAACAGAGGGGATCAGATAATGGCGGGGGGCAGTCGGCCTCACCTCCTTGCCTCACATTCCAGAGCTGCGCTTGCTCGGATGCCCTCCACCCACTTCTCAGTCTGTGCACAGCCCACACATCCTCCTAAGCACAGCCTTCTGCAAACTCCACAACATTCTGATTCCTCTCTCCTATAAACTCTGATTGCTCAATGTTTATAACCTTTTATTATGTGATTCATTCATTTAAAAATGGTTATGGACTACTTACCTATGCACTGTGCTAGACACTGGGTATAGAATGGCAGCATAATCTCCAACTTCCAGAGCTTGAAGCTTCCACCTGCCTAGCACAGTGCCCCACCCAAATTACATGGTTAATAAATGACCCTTGGTTGAATATATGAATAAGTCAGCAATATGATGGCATGTGGTGATTAAATGTTAAGTGGCAGAGCACTATTGGCAGATAAGACAAGGAAGAAAATCCCAAGGTAAGTTGTAGGATGCGTGAGGACAGGAATCATGTCTGTCTTGGATTTCACCTTATCTCTAGTGCCAGCCACTGGGTCTGGCAGAAAGTAGGTGCTTAATATGTTTTTTTTTTTGTTTTTGTGGAGAACCATGAGGCAAATGGTCTGACAGGAGTGTCTGGAGCAATCTTGGGACATAAGTTTGGACCAGTACATAGGGTGGGACCAGATTTTGAGAAGTCAGTCATAGATTTTTGGGTCTTCTTGTGCTAGCAAATGAGAAGTAAAACCTGTTTTTGTTTTTTTTTTTATGAAGCTGTAGAAAGATTAAAATGATTTGCTGAATGGATTTGGATATAAATATTAAAATTAAAAAGATGACTTAGTAAAGACTGTGGTAATGAAAACCTAGATTGGGATGCCAATGGTGGACCTCAATACAAAAAGGCAAATCTAATGGACATTTCAAAGAGAGGATTAATAGGAATTGGTGACATAGAATATAAGGGTTAAGAAAAAAAAATGGATTGAAAAAGAGCAATTGAGGATTCCAGACTGGAATTCTGGAATAAGAGTTGTACAGTTAAAGAGATAAATGTTACAAAAGGAACCTGTGATGAGTTTAATGTGAGGCATGTTGCATTTGCTGGCAGGAGGAAATCTTTGTGGGGATGTTGAGCAGGTATTGTCAGTAATGAAGATGTAGCCACGTTCTGTGGACATGCAAGACCTGAACAGACCTCTGCTCAGCTTTATCTTTTCTAGCGTACGTTAAGGTAAATAGGACCGGTCCTCAATACAATTGTCAAGTGGGCCTTGCCCTTTCGTCGACTCTTCCCCTGTCACTGGGGACCCTGGATCATCTGTACATGCCAACATATGACAAAGGAGAGAAAGTGCCAGACCATCTAAAGGAAGGGTAGGGTAGAGGCTGGCTGAAGGGATAGAGAGTGCTAAAAGGAATGCATCCCAGGAAGGATGGTCTGGCTGGGAAGCACAGAGGTGCAAAGGAGAGGCACATAGACAACTTCTATAGAGTTCAGAGGTGAAAGATGTGTGTGTCTGTGTGTGTGTACATGTGTATATACAGTCAAATGCACATGTTTTCAGAAAAGATCAGCAAATGTGTCTCCACCCACCAGTCCTGCCCCTTAGCCATGTTTCAAACCACCTACCTATTCCTCCATTTATTCAATAAGGACTTAGTACCATTTACGTGCCAGACGCTGTGCAGGTAGATGTGGAAAAGAACATCAGGCAGACGTGGTCTCTGCCCTCATGGAACCTATATATTAAAGGTGATACAGATGGTGAATACACACAAATTAATGAACTCACTAAAATTGTGGTAAGTGAGAAGGAGCGAACTATGTGCTATTAATTCTATCATTCTTGCCTCCTGCAGAAGCAAAAGGTACTTGGGGTCAGCTAATTCTTTGAAAATAGCTCATTTGGGAAGATACTAGACTGGTGGTCTAGAGAAGAGGCCCTGACTGTGTACATTTAGAGCCACTCCCATCTCACTTGCCACCCACAATCCTGGCACCTAGTCCAAAGGCAACCTCAATGAGAGTTGAGGCCTACCTTCAGCTTTGGAGGCCTGGAAATAGCTGTCCAGCATTCTCCTCACTTGCTTCCAATTTCAGTCTGTAGGTCTGCCTTTGGGTTCTAGAAACAAGGGACATAAGGATGATGGAAAGATGATATAAGTGGGCTATCAAGAAGAGAATGGTAATAGTGAAGGTTCTGGGTGAGGGCAAAAGGACCATAGATATGTAAATTATTTTTAATTCAATGTGTATTTTTTCCCTTTTTTCTACCCATTGGATCACAGATTTGTTGGGTGGTAGAGTCTGGATTGGTGTTGCTGGCTGGAACCACTAGAGAGCCTAGTTCCGCAGACTGTTGAGTAGGGAAGCCAGTGTGCCCAGAGACTCCTGTTCTCCTCGAGTTACAGTTGTGGGACTGGGGACTGTCCTGTTGGATAGGTCCTTCTACTAGGCAGTTTCATCCCCAGGAACACAGTCCATTGCCTTGTGTCCTTCAGGTTAGGGCTCACTGCCTACTTTGGACTTGCTCCCACCTTTACTCCCCCAAACAATGGCACCCCAGAGAATCCAACTACTACTTTGAGCTGTCACGACATCGGACACTGCTCTTCAGAGAGAAGGGCCTTGAGTAGGGCAGGAGCGGGGGGTGAGTGTAGAAGGGATTTAGAGAGAAACAGATTGCATCTGGATGTCTTATTTAGGACTGTCTTTGTAAGAAAAGAGATGGTCTGGGGAAGAAGAGTGTGTCACTTCTTAACCATGTGGGAGGGTATGTGTGGGCACAAAGAAAGTTAGACTTCCAGGGATACAGATCCAAGAACTTCATTTCATACTTGTCCTACTATGTATATATCATGAAGTAAAAGCTTGTATAAGGTATACAAGAGAGCTTTTAGTAATCATGCATAATATAGTTATTAAATATTTTTAAGGATTTAAAACTGTACAAACTTGATTATATAGTAAAAAATTAATATTCCTTTAAACAAATTTATTATTATTTCTACCTAATTATAATTTATTTAGAAAACATCTATTGATAGCTTGCAGTGTAAAGGCAATTTGTTTTTTACAACACGTGTAAGGTAAAATTCCTCACTTCAACAGCACGCAATGGTGTAGAGATGAAAAAAACATGCATCAGTACCTATAATAAGAGAGATTCAAATAAAGTGATGAGGGATTTCAGAGAATTGGTTTGAGTTTGTGGTGACTGGCGACAATATATTGGAGGAGGTAGCATTTAAACTAGGATTTGTAGTATAGACACATATTGGCATGCCACCTGGTAATGATTGGCATTCCAGGTAGGATTGCGTGTTAAAATGATGGAGCTACAATAAAGCAACACTGAGTAATTCAGTTTGGCAAAAACCCAGGATACAACATGAGTGGAGTGTGTCCTAACCTGATAAGGTCTCAGAGGGCCCTGAGCCAGGCTCAGGAGTGTGCACCTCATGTAAAGGGGAAGCCCTTGTGGGCAGCGGAGTTGAATGATGGAGTGGTACATGAGAAAGGTAAATCTGACAGCAGGCTGGAGTAGATCACCGGGAGGAGAGACATGAAGAGTAAAGGGGAAAGCAGAGTGATGGGATTTCTGTTTGTGGTGGCAGTTTAGGGTAGGACAGACTTAAGGGATATATAGTCCAAAGGGAAGACCAGTGCAGAGAGGACAATTGAAGGTAGAAATGGAACAAAGTCTCAAATTATGGAGGGGAATGTTAAGACCACAAACAGAAGGGTTAGCCATCCCACCTCTGCCTACCCTGAGACCTGAAATAGAGAAAAACAAGAAGAAACGTGAAGCTAGTGTGAGGGGGTACAGAGGAAGGCACTGTCATCTGAGAGTGAGGATTTCCTGGCATCAGTCCATATCTCTTAAGTCACCTGCCAAATACAGACGCATGAATAAGACATTTTAATTTTGACTTGACTTTCACATCAACCTGAAACGTTCAGTCCAGTGTGGCTCAGCCTTAGGAATACAGAAATTTTAATTCGAATAAAACTCCTTAGCGTCTTACCTTTTCAAGGAGGAGGACCTCTTGTTAAAATGAAAAACCTGGCTGATCTGCTATGATAACTGTCTCAATAACTCTGCAGGCCAGCCTTGGGAAGAACTGTCATAGAGACTGCAGATTTCTACCATCTATCCTTCCCCCAGTTTCACGGGGATTTTGTGAGGATAATAAACAAGATAGTACATGTAAAAATATTTTCTCTATGAAAAGTCGATATGTGGATATTATAGTTCTATAGAAAAGTACTATGTGGATATTACAGTATATAACAATCTGGAATTATTTTGTTTTATTCTTTTTAATTTGTATTCAGCGTTCTTACAAAAAAGAATTTAAAGCAGTTTTTTTTTTTTTACATTTTATGATTTTTAAGAGCATTCTATATGCGTTGATAAGGGAGTAGTGAAAAAGAAAATGCTTTAAACCAAGCTCAGTTCATCGGTAATAATGGTGTCTGCCAAACACTGTTGACGGACTCACCATCATAACACTGGACAGTCAGGCCATATGGGGCAATAAACTACAATTACTGCCCTCTGTGATGTTGTAGTTCCAGGAGAACTTACCTATTGAGGTGGGTCATTTAAAGGACATGTTCCTACCCAAGGCTTTGAGAAAAAGGTTTTCTGGTCACTTTAAGTATCCATCCATCCAGTACCCATTGTCGGAAACTATATGCTCCCAGTTCCGCCCCTTGAAAGAGGGAGAAGTGTGGGAATTGGAAAGGGATCATTTTTTCAAGTAATGAGTATTACTACCAACTCCCATCCATCTTCATATCACATGTCAAGCTAGCATGCTTGGCAAGAAGAACGAAAGCATGGTTAGCTTAGGGGCATCGTTTGCTATCCTTGGATACATTGAAATGCTTTGGTTTTCAGAGTTATGGACCATTAGACTTGTTTTCTGGTTCTCAGGACTCTTGAATTTTGTTTAGTGGTTTAAAATGACATTAATAAGACTTCCTAAAACCCTGAATGGGTGTGGTCTGAGTGGTTTAGGAATATGATGTAAGGGCATTTCATAGCTTCCCTCCTCAGTCTGCCATAGCGCATCTGATGAGTGCTCACTCCGCTCCGGGTCACTGTAATAAGTCTCTACACTTATTTTCTCAAACCAACTTCATAAGGCAGTTAACAGTACCTCTATTTTACAGACAAAGCTAAAAGCATGTACGTTTTTTCTAAGAAAACAGCTAATAAAAAGTTGTACAAATACAAATTCCTTTGTCTCTCAGTGACAGAACTCAGTTCTTGAGCCCCATTCCTGCTGATGACAGAAGACTCAATCTTGCCACATCAAGGTAAATTCAGTTCTTTCTGATGTTTTTTAGTGCTTCCTGGTTAACTGGCTACTCTAGGATTCTCTTCCTCTCACTTCTTCACTTCTCCACAGGGATGACCTGAGTTCTAGGCAGTTTACTTATTGCCCTGGCATTGAGGGATAGAAGCCTAGCTCCATGGTTCATGGCCACTAGATCTGTCCAACTGGTTTACAGTGGGACAGACACTCTCCAGTGCTTTTGGCTGTCTACAGCTGTGGCTGTGAGGGACAAGTCCCCTTTCAACTTTTGTGTGTTGGGTCCATTTGCGTTATTCACTGTCGTGATAACTCCAACCCTAATGTTTCACAAGAGCCACAGGCCCACTCTCAGGCAAAAGAAATCTTAGCTTCTCTCTGACACCATCGTGTAATGCTTCCCTCAGGTCCATCCACCTACACACCCCCGTTAGACGTGGCTGCTCTACAATGTCAGTGCCATGTTTGACTGTGGTTTCTCTGAGAACTTTTCAGTTTCCTGGGCCATGCCCTGAGAAGTAAGGCATCAATTCCCTTTATACTCATTATCCCCCAATCCGTCCAGTTTCTGTCACCATTTCCCCCTCCTCACCCAGGACTCATGCTCAGTGAGAAAGGGAGCAAGTCTAAGCGCCCACTAGGGACACTCGCTTATATTTACCTCTATTACACTTCTGCATATTTTTTCTCTCTCTTGCTGGTAGAATTCTATCTTATTTTAGGAATTATTACACCTTTAGATCTATCCTCTGAAAAGACCTCGAAACAATGACCAATTCTATAGCAGTGGAATCCTTAGAGCCCAGATTGTAGTGTTGAAATATCATCTTCTATAAAAAGAAACCAGGACTTCTTGGAGATACGGCTAATTCCAGATCTGAGGCAGGAAAGATACATAACGAACCTGGAAAATCTTGTAATACCAGATGGCAAGGAAGTTATCAAAGGATAGTAGAATCATGTCAGAAGGACTCAGGAGCCAATTTAGAAAGCTCCCACTGGCCAAAGAGAGGATAATTTGAGCTTTAAAGATATGAACAGCAATTGATTGAAACCCATCTAATATGTTTAGTTCTATGAATTTATATTAATAGTAAAAACTAGGATTGATAATCTTTTGAGGATTATAAGGAAAAAATATTATTTAGAAAACTAGGTAAATATAAGGAAGTAAGTATTTATCGTGCCTTTCCTATAGGAAATGTATAATTCAATAACCAACTGGTGAATGAGGAGAAATGTCTTCTTATAAAATTTTCTAGGTAATTAATGAAAAAATATTTGAATAGCACCACTTTGTAACCCCAATGAATTAATGTATCTAAGCTTTGAGCATCAATAACTGCTAACATTTAAAAAAAGGAGAAAAAACAGACATTATATGCTCTTCTTGAAAAACATACCACTACCTATAGTCTTGTCAAAGAGATGGTAAACAAGTCTATTCAAGCCTCTGAATCTATGTACCAATTTGCAGGAAATACAGGGGACAGAGGAAAATGCTAAACTGTACCATGAGTTTGAAATCATAAAAATTCAGGCTGTGGGAATCTTGACAGGTCAAACACCTCAAATTCTTCAATATGAAAATTATAAGAAAAAGACTGGGATGGAAGGGGAGCATATCTATAGATTACAAGATATTGGAAATATTAAGTTAAAAAATACATAGAAAGTATGTACAGTGTAATACATCCCTAGTGGAATACCACGTTGCTGCAAAAGGAATGAGGAAGATCTATATGAACTAATGATATGAAGTGATTTTCAAGATATAAGTGAAATAAGCAAAGTACAAAAGGGTATCCATAGGATGCTACCTTTCATGAAGAAAGAAAGTGAAATAGGAAAATACTCATGTAGCTCTCATAATTTTAGAACAATATCATACAAACATAAATAAAAGCAGTAAGGATGAGGGGGACCAAAAAATGGACTATAAACAAGTTAATTGTATTCCAAATGAATAACATGAAAACAATGAAAAGGTGGTGGGGAAGAATTACCCAAGTAACTTTGGATACAGTATATTGATTATACCTAAGGCTAAAGTCTAAAATGAACTGTACACAAGTATTGTACTTTAAACAGTAGATTTTCTTTCACAGGGATATAGATTAGGAACTCTGAAACTACTTTCCATGTACTCTAGGATTAAACCAACAAGTACACACACACACACACACACACACATACACACACAGTCACACACATATACGTACATGCCATGTTTTTTCATTGTTGGAAAAGGAGGTTACAAATAAGGAAAGAAGAGAAGAATGGAATTAACCCTGGGTATAAATCAAAGTTGTAAATATCAACATGAACTCAGGGACTATATAGAAATGAATACAGACGTGTGTATGTATTCATACATATAAAATTTTCCAGCTCTGCCTTCTGAAAAGGCCTAAAAGCAATGAGATCTCAGTGTCATTGAGCACATCTAGCACCCAGATATTGATTTTTAAACACTATTCTCTGATTAAAGTAATCTGGGCTCCTTAGAAAAATGGCTGATGCTAAAACCGGCTGGGGCAGGGAAAGTACAGGATAAGCTCATACCAAAATGCAAGAGAGTGCTCAAAAAGTGATGTGGCTATTTCAGAGAGAGATAGGAGATAACTAGAAAGGACTCGCATTGGTCAAGTCTGGGACAATTTGGATAGTAAAATCAAAAAGATTGTACTGGGTTAAAACCACAAAGTAAAATAGGAATCTATGAGTTCATATTGATATAAATAAGCAAATGAATGGATAAATGAATGATTAAATAAATAAATGAGGTAGAAGGAAAGTTCTTCTTTACATAGAAATCCAAATAACAAATGTAGAAGTAATGACGAAAATAGAAAACTACCTTTAGTGGGAAAATGGAGGAAATTAGGATAAGATATGTACATTTGATAATAGTATTGTATCAATGGTAATTTCCTGATTTTGCTAATGGTACTGTAGTTCTGTAAGATGTTTTTACATTTGTAGAATCTTTTACCAAGATTGTTTTATTTTTGTAACATTTTCGTAAGTTCAAAATGATTTCAAAATGGAAAAATCATAATTAAAAACATTAAAATAAATAGAAAGTATAAATTATGTAAGATTAAAATACAACGTCAAGGGATGCACACTTGGGTAATATAACCATAAAAAAAGCAATAAAATTATTTCTAAAAATATGAAGATGAGGTTACTTTAGCATTGAGGAAGTGGTTGTAATTGGGATGGAATCCAGGGGAAGGCTCCTGGGGGCCTTGCAAAGTTTTATTTCTTGTCCCTGGGGGTGATGGTTACAAGGACGTTCTGCTTATAATAATTCACTCTATGCTTGTTTTATATGACTTTCTGTATCTGCATTTTATTTTATGAAAGCAAACAGACGAAAAAACAAGACCAGAAAAAATATGCCTTGGCTTTCAAGATTTTCTCTCTGATATAAATATCAAAAACCTATTTTGGAATTCAAAACCAACAATTTGACTCTTTGCTCTTAGACTAAACAGTCTCTTTTGGGGATACAAATATCATTGATTCAGTGGAGGGGGGAGGGGTCCTCTAGGGAAATAGGTAGAAAAGAGAAAATTTCTGTTAATAGCTCAGTATTTCTCCCACCACAGAGTGCTTAACCACTACAATATGCTTTTAAATGAGGCACACACCCTATCACCTCTACCACCACCATTTTACATAGCTTTATAGTTGTTCTTCCTCATCCTATTTTTAATGGGCATAAGCAAAAGTGTTTTAGAAGTGGAAGGACAAGACTATAGAGAAATTGTCAAGAGGACATGGCTACGACAAGGACAATTCAGCATGCCTTCTAGACTTGCTGAAATAAAAATGCACTTCCACACATTGATGAAGTATCCACTGTGCTTCAGATGCTGCCAGATACGGGGAACAGAGTGGAGAGAATATTAAACTTCTGTCTTGAGTACATACAATCACACAGAGTGGCTCGTAAACTTTGTTTATAATCAGAATCACCCAGAGGAGGTTAAAACATATCTATACAGAGATTCCAAAGCCCAACCTCTAAGACTGATTTAGTAGGTCCAGAGTTAGGTTTTTAAACATATATAAATATATATATATAAAAATTATATTGTTATATTTTATAATATATATAATCACCACAGATGACTTCAATGATGGGGCAGGTTCAGGACCCACAGGTGGAGTAAAGTGCCACTAAAGCAAGCCTATGGCAGCAAATGAATTGATGGGATTTGAGGAGACTACCAGACAGTCAGCACTGCTCCCACTCCTCCCTATTGCCCTATTCCTGTTCTCCGCTCCTCAGCCCTGAGGAAGCCTTGAAAGGCAGCAGAATTGCAAGCAGAGTAGCTAGGAAAACTATCAGCCTAGCAGTCACTGGAAGGGGCAGAACATGTGTGGAACTTTCAAAGAGCCCCATCCACAGAGAATGACCACTATTTACCTGTCTGTAATTGTGCCCCCCCAAAACATGTATTTAAGTCCTAACTTCCAGTACCTGTGAATATGACATTATTTGGAAATAGGATCATTGCAGATGTAATTAAGTTAAAATGAGGTCATACTGAATTAAGGTGGGACTTAAATCCAGTGACTGATGTCCTTATAAGAAGAGGAAAATTTGAACACAGAGACGAATAAGAGACACACACAGAGGTAAGAAGGCCACGTGACAACAGAGGCAGAGATTGGAGTGATACAGCTGCAAGCCAAGAAACGCCAAGGATTGCGTCAACCACCAGATGCTAGGAAGAGGCAATGAATGATTCTTTCCTACAGACTTCAGAGGGATCAAGGCCCTGCCAACACTTTGATTTCAGACTTCTTTTGTGGTAATTTGTTACAGCAGCCATAGGAAACTAATACAGGCGGCAACAACACTGTGGCAAACCAGAGACTGAACAAAATTCAAAAGGAAGATTAGGGGAAAGAGATGTCCATAGGGGGCTATACAAAGCTCCAACATATTCCTGGGAATCTAGGAAGGCAGATGTATGTGTAAGGCTGTGCATTTACCCAGGAAAGATCTAAAAAGGTCCTAATTTCTCCAACTCTGGGTGATGCTGAGTTCCTGTGAAAGCAAGAAGAGAAGCCTAAGGCAGAATTGCTAACTGCCTGAGCATTGAAGGCCTGCCCCAACATACACACAGAGTCCCTCCACAAACGGTGGGAGATTTATTAGTCCAATCATTTATATAAATCTCTGTGTAATCATTAGCTGACCACTAAGCTAACTGAGCAGAGTTTGTTCAGTGGTAACACATGACAGGGAAGACAGACTTTTCAGATATATCAAGCAAAAAGCAACCATAAGACAGCTGAAGTTGCAATACTAATATCATGAAAAATAGACTTTAAAACAAAAAAGGTTATTAGAGATAAAGAAGGACATTTTATAATGATAAAAGAGCCCATACATCAGGAAATATAATAATTGTGAACATATATGCACCTAACAACAGAGCTCCAAAATATATTTTTAAAAACTTGGCAGAACTAAAGGTAGAAAGAGATCATTCAACAATAAAAGTTAGAGACTTCAGCAGCCTTCTTCAATAATGTCTAGAACAACTAAGAAAAAGATTAAACTGAAATAAAAGACTTGAAAATCACTATAAACAAACTAGCCCTAACAGACTTCTATAGTACACTCTACCTAATAACAGCAGAATACACAATCTTTTCAAGCACCTGTGAAACAAGTCCAGGAGAGACTATATGCTACGCTCCAGGATAGACCATAAAACAGGACTCAATAAGTTTAAAAGAGTTGAGACCATACAAAGTATGCTTTCAAATCACAATGGAATCAAACTAAAAATTAGAAACAGAAGGAATTTAGGGAAGTTTGAAAATATGTGGAAATTAAGCAACATCCTCCTAAATAACCAATGTATTAAAAAAATCACAAGGGAAATTAGAAAATACTTCTAGATGAATGAAAATGAAAACACAAAATGCCCAAACTTATTGGACGCCACTAAAGCAGTCTTAGAGGGAAATTTATAGCTGTAAATGCCTATATTAAAAAAGGAAGATGACAAATCGATAACCTAACTTTCCATCCTAAAAAAATAGAAAAAGAAGAACACAGTACATCCAAAACAAGGAGAAGTATGGAAATAATAAAGATTATATGAGAAATAAATGAAACAGAGAATAGAAATGCAATAGGGAAAAATCAATGAATCCAAAAGTTAGTTCTTTGAAAAGATCAACAAAATTGGCAGACCTTTAGTTAGACTGGCTCCATCCCCAAAAGAGGAAATACTCAAATTATTAGAATTAGAAATGGAAGAGAGGACATCACTATCAAGCTTATGGAAATGAAGAAGAACTATATGGGGATACTATGAGTAATTGAATGTTAACAAATTAGATAACCTAGAAGTAATCACTAAAGTATTCAGGAGTGGTGGGGCATTAGGCTGGCTGTTTACTCTTAAACAATTCAGGAAAACAAAGTTATTTTTTCTGTACTTGCAACTTCTGCATGCATGAAATTCTTTCAAAAAAAAAGAAAGAAAAGAAAAAGAAGGATACCGTGTCAGTATACTATTCACGGTAAGGCTAATTATTGTAAGAAAAAAGGAATCTCAAAGTGCAAACAATAATGGTTTAGTTCTAATAGGTGGCAAAATTCATTAAAGTACAGATCTCAACATGTGTGCTGGCACACACACACAAATGTCTGAATTTGTGATTTCAGATGTAGAGCAGTTTCAGAATCATCTGAAAGCTGAAGGTGTGGCTGTTGGAGTGAGTGGCTGAAATGAAGTGGAGGTCACTGGAAGTGAGGAAGTCAAGGAACTGGAATGCACAGGCATTAGCAGAACCGTACATGAGGACTTTGAGATTGTATAAGATGATGGCAGGACTTAGGCTGGAGAGAGAGACTGTAAATTTGGTTCCAAGTCTTCCTTGTAAGGAAATGACTCAACAGCCAGCTATGAGATGAGTGTGGGGGCAGAAGCTTTTAAGTAAGAAGGGAATGAACCACAAAGAGGTTGGAGAAATAGTGAAGAAGTGATAGTAGAGAAATAGTACAGAGGACGAACACTGACCCTAGCCTTAGATAGGTCTTAAGAGACCATGCTTGGCTGGCCTGATTCTGCCATGGAGTCAAAATTTTATGGAAGGATTCATAGCCAGAAATCAAAAGAAATTATATGAAGCTTGTTCTGAAATTGCTATCTGTCAGGAAATCAAATATGAAAACAAACTGTTTTCTGTAATTCTTTCCTGATCTACTTACAAGGGGAAATAATAGGGGATGATAGTAGAGTAATTGAGCTGACAGCTACTTATTCTTCTCACAGGGCATTTGGACCCCAAGATTTGTAATGCCACCAGTGGCATGTTGCGTAATAAGTTAATGATGCATACTCTGTTGTGTTGTAACAATGATACAATGGTGTCCTACTTTAAGACAAAGCATGTGTACACACACACACACAGATATAGATAATTCTCTCTATATATACATAATTCTAGATATAGATAATTTACAGTTCAGTTCAATTATAAATGATGCTATTTTTCAAGTTACAAAAGAAAATACCATATATGCTATTCAAATGGTTATTTTCTTTACTGAGCAGTCATATAGTAAAGAGGAAAGATAAATCACCACAATTGAGATGAACTGAGACACACTCTGACAATTGGGACACTGGGTAAGCCATTTACTTACCTGATTTTAGTTTCGCTTGTGAAATTACTTTATTTAAATTCCTTTGAATGTTGTTAATTCTAATAATTCATTTGTGATTTTATGTAAATGTAACTATTTAGACATGTTTATGTATGAAGTAAATTACCTATTACTTTATTCCTTTAATTTTACAATATGATATATACTATATATATGTCTTTTATACATTGTACACTCAAGAACGTCAAATGGTTCTATGAAAATATAGTGTAAACTTCTTCCTATTTTCGTTTTTCCTGGTTACTAAGCTTATTTCTCTATCTTTCTCCGTGCACCAAACCCCACACACTTAGTTTTAAAGTCTTATCAGACTAACAGAAGTGGGATGTTTTCTAGGGGTCTCAATTCCACTAGATAGTGATTATTATTATGTCTTAATTGTCTTTTTTAGAAGAATGCTTCATTTGGATTACTTTCTAATATCCCACGTCATAATAAGATATTTGTATTTACCACTTATTTCTTCTACTATTAATTCTTATGGAAAGCTGTTTACCATGTCTTTGCCCAGGAAGACTCTAGTTAAATTGTAATCATTCTGAGATGGGCATGTATGGTCACTGCATGCACTTTTATCAAGGGGGGATGGAAGTGGTTTGGAATTCAAGTTTTTCCATGGATTAAACAGTGCACAAGAACTTAGAAACTTTGGAGGAAATCCAGTTACTTGTGCTTTAATGCACCCAGAAGATTTCAAATCAATATGTAGCATTAACGTTTTAATTGAAAATTAACATTGCCATAATTGGAAGTGAGGATCAGCATCCTGATGTTCAGGAGGGGGCTCTTCCATTGGAGAGGTCATCACACTGGAGAGCACAAACATTGGAAGAGGAATACACAAATCATTTGTCTCCTTGAGCAAGGATGCACAGTAAACTCTTGAATTGATGGTCAACTAGAATCTGCTTCTAGAGCCAGCAACTCTGGCAACATGACAGTTTGGATTTAGAGCAGTAGCAGTGACTTTGAATGCAAAGTATAAAGAACCAAGGAAAAAGTTACTAGTCTTAAAGATTTACTCCTCATTCTCAGGATTTAAAGATTTCCCCCTCAGTCTAAAAGCAGGATGCTCTCTTGTTGCTGTTCCCAGCGTGCCCCTCAGCTGTTCTTCCTAAATTACTCCTCCAGGAAACCAGTGATAACTGAGTCTGGGGTATCAACAACCTTTATTTTTTTGCCTGGAAATTTCAAACCAATATATTCCCAGTCTGAACAATGTATACAGAAGATTTCCTTTCCCTTATGGTAAAAAGGAAAATTAAAAAAAAATTGTTTTCTGCTTTCTATTTTCTTGCAATATCTTAAAAAGTTCAACCACTTCTCCAAATCCCCCAGAACAAACACAAGATACTACCTCTCCCCAGTAGGATCCCGGCCCTCAGCACCACCCTAAGGCACTTCCACCTCTTCTGTCTTCAGGGAAGGACTGTCCAGTTCAGATTTCGCTCCTCAGTGGAGTAGACGGAATTTAGGGGAAGGGGAATTTCTGTAGGAAACGTCAGTCCCACGAATCAGTTCCTCTTTTCCTTTTCCCTTTTCATTGCAAGTGAAAAACTCTGCTCACAAGAAGTGCTCACTGTCTCCCGTTTCCCTATGTATCGTTGGAGCCAAGAGAGGACCCTGTCAGCGACGCACCCTCTGCTCTGTGCTGCAGAGTGCAGTCCCCCACCTTCACCCCATTGTCTGTGCAATGTGCAGAACTGCAGCGCAGAGCAGCGGCCTCAGCGTCACTCTCCACGCCCGGTGGGGCCAAAGGCCCCTTTCTTGGCCGGGAGGAAGGGCTCTTGTGGAAGCAGAGTTTGAAAAGCCCCAGCACTGTCATGGTCAAGATCACCAACACCACCACCGCTATGCTCACAAGGATGAAGACCATGGTGGAGGAGTCAAAAGTCGGGGGAATGCCAGAGGAAGAGGTGGAATTAAACTTGGGCATCACGGTTCCTGAAGAGGTGATGGGGACCTTTGACTTGACTTGAGGGGACATTTGAAGGATAGATATCGTGCTCTGTGCTCCCCACAGAGGAATCTCGGGAGTAGATGTTGCTGAACTGTCTTGTCCAGGGACTTGGGGTATCTCTCCTGGCTTCTCATGGACCGTGGGTGACCATGTTCTCTTCGGCAGAGGGCTGGCTGCAGTAGCCGGCGGGTACCTGGTGGGCACCTTGGTCCCCCCAGGGGACGGCTGTCCTTCCCCACTGGTTACGCAAGAGCTTCCGTCTTTCCCCAGCACGAAGCCCGCAGCACACTCACAGGCAAAGCCTCCTAAGTCGTCTAGGCAGTTAGGGAGCTCCGCGCATTTGCCGGCACGGAGGTACCTCCCGGGACAGGGACAGAGCACCGCCCCGGAGGGTATCCCGTCCCAGCGCGCGCCGACCTCGTCCGCGATGCAGGTGGCTGTGACGGAGAGCTGCCCGGGGCAGAGCGCACTCACCTTGGTCCCGGGGGGACTGAAGTCCAGCGCGGCGCTGTACAGCTGGAAGGGCGCGCGGTAGCTCAAGTTAGAGGCGGCCCCGGGGCGCGGCGCGGGGCACAAGCCCTCAAACTGGTACTTGCACAGGTAGCCGTTGGCGCGCGTGTGGCATCGCATCTCCTTCCAGCCTGCGGGCTCGACCCCCCCGGTGGCCTGGAGTCCCGCGCAACTCCGAGCGGTGCAGGAGCGTTGGGGCTCCTCCACCCACTGCAGCGTGTCGCTGTCGGAGCCGCCGACGTCGGGGGACGACCAGGAGAAACCCCGCAAAGGCTCGCTCTCCAGGGTGCAGTGCGACCGCCCGCGCTCCAGCGCCACCCAGAAGAGAAGGTCTTTGGAGCCCCCTCCGGGCCCCGGGCCGGCCCGCAGGAGCGCGAGCACTGCGCTGAGCTCGGCGCCCCCGCGCACCGTGCTGAGCGCCCCGCCGCGCAGGTTGCAGGCCTCCTCGGCCGCCATCCGCTTGATGGTAGCGTGGTGCAGGCTGTAGCAGGCCCCCGAGGCCAAGCAGCCCGCGCGGTCGGCTGTGGGGTGCTCGGCACGGCCCGGCGGGGGCCAGAACGCCTGCCAGAGGAGGCACAGGGCGAGCGCCGGCTTCATCTTGGAGGCCCCGCGCCCACAGCCGCTCCCAACTTGGATCTGTCCCGCCGAGGGCGCGGAGCTGTCCCTAGAGCGCGGTCACCGCCCTACAGCTGGCTCTCCCCAACTCTCCCCGCCCCACTCCCGCCCGGCCCAGCAACCGCCCAGAATCCCCACCAAGGTCCTGGCGGCAAACAGCTTCCTTAGGCCGCCACAGGAAACGTGTCCGGAGCTCTGCCAGGCCCCGTGCAGCCCTGAGTTATCCTGGGGTCAGGCACACAGCTGGCGCCCGGGCCCACGGAACGCAGGCAACCAGCAGGTCGGACGCCCTTCTTAGAGCAGGAGAAAAACCAAGGAAGTCGCCCCTGGGAAGAAGTGGATCGTTTTCCCCGCTTAGGCAGTTTCAGGACCTCAGATCCCAAAACACTTGGGCTAACGCGGGCAGGAAGGAGCAGGGAAGAGGAACTGCGGACAGCCCATGCCCGCCCATTGTGCTCCGTCCGGAGCCGTGGAGTTGGCCTCCCAACAATGTGTAGACGGCTCCAGTCTTGGACCCGCCTGTGACTGTGGGGGAGAAACAGCTCGTGAGGAGTATAAGCATCGCCCTTCTCCCCCAGAGAGAGGCCCTGTGTAACCGCCAGTCTCCTCCTCGGCTCGCTTCTCTCTTCTGTTCAACGGAGATATGGGCGTGCTAACTGCTAGTCAAAGAATTTGGAGTTCTTTGTGGGTATCTTTAGTGGGAAATCCTGCTTCTTCCGTCAGCGCTTGCCTTAAAAGTTTATTTTTCGCTTCCATTTGTTTCTTTTTGAAATGGCCTGATTGGCTCACTCAGGAAAGGAAATGTACTTCTAGGCCTAAATGAAAAATAATGACCACAGACCTTAACTGTTTTGTTATTAGGTTTCCTTACCACTGTATTGGTTCATAACTTCTTCAGGCTTATAGGTTATAGATAAATGAGCTTGTGGCCTTATTAATGTTTGAGAACTACCCCACCAGTGATTTTTATCCCTGAACTATTTTAATATCATTTTCTCCTTTGATTAAGTGCCAATATTGTAGCAGTAGGTTGTAAAAGTCCCCTTTAAGGAATACTAAAGTTCAATATCCTTAAGAAATTAAAATATTTATTACATTATAATGCATATTATATACTGTAAAAAAAAAATACTTCACAACTTAAAAGATGGGTGAGTCAATTTCTTCCGAGTTCCAGTGGGTGTTTTATTTTAATAGAAGCACTTTAACTCCATTGGAAGTGGGGAGAAATTCAAGATGACTAAAGGAAGGAAAGGTTCAGCACTGCCCTGTCTATGCAAGGATTTTCTTTTTAGCAACTTAGACAATTCTACATCGTTTTAGGAAATATATTATCTATCTATCTCGGCTCACAGCCACCAAATATTGCAATCAGAAATACATGAAGAGTTTCACCTAAGCCCTCTTAAGGATGCATGATGCTTTTAAATATCTATCATCAGAATGAAAGTTGCCATTCCATGAATAATGCATACCACACTTTTAGACTCACTGTGTTGTACTGGATTGGCCTGTTCAGGTTAAGGAGGAGGCTGGGAAGGAAGGTTTCAGGACCACATCTGTATACTCCCACCTCATTTTTACCACTGATCTCACTCTTTTTTCCTCTTGGAGAATCCATGTATCTTAAACAATAGTAAACACCATGAATCACAGTCACACGTACCTTGCTTTTGCTGACTGTGCAGTTTTGCAGCAGGATTTCTCTCCTATCCTTGCTGTTTCCCAGTTTAAAAGGACATTCATTAGTCCTTCGTTGCAGATGTCCAAGAATCACCTTAAATATGACTTTGCATTTAAATTAAGTAACTTAATGTCTTATGAGAAAGGAACATGGAAATCTAGAAATCTAATTGAATAGATTTTAAAAATACTTAATCACTCACGCCAGCTCTATATACCTTTGCAATCTAATGACTGTGTGTTTGTAAACGTGTCCAAGCAACACTGTATATTTTAATAAAAGAAAACCTTTTACAAACCTGTCGTCAATGGAAATCTCTTAGCTATTTTTAAAATCATTAGGGATGAAGGGAGGCTTCTAGAGTAAGAAAGAATGAATGACCGGAAAGCTTGTAGTAAATACATGATCTCACTCCCTGGCCTTCTGCCTGGGGAGGCGGGATATTAGAAGAGAACGTAGTGGCCACGGTGACTGCATATCACAGTCCTGGCCGTGCCTGCAATGACGGGAAGGAAGAGTCAGAAGAAAATTAGCTCCATGTAAGACACATATCTCATTATGTAATTAATTGCTTTGTGTTCATCTACATATGCTAACATATTTTGAAGTGTATAGTATACCTGAAAAAACTAGAAATGAAGGAATTTTTTATTTTTCAATCATGTTTATTAAGATCATAATAAGATACCATTTACCTCCACTGGATTCCAAATATTTAAAATTCTGATAACTACAAGTGTGGATCCACAGGCTCTTTTATATGTTACAGATGAGAGTGACAACTTTGGAAAAGCTTGCCATTTTTTCCTAAAATCGAACATTTACACACTCTATACCCCGGTCCTTCCGTGCCCAGGTATATACTCAAGAGAAACGCTTACACATGTACAAGTGAAGATATGTAAAAGGATGTTTATAGCAGCACTGCTCATATGAGCAAAAAACAGAATAAATCCAATGGCCAGCAACAGACGGTAGATAAATAAACTGTGGAACGTTCACCCAATGAATATTACATAGCAATCAAAATGAATGAAATATAGCCACAAGTAACAATATGAATTAATCAATACAATGCTAAGTGAAAAAAATTCCAAAACATTATACATAGTCTGACATTCTTTTTGTAAAAATTTTAAAAAACTACTAAATATATATTTGTGTACTTTTTAGGAAAAAAATAGTTATAATATGAGATAAAAGGAACAATAAGATTCTGGGTGATGGATCATATTAAGAACATGATTCTGGGTGATAAATCCTTTGGGTGGGAGAGAGAGGGGATAGCCTGGCGAGCAAACAGGGGATTTGATGTAGCCTGTTGTTAGAGCTCCAGCTTTCTTTTTGGGTAGTGGCTTCGTGAGTGATTATTCCAGTATTAAAAAGAAATAATTAAGTCATTAACAAAATGAATAAGAGTAGCTATACCTGGACAAACGGTGAGAGAATGACATGAATCAAAACTTATAATCAATCTGACTCTGAGCAGCTGAGTTCCAAAATGTGAAATAAGAATAAAATCAAGATGTTAGTTACATTTTTGAAAACTGTTGTCAATATATTTTCCTTTGATCCCTACATTCTTTTGCAGGTAACGCGTTTCTAAATCTAAGCCAATTGTTAATCTTAAAGCATAATAAACAAAATATCTTCTCTATGTTTCTAGACTTTTCAGATAATCTGTGTATTATTGGTAAGAATCATGTACAATATTTATTTGTTCATTCATTTTATACAAAGCCATCCAAAGAACTAGAGAGAACATATAAGGAAGATAAGTTTAGTCCAACATTTTCAATTTGATTATTAATTTAAAATATCAGACACAAAGATGGAGAAAGATAAAATTTCACTAATTGCATTCCAAGTAATCTCATAAATTTATAAAGTCATTGTTCTTCACTGAAATAAATTCTATTATTGTTGAAAGAAAATAACATCTAGGTCTTAGCATATTTCTGAGTTCACTTAAGATATATAAAAATACTTTAGAGGGAATTGAAAAGGAGACAACATTCCATCGGGAGAACATGGCATTCAGAAGCTAATCTAAGCTAGAGACTAAGAATTGTGAAGATTCATAGCCTTTTTAGAATTGTGTGGGACCTTAACAAAACGATCAATAATGAATATTTTTATACTTTTAAGTGAGAAAATTTTAAATTCTATGTCTCAAGTGTCCATGAGGTGTTTAACGAATGATAAAATCTGGTAACTTTATTTGCTGAAAACATAACTTCTAATCTTACGTACATGTCTGAATCAGGATATATGGTTTAACTCTTAATCCAACAGACCACATAAGCTCATAACCAAACAAATTCATACACACTTGAATAGATAAAGACTTCTTTTAGGTGGCATTGTATTTAAGACATCTGCATACATTTATGTACAGTCATTTCAGAAACGATGTCACAATGAGAGATACTCTTCTGGTTTAGTGAACAACATGACTCAGTACAGAAATAAGAAACTTTGAAAAACATTAAACTTTCATGGGGCCGGCCCCGTGGCATAGCAGTTGAGTTCACATGTTCCACTTTGGCGGCCCAGGGTTTGCCAGTTTGGATCCTGGGGGCAGACCTACTTACCACTTGTCAAGCCGTGCTGAGGCGGCGTCCCACATAGAAGAACTAGAAGGACCTACAACTAGGATATACAACTATGTACTGGGGCTTTGGGGAGGAAAAAAAAAGAGGAAGATTGGTAGCAGATGTTAGCTTAGGGCCAATCTTCCTAAAAAAACAAAAAATTAAACTTTCACCTCCTTCATTCAAACTGCTCTCTAAACCGAGGCAGTGATGACCATATTCCAAGTACCCTGGAGGTAATATAAAAAATTATTCTCTGGTGGCCATTACAGAATTAGTACACTTCCCCATGGCCAAGTTTATAATCAAGAAATAATGAAGGATGACTCATGCACATAAAAGGCTTGTTATAATCCAAATGCCTAACAAGTTCTCAAGTATAAATGTTTATCCTACTACTCAGATATTTTTTCAAAATTGCCTACAGAGCCAGTTTATGAGCCACACTTGAAAATCAGTCTCGTTACTTTCAACTGACACAGTTACACACACACACACACACACACTCACACTCACCCACCCCTCAAGTCCATAGATCTTAGAGTTCTTCAGGGCCCAGCCCTGGGTCCTCTTCTCTTTTCACTGAATAGTCTCTCCCTCATGTAATCGCATCTCATCTCATCCCATCTCATGGTCTTGGATAGCATATCTATGCCAGTGATGCCCAAACTTATAGACACACTCCATTCCCCTTGACTGAGCTCTAAATTCACATATCCACCTCTGCTTAATATTTCCACTTGGATATCTCATATGTATTTCAAATTCTCATTTCCTAACCAGAACTTTGGTTCTTCCCTCTTGAGCCAGCTTCTCGTCTTGCCTTCATCATTTTAATAAATGGCACTTCTATCTCCCAGGATAATCACCTCTAGCTCCCTCACCTCTTACACTGGTCAGGTTTTCCAGTTGTAATTGACGGAAATCCAACTCAAACTAGCTAAATGCAAGAGGGAATTCTATGATTCGTGTAACTGGGAAAAATCCTGGGGTAGTTCCAATCGTCAAATGGAGTACTGCCAAACCACAGCAGCCAGGAGATTCTTTCACACCAGGATACGTCTCAATCTCTCTCCCTTTCTCTCCTCTCTGCATCCTCTCCTCTTCCTTCTGCCTTTCTCCAAACGACCTTGAACAAGACGACTTGACATTCTCAGGCCACACCTTTATAACATTCTACTAAAGAAGGAGAGTCTTCTTCTCTAGTTCCATTAGGAAAATCCCAAGAAAGTTTTCTGATTGATCCAGCTTCGGTAATTTGTCAGTCATTGGCTCATTCACTATAGCCTAAAAAGATAGGACCCAATGATTAGTGATTTCCTTTAGGGGGCAGAGTCTGTACCAGAAGTATATGTGAAGAATATTCAATTCTAAGTCTACAGTGTAATTTGAATAGATCCAGTTTTATGTCGCCACTTTGATCATCCTCATCAGCCCCTGTCATATGTCTTCTCACTGGTCCGCCTGTGTCATTCTGGGCCCCATGGAATCCATTCTTCACAGAGTTATCAGGATGAACTTTAAGAACCTTAGTCTCATTATGTCTCTCTTCTGTGTAAATCCCTTTAATGACTTTCCATTGCTCCTAAAATAAAGCTCAAAATCCTTACTGAGATCTACAAGGCACGGGCTCCTATGATCCTTTCTAGCTTTATCTTCTCATCCTTCTGGTTTCAGTTCAATTGCCGACATCTCAGTGAGATCTTTTGAGGCAACCCAATCTTCATTACCCCACCAAGCAACCCTCTACCCCTAGACTCTTTCTATAATATCAACCTATTGTGTTTTCTTCATAGCCATTGCTATGCTCTCTGAAATTATCTTGTTCATTTATTTGTTCATTTATCTCATTCATTTATCTTGTTCATTTATGTTTTTTCCCTGTCTCTCACTCAATGTAAGTTCCATAAAAAAGGTAGTACTTGTAACAAATGAATAAATGAATGTATGAATGAATCTTCTACCATTCTTCCTCTTGTTCATTGTGCTCTAGCCACACTATGTTCTCTGTTCCTCCAAAACACCCACATAATTCCTTTACGTAAATCATTCCTCTCTTGTTTTAAATTACATTTTTAAAAATTGTGGAGCATAATGTACATATAGAAAGTTCCTAAAACACTTATGTATAGTTTTCCAAACAACCCTGAAGCCACCATCCAAGTCAGGAAATAGAATAGGGCCAGCTTACAGTCACAGCCTCTTCGGGATGTTTCCTTCCTGCTCTGCTCAACCTCAAGGCAACTTCTCTTGATTAGAAGAGGTGGATTTACTTCTGGTTTACCTGACATTGAGGATGTAGCTCAGCTGCTTGGTAAGAGGGTCTCCTTGGGTGGGGCTGGGTTTAGACACTTGTTCTTCTTTCCCCATGAGGTCATGAAAAAAGAAGTTCAGGATCACCAGGATTGGTGGCAAATGTCCAAGGGCAGAAGTAGCCTCAGTGCTCACTTTAGGTTTCTCTGTTCTTTCTTCCCCTTAGATTTCAACCTGCTTGTGTGTGTGTGTGTGTGTGTGTGTGTGTGTGCGCGCGCGCGCGTGCGCGCAGACACATGTATACATACCTGTGTGCATGTATCTGCATATTTCATCATCGTTTATTCTCCTCTCTGAGATGGTTGGTTTCTTAATTTGGGTTCCCTCAAAAGCAAACCCTGAGACAAGGATTTGGGAGCAAGTAATTTATTTGGAGGTGAGGCCAGAGTCATTGGCACGGGGTAGGGATATGATACGGGGAAGAGAGGAAAGTCAAAGCTAATATAAGAATTAGAGCTGTGGGCCTCCAGGGACCAGTCCTGCTGGGAACCCTCTGAGTGACTATGAAACCCAACTAAGTGTGTCCCACTACCCAGTGGTAAAGCTGGGGTATTTGTTTTTAAACTCCTGTCCCTCAAGCAACAAGGTCCGGGATATTTGGCCTTAGGCTCTTCCGGCAATCCCTTGGCACATGTCAAGCACAGTCTGGTGTCCGGAGAACACCTTCAGGCAGAAGGACACCAAAGGTGTGTGTAGCATTCACTAGACTTGGTCTCAATAACACAGCTGGCCATATTCCCACCATCCTTCAGCCTTTGGCTTAAATGACTCCTCCTCTAGCCCTGAGGTATAGATCGGGTGCGCTACTTTATTTGACCTCATGGATTCTTGTACTTTTTTCTTCATAGCACTTACCACAAATGTGAGCATATAGTTAGTTACTTGTGTGATTTAATGTCTGTGTCCTCCAATAACTCACATGACAGCAACATTGGCATTAAAAGGGAGTATGCTAGAAATACAGAATCTCAGCATTACCCCAGACACGCTGAATCAGAATTTGCATACTAATGAGATCCCCAGGTGATTTGTATGCACATTAAAAGTTTGAGAAGCACTGCTCCGCTAGACTGTATTTTCTTGGGGCAGCGGTTGTGTCTCTCTTCTTCAGCATTTATCACTCGTCCCTAGTGATGTGGCTGGTATATAGCGAGCACTCAAGATATAACAGTTGACTTAACACATACACACAGACACACCAGTGCACACGTGTGTGGGCATGCACATACATAGTACACACAAATATGATAAAGTGCCAGTGATTTAGCAAAAATGCTGTATATTAGTAATTGAACACATGGAATTTTCTAGCTTTGTGTCAAGAATCAGATTATCTTCCCACAGGCCCAGCAGTTCTAGGCCCATTGGCTAGTGTGTCTCCTAATAAATTGATCTGAAGTATGTGCTAGTTTAGAAACTGTTGTTAAGACATTCTAATTACAGCAAAGTGGGCAGCATTTTTAATTAGGTTTCTGGACAGCTTACCATGGTGCCTGACCCAGGCTGAGTTTCATGCTGCGATTTGGTCTTGGAGGATTTTTATGATAAGTGTGCTTGATCATCAGGGCACGCCTTAAGTCTGAAAGTGTGCCTTTTCTACTGTTGCCTGAATTTCCACTTCACAAAGCCGGAAGAGGGAGGAAAAAAAATCACAACTACTTAGATTCAAATCCTATTAGGCTTATCTGCTATCAATTTGTAAGAACTAGGAATAATTAGCAGTTACCTTAGCATTTACCTTGTAGAGGCGGTGGGAACCCTGAAATTATTGTTGGCCAGAATCAATATCTGGCCCATTTTAAGGCCTATGTATCTGATAAATTCACACATCCCTGCACAACAGACTCTATATTGGCTGGTCTATTCCAAAGATGTGATTTATTCTTACTATTATACGGCATTTCAGATACATTCAGAAGATTTTTGTTTGACCTTCAGAATCAGGAATTTTGGTTTTAAAATAGCAGTGATTTAGGCAAATTGATTCAGTACGATGGGATGCCATATATCTTTTTGGTACACTACCTCTTCATTTTGTACTGAATTAGATAATATGACATGATTTATTATAGTGGGAGAGGGAAAGTGCTGCCTGCTACACTCTAGTTCTAGAATACACACATCTGTCTAGGAAAAGCTGAAGACCATTAGTATTATACTTTTGCTAAATTACCTTTTGTGAATGATCTTACTGTGGGTTTGGCTTTACAGTTATTGATAGATCAGAATACTTTGTACCAACTTTCTTTCAATACCTCATATTTAGCTCAGGAATTCACAATTTTCAATGTATTTGTGAATATGTCACTGTTTAATAATAACCGTTCTACTCACACTCTCCGTGTTGGGGTTGGTGCTGATTGGAGGTCTGGCTGGGGGATCATCCGGAGAATTTCAGTTTTCCTGGTCTTCTGCGTAACAGGGTCACCCTGAGTCGGACGAGATGGAGGTGGGGAGCAAGGAAGGAGTTTAGAAAGACATTGTCCATTACCATCTGGGGGGTCTGGAGTGATGCAGCATTCTTGGAAGGGTATCTAAATGTGCATTCATTCAGGATGGAGCAGGGGAGACATAAGGGCAGGTGGGGTGTGCCTCTTATGGGTATTGGGTCTTCTGCTCAATGGCATGGAAACCCAGCAGAAACTCTCAGAGAAAAGGCTGTGTAAATCCCTCTTCACTCACTCCTGGAGCCTCCCTGAGGACTAGCAGGACTGTGGAGGAAGGTGATTTCAGCACAGAGAAGGCTTCACAGCAGAGCAGGAAATCCTCTTTCCCTCTCTGTACTGAAGGAATTCAGAAACGGCTCTGCTGGGTCCCCTTTGTTAAGTGACAGACACACATACTGTGACTCTGCTACACCTAGAAATCTCAGCCCAGCAGTGAGGAGCAACTCCTCCCATCCTTCTCTGAATCTCTCTTCATGTTGCAGGATAAGCTCTGTCTTACCCCTCTTTAAAGACGAAGGATAAGCATTCAGTTTGCTGGCCTCTCAGAATAAACGACACCAACCTTTGCTATTTCTTAGCCTCAAATGGACTCTTCTCTGATTTTCCCTCCCCAAATCTTCTCCACCTGGGAAGTCATATATACACATATACATATAGACATATATATATATGTACCTATAGACATATATACACACACATATACATATAGACATATATATACACATATACATATAGATATATATACATACAGATATATATAGACATATATACATATATACACATATACATATAGATATATATACATACAGATATATATAGACATATATACATATATACACATATACATATAGGCAAATATAGACATATAGACATATAGACATATATATACACACTTATATACATATAGACATATATATACACATACATATAGATATATACACATATACATATAGATATGTAGACATATATACATACACACACACATATATATACACACATACACACATATATACATGTATATATAGACATATATATACATAAGCATATATACATATACATATAGACATATATACACATATACATATAGGCAAATATATACACATATACATATAGACATATATATATATATACACTTACATATAGACATATATATACACATATACATATAGATATATACACACATATACATATAGACATATATACATACACACACATATATATACACACATACACATATATACATGTATATATAGACATATATACACATATAGGCAAATATATACACATATACATATAGACATATATATATATATACACACTTACATATAGACATATATATACACATATACATATAGATATATACACACATATACATATAAACATATATACATACACACACATATATATACACACATACACATATATACATGTATATATAGACATATATATACACATATACATATATACATATATACACATATATAGACATATATACACATATACATATAGACATATATACACACATACATATAGAGATATATACATACAGACGTATATTACACATATACATATAGACATATATATTACACATATACATATAGGCATATAGACATAGACATATATACACATATACATGTAGACATATATATACACATATACATATAGACATATATATACATATACATATAGACACATATATTTTAGTCAACAGGGAACAGATGTAATATTTTTCTTGTTTAGAGTGTTTATGTTCAGGAAATTTGTTCTCTTCGGTTTTTGAAGTTGTTAAAGAAAATACTCTGGATTCTTTTAAAAACACACGGAAATATGAGAGAGGCGTCACACGCCAATATCCTTTGGATATTTTGAGTTACCAGCATCCCCATCAATATTAATAACTAGAGTACAGGAAGCTTTAAGGGAAGATCAAATGATGAAAGAAGATGAAATTATCTCAAGTTCAGCTTGGTGTGACTTAATGAAAACAAAATAGTTAATGCTAGAAGGAGGGCCAAATGAAACTTATGAAAATTCCAAATTTTTCTTTTCATACTACTTCACAGTCAATTTAAAATCGGATATTCAGGCTTTTAGGAGCAATGGGAATACTTGAATCCATCTAGATGAAAATTCAAGGCAGCAATAAAGCTAGAGTGGTTTTACTATGCAAACTCCATCTTCTCCTCTCCAGCTCCTCACTGAAGCACTTGGCTTAGAGATGCCAATATCATTCAAGGAACCTGTCAGCTGAGATGCCATCAGTGTGCTTAGCAGCACAGTAGGCACCTAATGAGCACTTCACATTTTAAAAATAATTTTTGGTAAAAACACATATAACATGAAAAGTACCATCTTAGCCATTTTTACGTGTACAGTTCAATAATCTTACGTATATTCATGTTGTTGTGCACTGTTGGTGGTAATATAAAATGGAGCACCTGTGATGGAAAACAGTTATGGCGGTTCCTCAAAAAGTTAAAAATAGAATTATCATATGAGGGGCCGGCCCCGTGGCTTAGGGGTTAAGCACACGCGCTCCGCTGCTGGCAGCCCGGGTTGGGATCCCGGGCACACATCAACGCACCACTTGTCAGGCCATGTTTTGGCAGCATCTCACATAAAGTAGAGGAAGTTGGGCACGGATGTTAGCTCAGGGCCAGTCTTCCTCAGCAAAAAGAGGAGGATTGGCATGGATGTTAGCTCAGGGCTGATCTTCCTCACACACACATACACACACACACACACACACACACACACACTAAATAAATAAATTAATTAGTTAAAAAAAAGAATTATCATATGAGTGAGTGCTTTGTAATTTGAATGAGTATAACTCTAAATTAACTCCCAAAATAGAGCATAACCCCATGGCCTGTGGCGTAGCATTCCCCAAGTGTATGAGATTAGAGAGAAAAAGCTTCCAGTCACCCAGGTTTGAGTCCCTGACATCTCCCTTCTCCATCTCCTGTATCCAGTTAGACATTAAATCCACTTATATTTTCCCATCATTCTTGTATCTTTCACTTCCTTTCCTATCACGTAAGAGTGACTATCAAGTTCCCATCCTGAAGAGAGTGTCCGTGAGGTACCCAAAGCGTCAAAGGCGATGGAACTGAAATGGAAAATTCACTCATTCATTCAGCATATATTATTGGGCACCTCCCACGTTCTTGGCACTGAGACCCATACTGGGAGTACAGTGATAAATAAAATAGACACATCTCCTCTCTTTAAAGTCATTTATGATCTAGTGAAAGACAGTAAGTAAATTAACAGATGGATAGTTACAAAGTGTGAGAAGTGCTAAGACGGAAAATAACAGGGAGCTGTAAACGTGGATTACAGAGAGCATACACTTAGCCCCGCTGGTCCTGGAAGGGCGAGGACGCGTCATTCCAGCTGAGGTCCCAGGGTGAGAGTAGAAACAGGATCAAATCCTGCTGCAGGAGTGAGAACGGTGGCTTAGCGTCGAGTCTGTGAGCCCCCGTGAGCGTTAGAGCTCCCTTTTCAGGGGTGTCGGCGGTGAGAACACTGCAGGCAGCACCAGCTCTTCACTTTTATACAAGTCTCACCTGCAGTCGACTGAGTCCTGAGTTCTATCAGAAGTCTGACCTACAGTCACAGTACTTACATGGGTCTTATACACAGGACCCTGCCTTCTGACTGAAGTTCCATCGTTTCATGCCGAGATGACATAAACTGTCTATTTCAGGTTAAGATCTCTCTCCAAAGGAGAAACCACAGGTATCATGGAATCTTTCTCTTCCATGAACAATTGGCCGCTCTTTCCTGTGGTTCCACCCTAGACATGTCTCTTGAATGTCTCCTTTACACTCTTTGTTCCCACCACCTCTGCCCTAAGTCACGTGGACTCTTATACTGGCCTCCAAAGCCGGTTCCTTGTCTCCACTCCTGCAACTCTCCCCGCCCCGCCCTAGCACACTCTGCCCTCCACCCTGCCTCCAAGGTTATTAGAGAGCACACAGCCACTTAGGTCAGCTTCCTCTCCCCACCCTCCCACTCTTCTCAATTTAAACAACTGCATGACTTCTTATTTCCTTCCTACAAGAACTAGTAGCCTTTGTTCTATGAACATGCTGCTTTGTGTTATTTGCCTCGTTTTGTGTGTGATGGTCCTGGCTCCCAACTACCTTTCTTGAAGTCAGTAATACTTTGTAATGGGACTGGATCTATACCCTCGAGAGCAACTAGAATAGCAATAAACAGGTTGTTTGATTAATTTCAACAGCTAATAAGTTAAGTCCATAGGTGTCCTGTGTTCTTGCTAGTGGCTGGTCGGACCCATGATTTGCCTTTTCCTAATTAAAATAATGAACACTGCTTATTTGACCAATCAGAACGTGGTGCCTGTGGCGGCTAGCTATCTTTGTTTTGAGCCCTTGGTCCTTACACACTGGAGGTCATTTTTGTGAAGGCCGCGTTAATCCCACATTAAATCATCCACTCATTACTCCAGACACTGCTCCCAGGGTTCAGCACACCCACATGCTCTCCTTTCTCAGCAGTTGGTCACAAAAGAGCCTCAAGGTGTAAATCTTTTAGTTCTTTAAGTACAAAGCGGGCAAGTTAAACACGATCATAGCTTTAAACTGTGTGTGCTCTCAAAGAAATTTAAGTGGAGTTCTCTCTTATTAGTATAGGACACAAGAAGAAAAGTCTGGAAACATCCTCCATTGGCATGATGAGAGGGAGAAGTGCTTGCTTTCTTCTTTCCGCTGACATACTCTGAGGGCTTACTTCTAAGCCTGCAAAGCTGTTGGTGAATTTCCATGCTGTATCCTACATAGTCATCGGGGTATTTGTATTAATACCATCTAATAATTTCAAATATTCTGAAGTCTTAAACAAAGAAAGCCAAATACTAGAAAGGACTGAATTTGGCAACAGCTCTCTCCACTTGAGCCTCATGAGGATCACAGTCAAGATGCTCCCGAGCTAACATTTGGTTTGGTTTGGATTCCACCATCAGGGAATTCCCTCTCATTTATAGATGTCCAACCTCCTCTCAGGAAATTGCTTCAGTTTCTTCCCATCCCGAACATGAGGAAGTAATATTTTTTTCTTTGCATTTAAATCTTATCTCTTTAAACTGCTACTTAACTTGCTTAAAATCATAATTACCAGGGAATAGAATGCCTTAGATATGAGAAAAAGAAATAGTTATTATAGGTGGAAAATTATATTCATCTAGTACTTAAAAAATCCACTTGGAACAACTCTTAATAAGATAGATCTTTCTATGCCCTCCCAGTTATAGTGAGACCACCCACTAACCTCCATTCCTGGAAAGCTAGACTTTTCACCATGGGAATTATCTCATTTCATGTAGTTGCTCCCTGTAAGACCCCGTGCTGCCTACTGTGACGTCTCTTGCTGATACATGTCCATCACCTCTCCCACCTACTTACATTGTGTCGCCAAAAGGAATTACTTCATTGATTTTTGGCTATAATATTTACTCACTTTTAATAGAAAATGTCAGTATGGCAGGAAGAACTTGTCTGATATTTAGAATTTTTGGAAGAATCCCTAAGTCATTTTCTCTACATTAAAAAATGCATCTTCCTTTGAAATTCAGAGTGCATCTCTTACTCAACACCAAGTGAGGCCAAATCAGCACATTTACTCTTACATACCATATTTATAATCTTATAGGGCCAGATTTTTAAAATGTCTTCTAATTTATATGCTCCTGCAAGTCGTACTGGTCTCCTTTGTCCACATTTATAAATAAGTCTTTATTGTTTTAAATGAAGCAACTGAAATTTCCTAATAAAGTTAAAATGCAAAAGGGAGCTATTGGTTTGGAAAAATGAAAACCACCTATTATATAGACTACTTTTTAATGGCACTTGATCAAAACTCCTAAATGTAGATATTTTCATTCTGAAAAGTTCCTATAAGATCATGGTCCTAAATCTTTCTTAGCTTTACTTTTTTCTTAAATTTACAGTGTTATTATACCCATATATATTCTTGTCAAATGCTGTTTTGATTATGATTAATAGTCACCAGTATAGTAAAGGGTATTATCAGAGATGGGGGAGGAGGGTGGGAGGAGGTCAGAGGTAGGGAAACTTGGGAGAATGGAGGGAAGGGAGAGGATGGGGTTCTGCTCGTTCATCTCTATCTCCCAACAAGGTGGAGAGATGGACTTGATGGAGTGGGGCTTCCTTCTTTCCTCCATTCCCAGGTCTCCACAACTGGGGAGACTCAACTGTAACCATGGCTTATTGAGGAATCACCAGAAGGCCAGGGAGTCAGGTATGGAAAGGAATGAACGTGGTTGCTATTGACACGTGATATCCCAGTGTTGGGGCTGGACTAGGTTTTCCCTGACCATCCACCTGGAAACGTATCCTAGAAACGTGTGGTGTTGGCCACGTCCAGTATGCATATCATGTGTTATTACTCTGTCTTAGATTGAAGGAATAAGGATGGATTTGGTGGGGAGGCTCTTGAAGAAAGGTAGAAATTCTCCATCCCCCTTCTTGTTTCTGAAACAGTTGAATAAGTCATTTTTGCCTGGGGCATAAAAATAAAAGAGGAAATTTTTTTTTAGCAAATAATATGTTACAATTCATTTCATATTCCTATTAGAAAATAAGAAACAGTTTGACTAAACAAAATCTGAGACTGAAGTAGCTTATGACTGTGCTTCCTTTTTTTAATCTTATGTTGACAGAAAGCTATTTTTAAAACATTGAGAACCCGAATAGTGTTTTTGTCTGAATTAACAAATTATTGTTCAAATGTTTAAGAAGACATTATTATTACATTTATGGAAGCCTCAAACAGCCAGGAGACTTCACAAATGAACAGGAAAACTAACACAAAGAATGTTACATGGACCATTTATTTTCTAATAGTTGTATCTGAGAAATGAAATTTGACTGTTGACTGTGGGTGGTGAGTGTTGCTATAGCAACCTGTTCCTTAGAGGAAACTGGAAGGTGATCATGGTGAGGAGGGTAAAAGTCAGGAAACAGACTTGTCGAGATATATTTTGAGGCGACCATGGATATTTTCATTCAAGGTACGTGAAGGAGAGCAGCTCCTGGAGAGTCAAAGATCTTAGGTGAGAGGGGCAACAAGGGGCTTTGGTTCAAGCATTTGCTCATTAAGGGAGCCAGTAGCTTTGTTTCACACAGTGACAGTTTTGCGTTACGCAGTTGCAGCAGTACCAGCCGTAGTGAGACAGAATTAAGACTACTTTCTCGTACATAATTAAAACAACAGGAGCTCACACCTATTTCCCCAGGTACTCTCTTGAGTACTTCACACATATCATTTCTTACAATCTTCACAAGAACCTTGTGCGGTAGGGAATATTGTTCTCCCCATTTTACAGATGGGGCAACCGAGGCACTGGGAAGTGAAGTAACCTCCTTTAGGTCATGCAGCTGGTAAGTGGCAAATAGAAAGGAAACTCAGACAAGGCATCTCTGAGTTGGCGCTGCTCTAACTCGTGTTAACGCGGTCACTCAGCTTGACAAAAGCTGCGTGGTATGTGTGAGGGAAACACAATGGCTTTGTGAGGAGGTTCTACTTTCCATTGCTTCAGAACTTGAAGATCACCTTGAACGGAGGGAAGATCAATCCTAGCAGCAAAATCCTTGAGTGGAACAAATAATATGGTACATCTCCCTACTGGGAATTTTAAAAAGAAAAAGAGTATGGGGGTGGGGGTTGGATAAGTCAGGAACTGTTGTCTTGAAGCCTTTCCAGCTCTTAAGATCTGTCAGTAGAACCCGCACTACCAGTGTTGGGCAGAAATGTCTATGGTCAGGAGTTACAAGGCCCTGAGTTCATGGTCACCCTCCAGGCGACCGAGACAAGCCATTTTAACCCCTTTGTGCTTTAGTTTTCTTACCTTTCAAAAATGAGAATAATAGCTGGCCACTTTGGTTGCAGAGGTGTTATAAAAGTCCAATGATGCAATAATGTGAAAATGGTTCATAAGCTCAATAGGACAAAATAAACATACAGGGAGTATTATTAGAGTTAATGACCATCAGCATTATTTTCAGCTTTTCCTGGCCTCGATAATGAGTGTGTGTTATTTACTTATCTAGGGAGGATATGAGACTGGAATCTGGTTTTGAAAGGCAAACAGATTTGGCTGGAAGGTTATTGAGACAGAGTGCAGACAAAGAAATCTGTTTCAAACGGCTTTAGGATTTGTAGCTCTTATAATAAGAGCTAACATGTATTGACAGCTTACCATTTGCCAGGCACTGTTCTAAGCACATTTTGCCTGTTTTAACTCATTTATTCCACACAATAGCCCTATACACTAGGTACCATGTCTATTTTCCCAACATTTATAGATGAGGACACTGGGGAAGGTAGGTAACAAATAAGCTTACTCAAGGTTGCAGAGATAGTAAGTTACAATCCAGGTCTCTGGACCCCAGAGTCAATGCTTGTCCCTGTGGCACCGTCCCGCCCTACAGTACATGTTATCATTACGTTAAAGATAAGGTGGAAGGGTAATGCATCAGCATATGCGTGTGTGAATTATTTTTATTTATTTGTTTGTTTTCAGTAAAAGGGAACGAAACTCTTTCTTCTAAGCTACCCGGGTGATATACATATATAGCTATAGAGAGAACTAGAGAACATTAACTCTTAATAAAATGCTGATTCTATTTTAGTATCGGTTATTTCACAGAAGGATAGTTTTATGAAAATGACAATAAAAGGGAAGTAGCTAAGTTCTAGCCAAGATGTCAGCTTATGCCATCATCCACCTAGCGGCATTAGGCAGCAGCTCTGGAGGCCAAATGCTCCCAGGTACGAAGGAGGCCTATGTCAGTGTGTCTACTTTCTGGGAGCTTTCAGTCTGGATGTGGAGATAGGACATAGGACGTGTACATGGTGGGAAAGGTACAAACAAGAAGTTCAAATAAAATGCTAAAAGCCTTCAGAGGAATATCAGTACTTCTGCTGGGGGTGGGGGTGGGGCATGATTATGATTTGGCTTTCCCACCCCTTTTTGTCTGTAAGTAACCTTCTTATCCGTTTCATGATATATCCCTTTAACTCTATTGTTAGTATGTGTTACAGGTTACTAACTTCTATCTCATGCGTTCTGCCTATGTCTCAAGCTAGTTGTTTACTCGTTATCCATACTTAGCATATGCCATGGATTTTGCCTGGATGTCATAAGCTACCAACTTACTATCTACACTTAACACTTACGCATTTCATCTATCTTATTTGTTTTGTAGTTTTTAGAGAACCGAATATTCTCAAATAACATAGCGAACCCATATTAGAAGATCTGATGTGACACGACCCGTCTTCAGTGCTTATGTAAAATTCTTCTGGAAACAAGAAAATGCAGAGACAAGAGAGAAGGGAGCTCAGGACAAAACCTAGGGGAATGCCCACCAAGAGCAAAAAGGAGAAGGAAGATAATCCAGGCAAAAAAAGTCAGAGAGGTAGGAAAGTCAGAATTTCTTTAAAAAGTATTGTGAGTGTCAAAGGAAGAGTTTCAAATTGAGGAGATGCAGAAACCGTGAGATTAGGGAATCAGACCGAAAGTGTGCCCCTGAAAATACTGATAGGAGAGAAGTCCTTCTCAGAAGATAAAATCTCTGCTGAAGCTTTGGCCTTATCCTGGCTCTCAGAGAACAATGGCAACGAACAAGGAGTGTGTAAGTGAGGAGAATGGACTTGGGAAGACCAGACGCCTCTAACACGGGAGTTAGATGCACAGGTGTTGACATCCATTGGATCAGACCCCCGCTGGTGGTCCAACTTTGGATAATTTATTTAACTGCTCAAAACCCAATTTCCTCTACTGTAAACTAGAATAATAATAGTATTTGTAGGGTTATAATAAAATGAGATAATGCATATAAGTAAGGACATAATAAATGGAAGCTATTATTTTTGGTTACCATTTTTAATGAATATTAGTGAAAACCATTAAGCATATGGGAGAATTTGTTCAGAACAAAATGAGAGCTACTCCACAGGACACAGCAGCGAGGTTAATAGAGTGTAAAACAAGAGGATGGAGGGAAAGACCGTGTAGACAGGCAGCGATGGGGCCTGAGTGGCCATATCCAAAGCTGAATCTTCAGATAGGCTTCCCCTAGCTCCTTCCACCTCTCACGTGATTTCACTCATCTACAGGCCTAGAACTAGATGACTAAACTAAATACATTTATTCCTCTCACCAATAGCTGTACTTTGGGGACAGTATCAGAGATTCCTTTATATGTGATCCAGATTCATGAGAAATCTCTCTTTTAATAATAAAGGGAATAGAAAGGGGGAGCCACAATCACTGGGCCGTATCTTATTACTAGGAGGTCTAGAAAAAAATCTAGATGCAGTCCTCTTCTGGTATTGTGAAATTTCTTATTAAGGAAAAAAATTTGAAGAAATAAATTAATTCACAAAATCCTCTTGTTAATTATCATTTGCATAAAAATCTATTTCTAAAAATTATTCACAAGCTTATGCACAAATTTAAAATCATAAGTAGTTCATTTGTGGATGCTTAAAAAAACTTGAGGTCATAGACCCATTGATTCCTTTGGAAGCCTAGAATGAAATTTAATCCTAGCTTAAAATTCATTTCCATTGTCTCCCACCAGGTTTCTATCTACCCATTACAATTCAGTCTTGCTGGTTTAGTCATGTGGTGGGGGGGTGGCAACAGGATATCAAGGCAGATGCAGTGTGGTGTGAACAGAAAGGGACAGGCACATTTGAGATAATGCAAAAACACGAAGAGGATATAGTCATTGAAACACATTTGAATCAATGTAAGGAATTTGCATATTGTTACCAGACCCATTGTACAGGTCAAGGAACCTATTGACACAGAGGAATGGCACTTCAACAAGGACATCTTGTTTTCTGGGATAAAAGTGACAAAGACACGATAAGTTGTACCAACCGGAGAAAAAACACTAAATGCAATTTATATAGATGAGAACTGGATTCTTTCAAGGAGCATCATAGATAAGATTATTTAAAGATGAGTAAGACCTTTCTAACTATATATCCTGCTGTTTAGGAAGGGGAAATAGTATAAATAGATCCCCATTTTCACCAGTATGCAAATAATTTAATAATAGTCAAAGGATGATTCAACAGTCACAGAATGAATACTCGTATAGTAAACATTTCTTTTATCTATTTTCAAGTATTTTCAGGATATTTATATTTGAAAGTATTTGGAAAAAAAATAAATACAAGTTAGGTCATGTATCCTAGAATATCTGATTAAATAAAGAAGATACATTAAAACTTCTTTAATTTGTACATTACCTTGCTTTTACAAAATGGGAAGGGGTAGAACGTACTCTTGTGGAAAATAGAAGTAAGTATTGGGTGTAAACAATAAACAATTTTCTTTAACCTAAGGATGAAGAATAATATTTTTGGACATAATTTCAGTAGTGTCAATTTTTTTCCAAATGATAAATATGCAAATTACATAGATCTGTTACTGTCGTTTCCCCGCTTAGAGTGACCGAGTTTTCCAAATCAAATTTTTTCTTGAAGCAGCATACAGTTTAATAAAGTAATATGAGGGGCAAGGGGAAAGATTATTGGACATTAAAATTTCCCTGGAAAATCTGCATAGTATATGGAAACCACGTCTTTTCCTTTTAAACTTATTTTCTATTTTTACCAAGTTATATGTATATGATTCAGCATCAAATGGTGTAACAAGGCTTGTTGCTAAAACAGCACTTTCCTGGCCCCTGCATCTGATTTCCCACTCCCCACATCTTTGTATTGTGACACTGACCTCCACATCTTTAAATAATATGTTTATATTTTAACTTCTTGATGTTCCAATTTTACACTGAAGAAAAATGAGGGCTTAACTCTTTTTCATCCACCACTCACTACATACATGCACACCTCCTGACTCTCGTCTGCCAATATAGTTCTATTTTTTTTTATTTATTTGAGAATAGTTTTAGATTTACAGAAAAGTTTCAAGGATAGTACAGAAAGTTCAAGTGTACCCTGCCCCCAGTCTCCCAAATTGTTACATCTCCTCTTTGTTCATTGAGTGCACTGGGGTCCTCTCCTTTCCTTCTTGAAGAGGTCTCTCGGGGCCTCCCCACGCCCCAATACAGACTGATTCATCTCTGAGTCGGCTGGAGCTATGCAGTCTTGGGAACCACCTTCATCTTTGTCTCTCTCTTGTGTTGTGTCCTTGCTTCCCGGACCCCATGTCTTTCTCTCTCTCTCGTTTTTCTTTTATTTATTTTTTGTTTATTCCCTCATTTTCATGAAGCACATCCTCCAGGGAGACCTTGCATGTCTGACAATGATTTTATTTCACTCTCACATTTAGTGGATATTTGTTGGGTCTGGAAATTTAGGAAGAAAATAATTTTCCCATAGCATTGTGAGACATTACTTTTTCTACCTTCCAGGGTTGTTCTCATGATGTCCAAGCCATTCTGCTTCAAGTCCAAGCTGTTCTCCTTCTTAATCCTTCTTATGAAACCTGTGTTTTCTTCCTTGACACTTCTTTTAGAATCGTCTTTGTCCCCAACTTTGTCTTCTAAAACCTCTGCTCTTTCCTCTGACTCTTACAGGTACCTTGTCTGCTCTTTTGAATTTAAGAGCAATGAACTAAGCAGTGTATTGTGAGCTCTGTGCGCAAGTATGTGGTTTGTTGTCTAGGGTCTTTCTATTACAGAACCTCCAGTGTCAGTCAGTATTTGATGCTCTTTCCTCTTGACTAGTTAGACTAGAGTCCTCAGAGAAGATGCTTCTAATCTCCTAGCTGGAGGACGGAAGCCTGGCTGCTCATCCCCTATTTTAATGTCCAGACCTTCAGTCTGGAGACAGTATATTTTATGTTTCGTAGAAATTAAAACTCCTGGGGGCCGGCCCCGTGGCTTAGCGGTTAAGTGTGCGCGCTCCGCTGCTGGCGGCCCAGGTTCGGATCCCGGGCGGGCACCGACGCACTGCTTCTCGGGCCACGCTGAGGCCGCGTCCCACATACAGCAACTAGAAGGATGTGCAACTACGACACACAACTATCTACTGGGGCTTTGGGGGGAAAAAATAAATAAATAAATAAATTATAAAAAAAAAAAAAAGATGTTGTAAGAGATGGCATAGATAAACTATAAAAGTGTGAAGACAGACCTACATATAAATCCTAGTTCTGATGTCTAGCTGTGTAAACTTAGACATGTCAGTTACTCTAGGAATTTAAAAAAAAAAAAAAAAAAAAAAAAAACAAAAAAAAGAAATTAAAACTCCTGGGACGAGGGAGGAGCTGTCATCCAACTGCACAGAGAAGGGGAGAGGACCTGGGAATCTAACTCCTTTTTAAAAGACTTTCACTTATAGTTAAATTTTTAGTCCCAACCTTCCTTCAGAGGTTAGTGGTATCATTAATTTGAATCTTTTGAGAATTCCTCAGTATAAAATTAAGTTGCTTCTCAGATGCCCACCACCAATGTGGGATTTAGCTTCCTTATCCCTCTGCTTTCTAGTTTCCAAAAATTTGTCATCATTGTATTATCTCCAATTATCTTTGTCCTTGTTACACTATTTTAAAAATCCCCTTATTGTCGTGTAACTAGGATTAGAGCAAGGGACAGAAGCTAATACATACAGTCAACTCACCATTTTAACAAGTGTCACCCTGTCATTAAACCAATTAGAGAAAATGTATTAGAAAGGGAAAAAAAAATCACATATCCAAAGTTATTTCCTCTCATTTGATGGGAAACCAGGGCAGAAATTAGAATAAATGCAGAATATTGAATGATTTTAGAATTGTCTAAAACCTCTAACTGGACTTTCTAAGTTCATAAAACTTTCATAATTGTTTAGACTTCAGTTTATTTGAGTGTTATGAGTCATTAAAACACAATTCATAAGAGAGGAAAGCCATTGCATCACCCTCCAAAACAACTCTCAATGTTTACTGGAAAATATTTTTCCCTCAAGGAGAGAAGGTTAAGACTCCAGGAAGCTTATCTGGGTACTCTCAGATCAAAACTATTCACACAATGACTGGATAAACATATTGGTGAATGATGACGACAAAGATTCTGATATGATACTAGGGAAAACACAAATCTTAGAACAAAGTGACTTTGGAAAGAATGAAGGATATCCTTAGGAAATAAACTTTTCACTACATAGTCAGGAATATGCTAACTAGTCAGTCTAAGCATGTGCTGGTGTGAATTGCGTAACGGCAACTCTTACCAGACAGCTGTTTCTTGAATAATTATTCTGGGATATTGTCTTGTACTACCATATCACTTTTAAAATAACTTGTATTCAAAATCATTAGAGTATATATTTATTTATGATACAAGGCCCAAATTTACACTAGTATTAAGTTAAGCAGTATCTGAATTGTTCCTTTAGATTCTTTATATCAGAACAAGGTATGGTTCATCTTAAAATAATTATGCTCTGCTCTAAATACCTGTCCCTGGGAATATTAGACCTACAGATAGGAATTGTAGCTTTTTAGAAGAACGATTATACAAGAGTTTTCATTTCAAGGAAATTTTCCTTGCCTCATATGAGAACTCGTCTAAGTGTATCCTACATGAAAGATTACACTCTTTGTTGTAGGAACCTAAGACCATAAAACTCCCAAATGAGGCTGTGGTTCCCTTCACAATTTCCGAAGTGCATACCTGCTCTTTGACATTCTTCTAGTTCATTGGGTTCTACTCTGTGACTTCTGCTGCAAATGGCCACTGAAATATATTGATAAATCAGGTTTTTATTGTCTATTTTTCAATGGCAGTGGAGAAAAATCTTAAACTGACATAGAGATTGGATATGAAGATAGGGACCCCAACTACAAAGCAGACAGCTGCCAAATTTGGGGGTATCTTCTACTAAAGGAAATCTTTTGAGGAAACATTCAGAAGATTCAACTCCACCTATTAAGTCACCCTAGTCATTGAATCTTCCCAGTTGAGGCTCTAGACATTCAAGGAGAGAGATGAGAATTCCTGTAAACATGATAAAACCATTGTTTTAAGCCACTAAGTTTGGGATTTGTTACACAGCAGTAGTAACTGGAACAACTCCATTATTATTTTTCCCTCTGGTAGCTCTATCACTGTGTCCCAACAAAGAGGGCTGAAGCTGCATAGCATTTTTACCTAGCTTAGGAAGTCTTAAAGCATCACTGCTGCTGCATTCTGTTGGACACTTATGAGTCAAAATGCTACCTGTTTTCAAAGGGACAAAATATAAACCTCATCTCTTAGAGAAAGGAGTATCAAGAGCATGTGTGATGGGAGTTAGATTGTGGCTATCTTTGGACAATACAACTGGCCACCAGACTGGTTAAATAAATCATGGTACATCCAAACGTTGGAATATGAGAAACTGAAAACAATGCTTGAAAAGCACTTAATAATAAAGGTTGCTCATGCTGCAATTGTAAGAAAAGTAACATGGATACACATATAATAGAATTTATAAAGTAGAATCAAATAGAAAAAGAGAAGAATATGATGCAGTGCTATTTCCTCAGTAAATATGAATAAATAAAGTGAATACATTTCTGCAAAAGTATAAAATGCCAAAATGAGCTTGAGAATAAATATAAAAGTTTAATAGATTAGTACTTATTAAAGGTATTTAAATAATATTCAAAGAGTTTGCTAACTCCTTGATCAAGAAAATTTTACAGGTGATTTCCACCAAATATTCAAGGAACAGACAATCCCCATATTTTACAAGTTGCTTCAGATAACTTTTTTTTAATAAAAAGGAAAGCTGCTCAAACATTTTATGAGGCTAGTACAACCCTGACTTCCAAACTAGATAAGGATAGTACAAAAATTTTAAAATCCATAAGTCTATTTCATTTATTAACACATATGGAGAATTCTAAATAAATTATTTGCTAACTGATTTTGACAAGATATTAAAAACATAATACAATTACTAAGAGTTATCTCAGAAATGCAAGGTATGGTTCAACCTCAGGGAAATTTATTGATGTCATTTACCGAATGTATCTCAATCAATGTAGAAAACAATGCAGAAAAGACACTTGATAAAGTTTAATACTTGAGACTAAAAGAAAAAAATCTCAAAAACAAAGAATTAAAAGAAACTTCCTTAATTCAACAAAACCTCTAAACCAAAGCCTACAGCAAATTTTATAACTACCAAAAAAAATTAGACACATTTCCTTTAAGTTTGGGAACAAGACAAGGGTGCCCGCTGTCTCCACAAAGCTTCAACATAGTATAGCCTGGACACCGGGTCAAATCAGTATAAAAAAGGAAAGAACAATTGAAGGAAAATGACAAAACCATCATTATTAGCAAATATATGATTATCCGCATAGAAAACCAGCAGAATCAATAGACAAATTATTAGTTAATAAGAGTGTAGCAAGCTTATTGAATAAAATATTAACTTATAAAAATCTACAAAGTTCCTCTTCATCAACAATAACCAACTGCAAATTAAAATAGAAAATGAAATATTATGCACAATAGCAACAAAAACTATAAAGATTCTAGAAAGTAACAAAAAAAAAGAACTTTATGGAGAAAATTTTAAAACTTTATTAAAGAATATAAAAAACAAGATGTGAATAAGTGGAGGTAAATTATGCTTATGAATGAGACAACTTAACATTTTAAAGATAAGTGTACAATTTCTATGTTATTTTAATTAGAATTTTATAAGGATTGTTGGGGAACCTGAAAACAATTATAAAATATATTTATAAGAATGAATTGATTAGTAACTAAGGAAAAATTTTTAAGGGAAGAGCAAAGAGGAAACTAGAATTTGCTACATAGTTATGAAAATAAAAACAATGTGGTACTGGCTCAGAATAAACCAATAAAATAGAAGAAATAAATAAAAGAAGGGCCTTGCATAGGAAAGTCACTCTTACTCTGCCGTGATTTAGAGAGTAACATTAACTCTATGTACCTGAAATACAAGAAATTAACAAAGAAAAATAAAACGCACAGTATACAAAACATCTTACATATATTGATACCACAGGAAAAAAGGAGAAAAAAACTGAGGGAAAGTACTTGTTTTCCATTAAAAAAAAAAATCTTTTCATTTTTTTAACTGGAAAGAATGACAAAAATGTTAATAGAGATTATCATTAGTTGTTGGCATTACGGGTGTTTTTAATTTTATTCTTTTCTGTTTTCTAAATGTTTGTAGACTAAACATGTATAATTGTTATATTAAACACTGCTCATTAAAAAAAAGGAAGTGATATCTGAACAGAGTCTCTGAAGAAGGCCAGGAGCTTGCTAAACAGAAAGTAGGAGGCCGAGTAGTCCAGATGGGGTGAACACAGGGGCAAAGGCATGACTGGTGAAAGATTGTGGCATTTCAGGGAACTGCCAGTAATTGAGTTTGGCTGGAACGTGGGATGCACATCTGGACAAGTGGTGGAGATGAGGCTGAAGAAGCTATAAAGCTCAGATCAAGAATACCTTGTGTTTCATACGAAGAAGTTTAAAAATATAGGAGGGTATTGAAAGCTTGGAATAAGGAGATGACAGGCTATGTTTGACATTGTCAGCAGTATTGAGAATGGATTGGAAAGTCTGGATCAAGGAAGATAGTTAAGATAGTTAGGAGGCTCCTGCAGGTGGTGGATTTGATGTGGTAGCCCAGGGAGCAGGAGAGGTCAAAGGGATGACTCTGAGATTCTGAGTGACAGTACATGTTGATTCCATAACCAAGATAGAGAATACAAGAGCATAGACAAGGCTCCCCCAAACCTGAGAGTCTACGTGTAAAAACACACTTTATGAATGAGACTAGTTAGACACATGATAAATGTGACATTTCTGAACCAGAGTTGGGAAGGGCAGACAAAGTCAAGCTATGTTCGCATATATATATAACTGCTATGGGATAGTCTAACAACTCCCTGTGTCAATCTGAAACATGATAACTTTAGAAGATAATTTGTCAAAGAGTAGAGGTGGTGGTGTGTGTTCAGTGCTTTTTGACAATAAGAAAGACAGAATATGGAGAAAACAACTAGCATATCATTAGAGAAGTGGCCCCTCACATGGGGCAGAGACATTGTATGTGGTTTCTCTTTGGCCTGGATATGATATTGCCAGTGAGGTCAGAGCCCTGTTTGATTATGTATCTCTCTGCTCTAGTTCTGCTTATCATGTGGCTTCTCTTATTGATACTTTGAAAAAGAGAGAGAGAGGTGTTTTTGCAGATTTACTAATCCATATGACAATTTTTATATTTTTATTGTAAATTAGAAAATTGGGAATTTAGTTGATGTCTCTTGTAAGCGTATTAGGATCATTCGGTTCCCTTATCTATAGTTGACTTTAGAGCACTGGACAAGATCAGGTTCATGAACCTGAAAGGCTGAGGCCAGGGCCTGAACCATGATAAATTCACCAAATTCTATCCTGGAAGACTGCTAGGCAGCCCACCAGCTGGTTTCCTCCGTCCAGTTGAGATGTACGGGAGACATCTAAATGGAATTGTTTAAAAGTCACGTGGAATTAGAATGAATCTTGGCTAAAGAAGGAGGACTTGGATTGCTGGACTATCTAGGTCTTAGATGCTGCTTTAGGGGTGAGGGAGATCCTTGAGGAAGAACATGTAAAGTGAGAAGAAAAGCAGGTTAGGAGTCCAACTTGTCCAACACTAACATAGAGGGAGGAGGAGAGACACGGCAATCAGCAGATTATCCTTTATAGGAATATTTACTTATCAGGAAGTCAACAATCCAGGCAAAGATTTTAAGTGTTTAAGATTTAAGTGAGGATGGTGGTAGCAGCAAGAAAGGGAAAGACAAAATGACTGTGACAGAGATTGTGAGAAGACAACAAACATTAACTGACGGATATGGGGTTCCCAGGAGAAGGATAGCAACAAAATTGTAGTTGCAATTTTGAACTGAGAGAAAGTGACAGTAATTTTAACGACAGAGCAGAAGAATGTTATGGAAGACTTAATTTTGGTGGAAGAAAAAGAATTTATTTGGGACCATATCAAATAGATATTGATAGGACATAAGATGAGGTTTCAAGCAGCCATCTTATTTTTGTATCCATGTATTTATTCATTAGTTATACCCTTACAGGTAATTAGAATGCAACACTGGAGGAGTTTGGTTTGAGATTTAGGCTAGAGAGAAAGATTTGGGTAGCATTCACATGGTAGCATCATCTGCTACAAAGTGAGTAAAAGAAGTTTCTGCTGGGATGGAGGAAAGCGGAGTGTATGAGAGAAGGGCAAGAAGGTAAGAGCAGGACTGAGGGGAATGTTTGGAGGCTGAGGTCAGAGAAATCTGAGAATGGGTGTAGTACAGGCTCCTGGAAACCAAGAGAGGAGAGTTTCAAAAAGAAAAGGTGCGGAAACTTCCAGTGTCCGGTCCCACGGATAATGTGCTTAAAAGTCACCACTCCATCTCAACAAGTAAAAAGCTGAACACACTGAAAAATCTATGATTCTTCTTCTATCTCTCAGAGAAGTGAGGTCACAGGGTAAACCACTGCCTCCACAATTGCAGAGCTAGACAAACAGATACAGAGACTTACACTTACCTGAGCAGAAATCTCCATGGGAACCAGTGCTGGGGTAGGAAAATCTCTACTGCAAATAACAAATTGCTGGAGGTTCAGTGTGGACAAGACTGAGAGATAAACACTCCAGGGGGACCCAGTCATTGGGAGACTTGCACAGTTTTTGTGAGTTTTACCTCCAGGAACTCTACCACATTCTCATAATGAAGAGCAGAGAAAAATCCTCTTGTGCCTCCGCAGGAGGACTGGAAAAGTAATCATTTTGAAATACGCCAGAACACTGGTCTTTTTAACACGGTATGCCCTTAAGAGAAACTATTTAATTCGAGCTTAATCTGCTGGGGTTTTATCAGAGCCTAACTGACCCAAGGAAAAGGAAATACCCAACTCCAGCCTGCTCTGGTAGGGGAAGGTCGATACCCAACTCCAGCTTCCTCTAACGTTCAACCTGGGAGAAGGGGAATACCGAACAGCAGCCCCTCTAGTCATTTTGTCCCGCCTAAAGAAGTGAAAAATAAAACTGAGAACCACTTGTGAAGCTCACAGTCCAGTGGCACAGTCTCACTAAAAGACTGAGACCTAATCATAGGACCATAGAATGTATCTTTTCCCCCATGACCTTGCCACATTACTACAGGCCTATTTCTTGCAGTGGCTTCTACACAGTACATCATGTCCCCTTTTCAACAAAAAATTACAAGGCACATTAAAAGGCAAAAAACACAGTCTGAAGAGACAGAAAGAATCAGAACCAAACCAGTTATGGCGTGGATGTTGGAATTATCAGATCAGGAATTTAAGTCAACTATGGCTGATATTTAAGGACTTTAATGGAAAAGTACGCAACGAGCAAGAACAGATGGGTAATGTAAGCAGAGAGATGGAATTTCTAAAACTGAATAAAAAAATAATAGGGATCAGAAACATTGTAACAGAAATGAAGAATGCCTTTGGTAAGCTCATTAGTAGAATGGACATGGCTGAGGAAAGAATCTCTGAGCTTAAGTATATGTCAATAGAAACTTCAAAAACTGAAAAGCAAAGAGAAAAAAGACTGAAAAAAAATGAGAACGCAACTTACAAGAACTGTGGGACCACTACAAAAGGAGTAACATACACGTAAAGGGAATACCAGAGAAGTTATACAGAAGTGGAAGATAGGGAGGAAGGGAAGAAAACCAGCAGGGACCAGCAGGCTTAGTAGCATGACCTCATGAAGATGTGTGTAGCCTGATTAAAATGCAGGAAAGAGAAGTTCTGAAACCCATGGCAAAACAAATAGTGCTGTTCCTGTAATCCAAAGTGTTAGTGTTGTGGAAAAATTACAATGCTCAAAACCTTTATCAACCTACAGTTGATAAAATGCAAAAGTCACTCAGTGATCTGAAGAGCACAGAGCATGAGTGAGTAGCCACATACCAGATCTTGAAGAATAATTAGGCATTGTAAAATAGCTTGATAAAAAAACGCAAACTGCTCCGTTATTCAAGATCCTTAATTGAATACTGAAATTCGGTTTTATTTTCCTTGGATTTGAGGCTGAATTTTATCATCAGGAAATAACCTGGAAGGCTATTCTTATTCATTTCCTGCTTTGAATATATCAAGTTTCAATCAGGAAAATGAAAAAGGAGGAAAAGAATGAAGTATGATGTCAAATAAAAGACTGGACTAAAATAACTCTCTTAAAATGAAAACAAAATGTGCGCAAATCAGTTAGAATGTGCTGAAAAATTAGGCAAGGAGAAAAATCAAAGCAAGGGTTTCATTACTATGTTCTTTACATATGCAAAATGTTTCCTTGGCTTTGGGTATGAAAACAGGCAGGCATTAATGCTTTCTAGTTAAAACCCTAAGAATAATGTCTATTTATAATAATGCCTTGTCATAATATTGCTCTACCATAGTACGGTTTTCTTTTTCCCACTTGACACTAAATATGCAGCTTATTTTTATATAAAATAAGGAATGTTCTTAAGAAAAGAATGTTACAAGCTGTGCTGGACATTTGAACTTGGAAACTACTATTGCGTGTGAAACACTAATTTGGGTGACCCCTTTTATAAACAAGGTTGTTTTGTTGACACTGAATAAGACAGCAAAGCAAATAGGATACAGAGAAGAAATGAGCACTTCTTGCATATGACGAAAAGGCACACTGCTGAATCAATTAAATACAACTAAGAAAAAATGAAGATCCCAGTGCTTTAAAAGCCTAAAGCTAAAAGGCATAAGCAAACAGAACCAACCAAACAGAGTCATGTGGATCGGATTGGAATTCACATTCTCCACAACTTGCCATTTTCATCAAACTTCAAAAGGGGTCACAGTGTCCAAGTCCTGCAGTTTGTGCCATGAAGGGTACTTGACTGCTTAGGAGAACACATTCCTTTTCTCAGGGAAGTGCCATCATCTATCCTTCGTAAAGAGTCCATCGTAGTTGTTTTTTTTTTAATGATATATTACATGTGATTTGTCTTTACAAATTAACATTAAGAGGATAGGATTACTACTAAGCTTTCTACTACAGCTGGTGCATGACTAATAGGAAACAAAAACAGAAACAATACCATTACCTCCACAGAAAGAAAGGATGATGCTTCCGTTTCATAATTCAAATTGGCTGCTACGGAAAGAATTACTGCTTCAATGCAAGGATATCTCCAGTTTTGCCTCAATTGCTGTAAGATAATCTTTCAGTGTTTGGTGAAATGTCCACTTTCAGTAAATGTCTTTTCTTCCTCCCGCACAGGATGTGAGAATCAAAGCTGTCCTCAGTGGGTTCTCCCAGCAGTCCTGGACCCCAGGGGATGAACCTCTGAAGCCTGCTAGTCCCCCACGCACTGTGTAAACTCACTGACAACACTGAGTAATGGAGTAAACAGCTTCCTGTGGCTTACTGACTCAAACCCTTTCCTTTGCCAAAGTAAACAACCTCAACACAATCATAAATGCTGAAAATTTCATGAACATATTAAAAGTATCTCATGTATTATAAATATTTTCTTTCTACATTCAGCTTAACTTCTCTGGAGCTAATTATCCCCAAAATATTTCTGAATTTGTTTTTTAATTCACTCTTGAGAGCAGTGGACTATGACTGCATTTCAATTGCTTAGAATATTCTACTTCTATAGCTCCGATTGTGTGTATCCAATTCTTCCAACATTGCTGATCGTGCTCTTCTTATGATCCATTCAATAGAAGGAGACTCCAAAAAAATCTGGACTCTATTTATGTACAGAATTTGAAGGATAATTGTTTTTCATAAGGAAGCTTTATAGGTTTTTTGGACTTTTTATGTCTCCTACTATCATATTGAGAAAACTGGGTTCAGGAAAATTTGTATTATTTTTCACACGCTTTTAGCAATGTCTGAGTAAATAGTGTTCAGTATCCCAAATGCCTACAAGACAGAAGGATTTCACTGAAGGATTTCACTTTTCATCCATTGGCAGATACTCTGTCTCCCCTGGCTTTCATTCATTCACCAAATACTTGTTAAAAGTCACCAATTTTTTACGCATCGTTTCAGCTTGCAGGACTATGAACAAATTAAAGAACATCTCAGTCCTTACATTCTAGAAGGGAAGAGAGACAATAAGCAAACAAATCAACATGCTACACAGTATCAAGTAATGATGAATGCTATGGAAAAAAAATATGGTAAGCAACTAGAGTGACCATGAAAGGGCTGTGTTGGATGGATGGTTAGGAAAGGTTCTCGAAGAAGGTGACATTTGAACAGAGACACCAGTTTGTGCTTCAGTTGACTTGTGGTTCCTTGTGGAATGACTCATTAAATTCTATAGCTCTTCTTTGTCTAGGTTATATTCTTGAGCCTTGCTAATGGCACTGTAGTGAACACGAGCCCTGTATCTAAACAGGGGTCTATCAGACTACTTGTAAGATTTTCTTTCTGTTATTGAGACCCTATCAGATTGTGAGATCAACATTAGGTTCCATAACAGTAATTTAATATAATAGTATATGATGATAATTATATATAATAAAAGGCACCCTTAAGATAAATTTTAAAACCTGTTATAAGTACACAATCCGTTCTTGTTTTAGATACTTCACTAGGCCTTAAAATTCCACATATTTTTCTACTATTGTTTTTATAAAAGTAAAATATTGATAATTTCTTCAGAGTTTGTCACATGTTGATTATAACGGAAGATGGACCACTGCTCAGTAACAGCCCATGACACATATGATGGATAATTTTAAGATTGAGTCATTTAAGTACAACCTTATTGCTTTTTAATGAATATATCTTCCCTACTGGTTCCTTTGAAAGTAGCATTTAGATTGCAAGTGTTCTTGGATAGTGTAATGACAGTTTCAGGTGCAAAGAATAAACTGCCAGGTGTCATCTAGAGGCCAAATATGCTAACATTTCCAAGTTTCCTGTGAAGTCTTTGGTGAAGTAATAGGGCAAATCCTAATTTATAAAGATGTTGGGGGACAAAAGATAAATATACCATAAATGCTGTAATAACACTTTTATGTTTTACCCCTCATCCCTCTTTATGATGGTTGTATTTGGTTAGATTTACCATTCAATTTGGTTATTTTCTGAACTTGATTATTGATTCCTCATCTTGACTTTTTGTTTTACCTTCTCCCATGACTGTTCATGATATTTAAATAACTTCAACTAATCAATAGGAATTTTTCCCCTTTTAGTTATGGTGATTATAATGAAGAATTAATTAGTCTCTTTCATAGAAACAATAAAATTAAATCTAAATTTGGTCATGAATTCTTTGTTATTTTATAAAAGAATGCTTGGTAATACTAACTGCTCATTAAAGTTCATTCTACTTTCTCTTTTGTTATTAAATGTCCTTTTTATTCATTGATCTTTAAGAGAATAAACTAAATGCTACTAGTCCAAACAATACAAGACCCCAAATATTTTTACTTCGAAAATTTGGTTTATGCATCAAATAGAACAGTAGTCCTTAAAAGAATATTTTCTAGCAAACTTTGGGCAAAAGATAGTTGATCTTATGATTTATTAATGCTAATTGAATAATTACTTGGTTAAGAACTTTGGCAAGTATGACTACAGAGTCTTTTTCAAGAAAACTTGAGCTGAGAAATCTAGAATGATGAGGTTACAGTTTAAAAGCTGAATGGGACTTTCGCCATGGTTGTCTATACATTGTCTTTATTTTGTGAAGATAACTTATTTAACCCTTTTAATTACGCCAGAAACTACACTTTATTAAGCTTTACCATAGATAAGTAAATTGAATTCTGCTTGAACAAAAGAATAAACAGTAGTTGAGTTTTCAGTAAGAATTTATCTTTTGGATCCTTGACATGAAACTGAAAACACAGAAAGGAATATGCTATGGATTGCTATCAGTTCAATTAGTTAAAAGAACAACTCAGAGGGGCCGGCCTGGTGGTGCAGCTGTTAAGTGTGCGTGCTCCGCTGTGGTGGCCCGGGGTTGGCAGGTTTGGATCCCAGGTGCGCACCAATGCACCGCTCATCAAGCCATGCTGTGGCGGCGTCCCATATAAAGTAGAGGAAGATGGGCACGGATGTTAGCCCAGGGCCAGTCTTCCTCAGCGAAAAGAGGGCTGATCTTCCTCACAAAAATAAATAAACAAAAACTCAGAAACAGTTGGAATAATGACCTGGAATTTAAATAAAAATTATCAAGGAGTCATAGAGCAATAGAACCCTGAAAACTCTGAATTTAAAAATTAACTTAAATTACGTGAAATAACCAAGTACCTAATGCTTATCTCTCCTAAAAATGCCTACTAAGTGGTTATCTTCTAGCCCATGATTGAACACATACAACAGGTAACTCACTACCATGATTTTATCTTTTATATCTCTATTAAAAAATTGTAATAAAAATCAAACCTACTGATATATGTCCTCGTTTTATCATTAGGGGGTTCAGTAGAACCAGTTTTATCAGATAGAACATATCAACAGCCCACTCTTTGAAGACAGCAGTGAACATGTGGAGCCATATGAGGCTACCATGTCCTCCTTCATTCTAGAGCCTAGAAACCATTTCTATTAATGTGGTCTAGGCTGACATTAGCCTTTGTGGGTAGACATCAGGCACTCGACACAAAGCAAACTCAGTCCATTGCAACAATGTTACTGCCAAGTCATGTATCCCAATTAAAATGATGTAGAATCTAATTCTGCCTCCTTTTCAGTTTTTAGTTTAATCTTCTGGTCTTCTCAAAATTACATCCCAAATGTCAACGTGTTGAGTATATGCTTATAATTTGGTCCAAATTATTGACAAACATATTGAAAAGAAGAGGCATAAAGACTTAGGCATTTGATGCTCCCCTAGAAACTTTTAGATTTATGTTAAACCTTCAATCAGTGTCGAGTGGTACAGTCACTTAACCCATTTGTAAACTACCTAATTATAGTAGAGTTTAGCTCTGTCTTCACTTTAGCAAGAAACGTATCGAGATGACTTTTATATATTAGTTGATATCCAGACACTCTGTCTGTTATAGATGATTTTTCTTTGAACTTAGTAATACCATCAAAGAAAGATATAGGATTGTTCACTTTTTATTTCCTTTTTCTCCTCCTTCCACAATCCAATCAATCACCAGGTACAGCAGATTTTCTTCTAACATTGATTTAGTCTTTTCCCTTTTCATGCTCCCACTAGCACCTTTCTCCATGCCTATTTCACCTGAATTTATTGCCTCCTAACCAGGGTTGGAGTTGTGTTTGAGGAGATCTGAAGCTTATAAAATTTGTGGGGCCCTCTTTAAGAAAAATAATACAAAATTACAAAAATAAAATTATATATATTGAAAGTGCCCTGTGTGAGGGAGGAAGCCTGGGGCTCAGCTTCACGGTGAAGCTGCCTCAGGACTCACTGATCGGTCAGGGTTGGGAGTAGAGTGGTCACAAGACTGATAGAGCTCCTGCTCCTGTGGCTCTTACATTCTAATCACAGAAGAGAGTTCTGCTGCCTTATGACCAGCAGGAGGTCAAGTCTTCAGGTGCCGATTAACAGGAGCATAATGTCGGCACAATAAACGGGAAGTTAGCCCTTAAAACAGATTGTGGTTAACAACTCATATTCTTCCTTCCTTCCTCCTTTCCCTTCCCTCCCTTCCCTCCCTTCTTTCCTTCTTCTGTTCTTCTTCTTTCCTTCTTCCTTCCTTCCAATTTATCTTCCTTCTTTTCTTTCCTTTTTCTTTCTTGCTGGTTTTTTTCTTTTTGGACTCCATTTCAGAGCCCTCTGCATCCTGACCCGCAGCCCAAGCAGAGCAACCCTTCCCAACTTCACCTTGATTTCCGCCTTCATGTTTTAATGTAAGGCATCTGCCCCTGGGAAGCTATTTTCCAGACTTCTGGTTCCTGGTCTCCTGTCGTCCTAGTCCCCCTTCCTCAGGGCTGTGAGCCGCATAGGATGAGCAGGCAGGTAGAATGGAAGGCTGAGCAAAGCAGGGCCTGGAGCCTCATGCCGTGTGTTCTGTCCAGTGGCCTAGCTCCTCGTTGTGGATGTCAGGAGACACTTGTGGGACCGTATTTGTGGTTTTGAAGCCAATATTCATTATGATAATAAGCATTTGAACATCAATTTATTACCTTAAATTGTTGACATTTGCTGTATACCAAGCTCTTTCTGCATGTCCATTTTTATACTGTAAGAGTTATATTCTGAATAATACTATTATATTATGTCTTAAAATGTAAGCCAGTGAAAATGAGCCACCTGTATCAGGAATAACAAGGAAGATTTTAAAATGCCGATTTCTAGGTCCTGTCCCACGACGTGGTAGAGAGAGTAGCAAAGGCTTTCATGAAAAATGACAAGGCCAGTGGTTCTCAAATTTTAGCAAGCACGAAAATCACCTGGAGGGCTGGTTAAAACAGATTGCTGGGACTCAACCCTGAGGTTTCTGATTCAGTCGGTTTGAGGTGAAGCCTGAGAATTTGCATTTCTAACAAGGTCCCAAATGATTCTGATGCTGCGGGTCCAGAGACTATGATTTGAGGAGCACTGGACTAGGTCTTCCCGCAAGCTCAGTGACATGCACGGTGGCAGACTCACCACAAGATCACCTAGAACACCATTCAAACCGATGCCTCAGCAAAATTACAAATCACCACGAGCCACAGATATAACAATCACTTATATGTGGCCAATTTTAAATCTATAAATGTGAAGAGTCTACTGAACTTCATCTGCCTCTTTACAGTTGGGTGCTACGCTGAAGCTTAACCTTAGTCTCTTTCATAAGGGACACATATTTCTTTTATTCAAGTGCCTGGACAATACTGTAATTAAGATGATGAAAATCCAATGACAATGAACCAAATGCAAATGTCAAGCTTTTCTGTAAATTTCCGACTGAATATCTGCTTCTATACATTGGAACTAAAGCAGTCATTTATTTTAAATCCATCACAGTGTGGCAAGGACGGTATATTACCAAATTTTGCAAGGTTATTTGCATTAACAAACAACTGAAAAATCTCAATGACTTACAACAATAAAGATTTATTTCTTATTCTTGTTATGAGTCATCTGTTCATCAGCTGCAACTCCTTTCTATCTATCTTCTCATTCTAGGACCCAGGCTAAAAGGAGCAGTCCCTATCTGGGTGCAACTTAGGCATTACAGAGGGAGGGAGAAATGGCTGAAGCACACTATGGTTCTCAAGGCTTCTGCTTGGATACAGTATAGGCTACTTCTGCATACACTCCACTGGGAAAAGAGTCGCAGGGCCCAGCCTGGTGTCAATGAGTCATATGACCACATATGGAGATGTATAATCATACAGGTTGGGCATCAAATAATTGGAAAGAAAAGTACAATGTTACGTACTAAGCTTTTCATTTAGCTCTAAATAGTCCAGAGAGCAGGCCCAGGGATTTCAATAATTGAAATAAGACTGCAAAACAAAGATTTATTATCTGCCCACTCTGCATTAGAAAAAAAAGACAAGGCCAAATGATGGACGAATTGAAAAGGGAAGAACACTACAAGAGTCCTTGTCAAGCCATCCCTGAAAATAAAAACTATTGCCAAATTCTTTGGTTTCCCTTTTGCAATGCCGAATTAGAAAACATCCCATAACCCTTTAGGGATATTATAAGAATTCGTTAATTTCCAGAGAGGTTAGCAATTTCCCCCAAGGTATTTTCAAGGTTCTGTGTTGCCTCAGAAAAAAACATTACTCAAAAATCTAAATTTATTTTTAGTTGCTATTAAAGTCATGACATTGTACTTACTCTGGAAAGAATATCTGAAAACTTAATTTCTGACCTTGTTAAAGCAATTTTAAAGTGCTTTAAACTTTTTTTTTTTTTACTTTGATAGATTATGTATCCTTTACTATTAAATGAATAGAGCCAAGGGCACTTGGTAATAAAATTAACCTTGATCTCTTTTCTAAACTTAATAGAATTATCTTATATACTAGTTAATATATATAATTAATACTTGGAATAACAGACTTTACTCCTCTGGCATAGTTTTCTATTAAGCTATTTTCTCCACATACTTAAAAGAAATGTATACTTACTGAAATTTTTGTTCTTAAAGGAAGAAATTCTAATTGCTCTTTTACTACAGGCAGCAGCTGAGATATCAAGACTATAGCTACTTGTATACCAAATCGCTCAGAGGTATCTGATGTGACGTAAGTGGCTTCCTGGACCTTTCGCTGGTGGCTTGCTGTCAAGACAATGCAGGGAATGATGCTACTGAATTTTTAAATTTGGTAATTCCCAACTACCAAGACCTATAACATAAAATTGAGGGTGATATTTGCTTACCAGCTGCTGCACTAAACAGGACAACTTGTAATTTCCATGACTACTGGAATCCAACACTAATGGAAGGGTGACCAGATGAATCCAAGTGACAATTCAGAACAGCTCTCTGGGGTCTGAGACAAGAACCACGACAACAATTGCCAATGTGAAAGGAGTCAGCCAGAAATGGAGCATTCCTTACAGGGGTACAATGCCTGATAAGCGACAGAAAACAGTAATGAAACGTGACTGTGATTCATTGGACCTATATGCTCCTTTTCCTTTTCTCTTAAATTATGTTTTTACCACCTTATTATTATGGCACATATACCTTCAATGATCTTTCCATGTACTGTCTCATTCTCTCCTCACACCCTTTCTGGTCATATCCACTTTGAAGATAAGGAAATCACAATTCAGAGAATTTAAGCAACTTCTCCAAAGTCACACATCTAGTTAATGGAAGAATTGGAACTTGCACCCAGGTCCTCCATTTCATATCCTCATGCCCTTTATACTAAACCATGGCTGCCTACCACTTATTTTTTAAAAAAATAATCAAATTGCCTTACAGTCAATTTAATTCCCTCATTAAAATTTCTGAGAGCACTAAATTGATTATTCATAATCTCATGTTCTTTATTACATAGAAATGATCTGTGTGTGTATTATATGCCCACTTATTAGAAGTGTTTAAAAATAGTCCAGTCTTGCTCCTAGGTATAGGATCTACTTATCAGAGCAGGCTTGGTAAATTTCCAGAGTTACAGAAAGTGTTCTCACATGCATCTTTAGGCTTGAGTTTGCCAAAAGGTTCTATCAGATATCTGAATCACATCCCTGAATCAGATGAGACATCAAATTTGAGCACAGATGATGTATCTATTATCGCCTCCCCATATCTCTCAAAGTTACCTGAATCAGTGAGAAGTCAATTAGTATAGGCAAAGACATGTGTTTTAGGAAAGAGAGGCATTGCTAACTTTTTAGTCTATCACTTTTTCTAGTTCACCTTGCTAGATGTTATGAATGATATTGTGGGAAATATAAGACCTGGTCTTTGCTGTAGAGAACATACAATCCAGATGGGGAGATAGGATAAATACATCAAAGATAACTAACAATGCATATTAATTGATTCTTTCATCATATATTCAACAAATATGTATCAAACACCAAACTTGTGTCAGGTACTGTGATAGAGGTAACAGATACTTAAAGGAACAAAATAGACGAGATAGCGGTGTAGATAATAAAGCAACATGGATGCCATGCATTCTCAAAGAACAAAATATGAGACGTTAATGCCATATAAATGCCACACTTCCTAAGAAAACAAAATACAAGGAGAGTGCAGCATAGACAGTAAAGCAACACAGATGCCACACATCTCAGACAAATGGAGGATTATCCTGGTATTTTCATGGAACGCCAAATGCAGCCCTAAAGAATGGGTAGAACCAAGAAGAGAAGGAGACTGATAAATGTAAAGTTATAGAAGATGGAAATGAGCAAGACTAATATGGAAAAGAGTGATAAGTAATGTATTCTATCTGTGGCAAGGGAAGAAGTGGGAGAAAGGGATTGAGATGAGTCAATGGAGGAGTTTGAATTATAAGTTAATAAGTTTAGATATCCTGTTACAGTGGGGCACCATTAAAGTTACCAAACAGAAGAATGGAATCAACAAAGCAACATTAAGAAGATTAATCAGGCTATGGTATGCAAAATGGACTGTGGTAAAGGGACTGGGAAAGACTATCAAGAGTGTATAAGAGTTGAGGGTAAGGACTGCGAGGGGGCTCGAGGGAGCCTTTTGGGGTATGGAAAAGCATCTATGTCCGGATTTGGTGGTTGATTAAACAAGTATATACCTATACAAAATGTCAACAAACTGGGCATTTAATATTTGCTTACTCACTGAATGTAAGCTTTACTTCAATACAAAAAAACAAATGCAAGAAAAACAGAGGCTTGTGGAGAATAGGGGGAGTGGAGATGGAGTGTTCTCTTTCCGGAGTGTTCTCTTTCCCTTATCTCTCATCTCTAATCCACCTGTAAGTCTCCGTGATTCTACCTCCAAAACATGTCCTGAATGCAACCACTTCTCTCCATCTCCACTACTTCCTTCCTAGTTCAACCCAATGATACTTCTCATCTGGAATATTCCAGTACCTTCCTAATTGCCTTTCTGCTTCCACTCCTGCCCCACCTCCCTCAGTTTGTTCTTGGCACAGGGGCCAAAGTCAGATCTTTTAGGACAGATCATGTCACTCCAGCCAAAACCCCCCCAGGGCTGCCATCTCTTTAAGAGTATAATACAACTCCCTAATTCTGATTTACCAATCTCCATGTGACCTGGCCTTGTTTGTCTCCCCAAAATCTTTTCACCCTGTTGTGTTCTACATACCCTGTCCTTTCTTTTCCTCTAACATGCCAAACTCATTCTCAATCGAAGGCTCTGGAATGAGCTACTCTTAATCTGACTGCAATGCTTTACCCTAACATTTCTTGGACTCTTTCTTATCACATAAATCCTTGTCTAAATGTCATCTCCTCAGCCACCTTTCACATTCCAGTAAAAGGAGACAGAGAATGAGTAAATAAATAAATTAATTAAATAATAAAAATATCAGCGTTAATAAGTGCTATGCAGAGAATTGAAGTAGCATGGCTTGACAGTGTGACCTGGAAGGCCTTTCCAAAGACCTGCTCCATTATCCCTCCTGCACTCATGGTGGTCATAGACCCCACTGTGGCTCATGGAGAAAACATCTCAGAGTCTTAGATATAACACCATCTCTTTCCAAAATGATGCTGTTTTTTAGCTTCTCTGAAGAAGTTTGTTGGATCACCCAAATTTCCTTGAAGGAAGTTTCATTAACCACAGCTTGTACTTGTTCAGAGGAGTCTGAGAGATTACATTCCATTTTAAATTGCTAAAGGATTCTGTTAGACAAATCGCAAACCATTATATCAACCCAAAGACAACAAAAAACAAAAAGATAATTCCTTCCTCCTTTTCTCCATCTGTGGAATAAGGTTAATGAGATGTTGCAACTTAACCACAAAACAGTCTTCGTAAAATTGGTTTGGATATAAAAAGAAAGAATGTAACTGTTTTGTCTTAAATATGTGTCACATTTATGCATTTTGAATCATCATAGGGTTCATGGATTGCCTGGGAAAGCTCTAGGTTTGCAAAGGTTCTGACAAATAAACAAAAGTGTCTACCATTAGCTAGGTCTAGAAACCTGGGCACCAAAATTCAGGACGCTGACCTTAACTCAAATCTCAGCATCATCCTGGACTGTTTATAATGAGTTGAGATATTTTAAAACAAATCTAAACTCATGGGGAGAAAAATGAAGACATCTTTGAGAAAAGTATTATTTGGAACTCAAGAGGAACAGCACACAGGCATAGAAGGTTTCAATTCTTACGACTGGTTTTCTGTATCAGGTTACATCTTAATGGGTAGGGATAGCCATTCAAAAGAACATTCTAAGAAAATTTCCCACCACTGCTGAAAGTACCAGTGCTAATTTCATAGGGTCACAATATATTTGATGAAGAACTCCTTTCCTTGATGCTTAATATTATAATAGATTTAAAAATTTAATGTGGATTGTCTCTTGCTATGTCTGTGTTTCATGTTTTCTGACTGCAATACAGTTGTAACAGTCTAATAATGAGAAAAAAAATTCAATTCTATTATGCTTCTTTTTTTTCTTCTTGTTTGGTAATGCTACTAATCTCAAGACTCTTCCAACTACGATTCACTTTCTAGTCTCTGTAGTTTCATTAAGGGCTTACTTACATAATAAAGAATAATATTTTTATTACACTGTTGAGGATTTTAATACAAAATAAGGTGATAATTATTAAAAGTGTCAAACTTTTAAAAAGGGAACGCTTCACAATCTTGCAAGCTGTCAGATATTTTCAAATTCTAAAGATCAAAAGACAATTGAATGCCTAATTTTCAAATGAGTCCCATTCACAGCAAAAAATGGAAGCATTACTTGAAAGATTAAGGCATTTTTTAATAATGGAAAATTGCATTGCTAAATTTCTCTTTTTTAAAGCATCTTAAAATATTTCACAAAATCCTTTTCATCAAATGTATGTCTTTCCGCACCCCCCCCCCCACAGCCCCAATAGATAGTTGTATGTCATAGCTGCACATCCTTCTAGTTGCTGTATGTGGGACGCGGCCTCAGCATGGCTGGAGAAGCGGTGCGTCGGTGCACACCCGGGATCCGAACCCGGGCCGCCGGCAGCAGAGTGCACGCACTTAACCACTAAGCCACGGTGCCGGCCCCAAATGTATGTCTTCTCTCAGGAAAGAAAACACACATTTGGGATGAGATTTCAGCATTATTCAAAAATGGAAAAAGAACTAATATTTAAATTTTGTAAATTATGCTAGGATTAAGTTAATACTCACACTAGAATATTGCTGTGAAAATCAGAATATAAACTGTTACATTAATGTCATTTTACAACTGACTTTAAGGATATATTTTGTCATGTTTTGACTTAGAAAGTATCTATCTAAATCCTTCAGTTTTATAATACTCATCATAGCAATGACAAATGATGATTAAATGAAGCTCTACCTGGCACACTGCCATTTGTCATATTTTCTATTAAATATAATCTACATCTTATGTAGTTTTTATATGTCAGGCACTATACCAAAATATCACATCTCTCAATTACTGCAACAACCCTGGGAAGGAACTAGAAGCTAGATGAGGTTAAGTAGTTTGTCTGTTTTGCTCAATGATAACATCCAGTACTTAGAACTGAGTCTGCCACATAGTAAGAGTTCAATAAGTAGTTGTTGAATTGAATGAATTTTACACATGAGGCAAGTGAAAGTGCTATATACATAAATAAAAAGTCATATTCTTGTTTCGCTAGCTTCTTTCTTACCTTCCACCCCTGTGGCACCATATAGCTGACTTTCCAGGAAAAACTATGTCTTCTAGGTGGAGAAAAAACAATCAATAATTCTCAAAACTTTTGAGTTTTCCTCTTTGAGTTTACAATAGCCAGGCCTCCAAGCTGCAGATCAAATAACAGCACTGATAGCAGAGGATAAATGGCTCTAATGCCTAGGGGTGGAAGTGATACTCAAAGTGCAGTTTTAGAAGGCTTTGAACATGAGAAATTGATATCTTCTTGGAGCCTCTCATTTGCAGGGGACCTGGGCTGGAGTGTGAGGATCTGACACTGCCCTTGACTCTGGGTGGCAGTGGTAACATCAGCAGTCAGAGCCTGAGGTTCTCAGGAGCTTCTGTTTTCAAACTTCTCATTGAATTACAGACCTATGGAGCTTGGGCCCAAATGATCAGGAAAGATGACTAAGAGGTACTCTTGAGTAGACTCTAAGTAGCCATGTTAACTCACAGGTCACCAAGCCACCTTTATACCTCTCACTAGAGTCAAGTTATTGCTCCATCACAAATCAAGGATGGAAGAGAGACTAGGAAAGTCTGTAGAACCAAAGTTTGGAATGGGTGTGGTCACGAGGCCAGGGAGGCCCGTCCGTAAACCTAACTTGAGATTTGCAGGTCATTGGACAACATCGTTCAAGACATCTCTTTCAAAATGCAGGTGCATATTGGATTAGGGAGGCCAAAAAGAGGCAACATTGGTGATTTCAGAAATTGAGCCCCCAAATATCATGGCAACCCAAGCTTCTCTTTACAGCCCTTTTCCAAGCCCCTCGAAAGCATCCAACGCCCTTTCTTTAGAGCAGGCACCACGTATTTCTGAACCATATTCTGAAAATTGGGTAGCTGAATTCTGAAGATCAGCAAACTTAGGGAAAACAACTGAGTTAGTGAAGTGCCTTAATATGAAAAGCTGCCTCCCTGAAAGTGCAATTCCGTACACTAGTGTTAGTTTTTTACTTAAAGTTTCTGTTATAATCCCCAGTTCTGAATCTGCTCCTTCCTTTCTTCTTAGTAGATCTCCAGCCAGGAATTTGAACACACTGAGAAAAATGAAAATTTCTAGGGGAGTGTAGATATGAAGGCTATTGATTGAAAAAGTTGTCCCTAAAGGTCGTATTTAATATGAATGTTAAAATCTTGTATTACTTTTCCTTTAGTGACTGAGAGAGAAAGGCAGAAAGCCTCAAATATTAAAATGACGTTAACAGTATAATTCAAAAAAAGTCTTGGATAAAAAAATCAAGCAGCTCTCTAAATTTATTCTTATAGCTGTTTAATACAATTTATTGTAAGTTCTTTAGCTTCTTGTTAGAATGTTGATTAGTTAATGCATACACGCTTACACACACACACACACACACACACACACACACTGTTATATCATTAGTATTGCTGCAGGTCACTTAAAATATACACATGCCACCTCTCCAACCTCTTGATCCCTTCTCAAGGCTAGTGACAAACAGCAATTGCTACTGACACAAAGCTAAAGAGAAATTGTAAAAATTATTACATGACCTTGGGATCCATCAATAATCTGAAAAACATGCTGGCAAAGAAATCATTACCTTTTTAGAGCTTTAACAAGACTCTGACTCAGACGATTCTGTCCTGACTTTCTGATTCGAAACTGAGTCTAGGGTAAGTAACCAACACTTTCTCATTTGTAAATGGCTATCTTGGTACCACCTTTTACTTCCCCTACAGGAATTTCCTGAGTCGATAGACTGCTATTAAAGCAAAAACAAAGTTGAAGTTTCAGGAAGAGTTCCCTGTAATTATTACAAGCATTCTGAATCATACTGTGCTTGTCGCATGAACTATTAGAAGCAAAAGAGGCATTTTCTTTAAAATAGAGTTTTTCTTACTTTTGAAAGTGGAAAACCATTTCTACATCCAATAGATGGTGTAATATTTTATACGTGGTGAACAACTACAGGTGATTTTAAAAAAACCTGTTTTGAGACTAATAGCTGAAGAAGAGTTACCATTAAAAAGGGCTTTCTAATGAAAACAGGTCTTTATAAATAAGCTATTCAAAGTGCATTGCAGTTCTAGAGAATTGAACTGCTTCTGGTACATCCTAAGGGCTCAGTAAATATTTGTACAATTGCATGAATTTTACTGATGGGGAAAGTGCTGTGTATAGTAAGTGAAAAATAGTATTCTTGTTAGACTAAATGCTTACCTTTCATCCCTACCACACTGAACAGTGGGACGTTCCAGAAAAATTATCCTATCTATTAAAATACTGCAATTCCTTTATTCCTTATTCCTAAACATTGCAATAATATTAGTGTACATAAGCAAGCCACTGATTACAGTCCCAAAGATGGTGTATTATTCCTTAAAAACTAAAAGCATTATTTGAAATTTTTAAAAGTAGAAGTGAGTAGAAAGTCCAAATATGGGTAAAACTGAAATATAAGTTTCAAAATCCAGGACGTCCGCTAAGGAAATCTGTTAAATGTCTGACAGTGAGTGAGGCGTCTCCCACTTTTATGGCTTTTTCAGTAGCAAAGTAAAGCTCAAGCCAAGTACTGGATCTAAGATCATATTGATGCCGATGCCAGAGCAACCTTCAAGCTAAAATTTTAAATGACATCCTGCTACCTAATTTATTTCAACAGATTTTTATGATTACTAACATATAAGAATGGGATTCAAGTGCATTCAATATTTTTCCGTCTATTTAGCAACATTCTTTACATGTTAGTACCGGATGGGTGATGTCTTTTTGCCACAGAGACCGATAGGATTACAGTATAACAAGGATAATTCAGATATAATTAATCATTTCCAAATTAGGAAAACATTGTTTATCCTCCTCTCATTATTATTTATCTTTGGCCACTTCATTACTTACCTGTACTCCTATCTCAGGAAAGGAAAATAGTAGAGGAAGAAGGTAAAATTAAGAGAAATAGTGATGACTAATTGCTCAAAAGTGATGAAAGATTAGAAGGGAAGATTGGAACCCGTCCTGAAGCAAGAACTCTCGAGGAATCTGAATTTTAGCCAAAGATCATAAATTGTATGAATTCTCTGACATATCAGCCCCTTGAATAATATTGGTCTTAGCAAGGAATCTCTCCGTGTGGTCATCTAAAGAGATGACTTGGTCTAGCTTTGAAGATAGTGGAGGTGACGAAGGATGGCTGATATTGGAGCTTCTCACAATGACATTTACATTTAAAAATAAGTTGTGCAGTTACAATATCCCAACATTTGAATTTTATTGTTCAGTTTCAGTTTTATATTACTTGTTTTAAACAAGAGACAATATACTTTTTTGTATTGAAAATGTGTGTAAATGTGAACTTAAAATAATACCCAGAGAATTGTTGTCCATTTGGCTTCAAACCTGCTTGTGTGTAAACATTTTCTCTTTTTAGTTTTATTATTCCGTGGTTGCAATCAAGAAGCAACTGCACTGCCGTTCAATTTTCTGGTTAGAGTGTGGAATATGTGAGACTTACTAAAAGGGCATTATCCTGAAAGATGATTGCAAGTACTGAACCTACACTTCTAGGGAATATAAGCCCATAAAATTTAATAAAGTGCTGGGGTGCAAGGCAAGTGAAGTGGAAAACTCTCAGAATTGGACTGACTTAAGTCGGTTTCTGATTTGTACACAAAGCTGATCATTTGCCATTGATTTTCAAATCATTGATTACACAGCTAGATAGGCATAAATAATGGATACGTCTTGGTTTGTTTCAGATATTAAAACTCTATCTCAAAAGTTGCCTTCATAGAGTATAAAACACACTGAGATGTTGATATCCTAGTGTGCATACATATTTTATGATATGCGTGTGAATCTGTGTATTTAAGTCTGAAAATCTTAGTGATATATGGGCCAATTAATGTCATGGGTTAAAATTAAATGATGTTGCTAATGAGTTTTATATCAAGGGTAGAAATCTTACAAGATAGAATTCCTATTGAGCTATATATAATTTTTTCTATGTTTTACAATTGCGTGCTTTAACTTGGCTGACTATTTCCAAGATGTCTCACTGATCACAAAAAATGACATAAGAAAGTGTCAATAATTTTCAGTCATGTAGATACAAGTAATAAGCATGTTACCCAGCACACAGTAAGTGTTACATAAATATTAGTTATTATTATTACTACTACCACACAATAGACTATATTAAAGATAACCAGAAGACAAGTTTCTACTAATAGTGATCAATATCAACTTCATAAATGAAGGGTCACTCGCAATGATAATAAATGGCTACAATTTTATAGGTGTGACAGATGTTAGTAGGTAAATACACATGTTCATTTCCACTAAAAAATTGACCTCTTTTTTGACATCTATGGGAGATGATCCTATTGGATAACGCTATCTAGAAGTGACATATTCCATGGGTAGTTTTCTTAAGGAGGTATTTACAATAACAGAGAGGAAAGAATAGACTTTGCTATTTTCAGAATCCTAGTAGATGTGCCCAGTATTTATCAAAGGATGATAGTACTGTTGATGAAAATCACACAACTGTCATTATGCATTTCTGCTGCAGTAGTTACTATAACTGCTATTATATCTATAATTTTAAATGTTAAAATCTTACAAGAGAACTAAGTTTCAATTACTTTAAATTCTATCAGACAATTAATCAAAGCCTGTGTCTATTCAGAAAAAGAAGCAAACACAGTACCAGTGCATGAAGATCCTCTGTCAGGGCAGGCAACACAGCTCACATCATCCTTTCACTAGAGTGAATGTAGAACAATGCGAGAGGTAGCGTTCAGGTCAATAGATTTGTGCAAATCAAAAGTTGAAAATGCCTTCCGGCTAAGAACTGTGAAATATTAGCTTGTAACAGTGACTCAAAAAGAGACAACGTCCAAATTTTAATGTGGCGACTGTCATAAGAATCATGGCCTCCATAGCTGACCTCAAGTAACAACAAATTTTATTGCAATTCTCTATAAAATTTGCATAAAACATGACTTATTGCTGTTTTGATTACCTCCTTTCCATCATTTCTCAGTCTGTTCATCCAGTGGTACTAACCTCCAAAGAACTACTTCACTAATTTCACCAAAATTAAGAAATGGTAAGCAATTTTTGGTATTTCTTATATGAATGCATATTCTATTCCTTATCTCTTTAGGAGACTTGTATTAGATGAATCTCAGAAAGGTAAATCGATCATTAAAATAGTATTTAAGCAGGAGGAACTGTGCTTTACAGATTAGCTTTCAAAATAGAAGAAACTTCTGAGATTTCCATACTAAAAACATAAAAATATGTCATTATGCTAAGGTGTAAGTGGATACCCTAATAAAAAGGAAAATACTTTATTTTCAGGAGAATTCTTTTTAAATAGTGTTAAAACTATATCATCTAAAATTGGTAGCAAAAGTGTACAAATGCTAACAGTGTGAAAAGCAAATAATATAAACTAAAACACATTCCATAGAATACTGTGTGTGTCATTTTAGTAGGTAGCACTTTATTCACATCATCCTTAAATGTCTCCCTGACAGTTGATGGAATTCATTAAAAGACTAATAAATCTCAGCACAAAATGCTAAGGAAAAATAGAAGCTATTATTTGGATAACTATGTGGTTTCTAAGCAAATTTACCAGGAAAATGGAACAACCCATTAACAGTAACGGAAACAACAGCAAGGTGTCTGTGGAATGGTGAGATTTAATTTGTCAGTACTCAGCTTTAAAGGCAATTACTTAAAACATATGGTTGGATCGCATGGTGTTTTAAATTGCATGATTCAGACGTTATGTTAAACAGGGTACCCTGACCTGTCTCTTTACACATAAGTCTGAGAAACTAAATCTATTCTAGCTAATACCTGATGTAGCGTATTTTGTATTTTATTGATTATGGGACTACTTGTGAAAGCAGTTTGTCAGTATACAACACTGTAAAGTGCTACTTAATTGGACCCCAAATAAGCTGACCCAATTGTACTATATAACATGAACATAAAAGCAAAATCCAAAGATCAACTTTCCTCTACTATGGGCAGGTGTGAGTAATTGATCTAATTGAGCTCTTGAACAATGAGCCTGTTTCTGAGCTCTAGCTTCTTCTGTTGAACATATAAGGACTTCTTCAAGTATATGTCCTCAAATGCATGGCCGATTTACCTTAATACCTGCTGGGAATCAATGGGTTGCATCTACTTTTAATGTCAGGTTGAATGAAAAGCATCTACCACTGGATAAGGCACTGGAACAGCATCTATCACTAGATAAGAAATTTGATTATGGGTATTCATTTGGCTTTGGTCTAAGTGAAGTAGGAATACTGTACATAGCAAATGAGTTCTGAGTACAGATAGGGCAGCCAGAATAATATTGCAAAATGAAGGTCACGTCGCATCAGCCCTTTACTTAAAACCCTCCATTTCTAAAGGCAATGTGGTATCCTCAATTAGATCAGAATCTAGGGAACAGGAAAAGGACATTAGTGTAAAAACTGATAAAGCCTGTAGTTTATTTTTTATTTTATTTGTGTGTGTGTGTGAGGAAGACTGGTTCTGAGCCAGCATCCATTGCCAAACCTCCTCTTTTTGCTGAGGAAGAGGAGCCCTGAGCTAATATTTCTTTAGTTAGTAGTACTGTGTCAGTGGCAATTTCTTAGTTTTGAAAAATGCACTACGGTCATATAAGATATTAACATTAGGAGAAGCTAGGTGAAGGATATACAGGATCTCTATAGCATCTTGGCAATTTTCTTATATATTTAGAATTATTTGAAAATGAAAATTTTATTTAAACAAAACTTCTGTTTGCTTCCTGTGTCTCTCCCAATAAAAGCCAAAGGCTTTACAATGGCCCGTGAGGCCCTATGTTCTGTCTGGCACCCCAGTACTTCTCTGATCGCAACTCCTATTCCCCTCTCCCATGCTCGCTCTTCTGCAGCCACCAGGCATGTTCTCATCCCAGGGCATTTACAGTTACTTCTTTCCTTGAAACATTCTCCCTCCACACATCCATGACGCTTGCTCTCTCACATCCTTCCAGTCTTTACCTCAAGACCCTCTCCACGAGGCCATCCCCGGCCTTGTCTGTTTTCATTGCTAGAAAGTAAACTCCAAGAGGCAGGGATTTTTGTAGGTTTTTGATTTATTACTTTATCCCCTGTGTCTAGAACAGTGCTTGATATATAGTGGATATCTCAAAAATGTTTGTTGAATGCATAAATGCACCAATGAAAGAAGAAAGAAAGAGATAATGGAAGATAGAGAGATGTACCAAATAGTGGCTGGAGAGCACTAGGTCCTTAAAATACATTTATAATCTTTTAATGTCATGGGATCATATAATTTTTAAATAAGCATTCTTCTTTTCATTGTTCCATCATCCAACATGTTATTTCTGCAATGATTTATATTTTATTGCCAATAAAAACGGAAGCAGAGGTTACAGCTTGATTTCTAGATCTTGGACAGAGTTGCCCGTGAAATTTTATTCTTGGACTCTCATACTAATTAATTGATATGACAGTTATTTTGCAAAGATGTTCTATTTCATTTCCACCAGTATATTAGGAAAACACATTTTCAACCTTTTTTCTAAACTTTCACTTATTCTTTTCATACTTATAAGTGCTTCCTCCCTTCATCTCCTTCTAACTATGTCCACCATTACTCATTGCTTCTATTTATAGTCATGTGACTTGAGAAGCAAAGTTTTATTTAAATTTCCAGTTCAGGAAAACATTTCAATGTAGACTGAACAGAGAAATCCCAGAAAGGTAAAAGAGCACTAAGCATATATTTACACCTTACACACACATACATTATGTAAACCTAAGCACACTGATATCCTTAACTTCTGTATTTCCAAGGCTATTGTTTTGAATACAAAAACTCTAGTTATGTATTTTTACATCAGAAGGACAGTTGTTTAAATAAAGATAAATGTTCATAAATAAACATACATGTTCATAAATTTTATCCAGATTCAATATAAGCAAACACTATGAGTGTATAATAATGGTGATGTGGGCTACGCTTTGTCAAACTAGAGGAGGGAGTATTGTCATCCTCCAGTCCCTCCCCCTCCAACCACAAAAGGACCAACAAGTAAATGTCCAAATGCAAATGTTCTAATATTCCATATTAGTATATTCTATAAGAAAAATGTATATATTTCCTTTACTTTCCTTCATCATTGTCCTGGGCGTGTAACTTATCATGTTGTCTACTTATTTGTGAAAGATCACAAGTTGTGATGCCGACACTCTCATGTGCACTGTCTCTGCAAACAGGTATTTTAGAAATCCTGGCCCCAAGGCTGACAGTGGAACATGGTGGCTTAAGTCCCTGCAATATCACAGTGTCAACTGAGACCTTCTGTCACCTATGAAACCCCTGCTTCCACCTCTAATTTTCCACTCTTTTACTTTATTTCATGATTTTCTTTTTACACTTCCTCAGCAATCCCTCATGGAGGTATTATGTGTATATGTTCTCCACTCTCTAGGATGTGACTCATCCTGGCCAGGAAGCTTGGAACACATTTAGAACTGCCAGGTGTTTTCTTCAATTGTTCTACCCCATCTTGGACTTCCTTTCCTTCCCAACAAGGTTTTTCTACACTTTTTAGTGCCAATATTATTCATAATAGAGAAGAAAAATCAGGGTGCTAACTAAAAAGACATTTCAGAAATAAAAAGCCTCAAGTTTTAGAGACAAATTATGTGTGAAGGTTTAGGGAAGTATGGAGCTGGGGGAAATTTCCAGGACTTTGGATGGTATATTAGTCAGAATTCTCCAGAGAAACAGAACCAATAGGAGATAGGTAGACAGATAGATAGATAGATAGATGATAGATAGATAGATAGATAGATAGATAGATAGATAGATAGATAGATAGATAGATTTATTATAAGGAATTTGCTCACATGATTATGGAGGCTAAGTCCCAAGATCTGCAGTCAGCAAGTAGGAGACCCAAAAGAGCTGGTGGTATCAGCTGATGGTTCCAGTCAGATTCTGAAGGCCTGAGAACCAGGAGAGCAGACAGTGTAAGTCCCAGTCCCAGTCCAAATCCAAAGGCAGAAGACCAATGACCCAGCTCAAAGACAGGCAGGGAGAACAAATACTCCCTTGCTTGGCTGTTTTGTTCTATTCAGGCTTTCAACAGAATGGCCTTCAACTGGATGAGGGCTTCAGCTGGATGAGGCCCACTCACTCAGAGAGGGCAATCTGATTTACTCAATCTACCAATTCAAACATTAATCTCATCCAGAAACACCATCACAGACACACCAAAATAATGTTTAACCAAATACCTGGGCACCCCAAAGTCCAGTCAAGTTGACACATAAAGTTAATCATCCCAGGTGGTCAGGTGAGTTATGATGTTTTCATTAGCAGGAGGAGAAGAAAGATTTGACTTCTAGACGTGCATGGCATGAAGTTGCTATGGAATATCCAATTGGAAATGTTTTTTGGAGCTCAGGATAGATTTTGAGACTCTAGATTTAGACTGGTAAAAATTTAAGTCATATAAATGGATGAAATTTCCTAGGAAGAACACATAGATTCATTAACTCCACATTTATTGAACATCTATTATATGATGGGTAAATAGGAGGCACTAGGAATATAACAGTTAACAAAATAAAGACAATTCTTACCATACGGAACTTAAATTCTAGGAGGAAGAAAGATATCAAATAAACAAATTATTCTATCAAAAGCATGGTAAATGCAACAAAGAAAAATTATCGCAATCTGTAAGGAGATATAACAAAGGACTCTGACTTAATGGAGTGATTAGGAAGACTTCCTTGGAGAGTGACATTTCTACTAACACTTGAAGATTGTATAGACTAAACAAAAGAGCTTGGTGTTAGAGGAACTGAAATGCAGATTTGTGTCTGGAATTTTGCAATGAAGAAAAGTGTCAAGAAACAGGATGATAGAGGTAGCTGAGGTCAGATCATGCAGAGCCTTCTAGGCAATAAGAAGTACCTAATAGATTAAATTACTAGTAACAATTTTTTACTCACTTATACTAGTATCATGTAGCCGCCCCTTGTCATGGCTACATGACAAGCACAGGATATTTCTTTATATCTTGATTTGGGGTTTGACCATCTGACTTGCTTTTGGAGGTAGGATGTCAGGAGATTTAATGTAAGCACAAGTTTGAAATGCGCATGCATGGCTGGGCTTGCCTTCTTGTACTTTTGGCACCACCACAAAAAGAACATGCCCCAGCCAGGCTATTAGTCAAAGAGCATGAGAGACTTATGGAGCAGACCTGGAGTCAACCTGTCTTTGGAACTGTGCCCAGTTTAACTTTGTGTAGATAACCTGACCTTCAGCCAACTTGCAGACATGATGGTAGAATAAAGCATTGTTCTATTATCACTGAGTTTGGGGGTGGTTTGTTACACAGCAAAAACTGACTAATACAGAGGGCTTCAGGAAAAACAATATTTAAGGGATCAGTTAAGGAAAAGGAAACAGAGTGGGAAAAAAGACTAAGAAGACTATATCAGAGGTAGAAGGGAAATAATGAGGGAATAGTGTTGAAGAAACCAGGTTGAGGGACATTTCGAGGAAGAAATGGTCACATGCTACAAGGAGCTTACCCAGAATGCAAAGTAAAAATAAACCACTGGCTTTGTAAATTAAGAGTACATTCTTTGTTGACTTTTGCCAAAGCAGCTCAGTTAGTTTGGTAGAAGCAGAAATCATATTTCAGTGGGTTGAAAAATATGTGGAAAGAGAGAAAGTAGAGGCAGGGCCTGCAGACCACTCTTGAATGTTGCAACGAAATGGAGGAAGGAGGAGTCAAAGAATAACACAAAGACCACCAGAGCAAAATCAGAGTTGAATTTGTTTCCTTGCCAAGCAGAGGGGAACCAAGTCACTCAGGAAGAGTTCAGCTGGTTTCCACAAGCTGACAGAGGAAGGACTTGACACAAAGCCATAGAGGGAGTTTATTCCACCTGAGAAAGGATTCGATGCATTAAATTCTAATTTGTTAAGGAGAGGATTATAAATTATCTCTTGGAATTGCTCATTAGTCTGCTTTATGTCACAAAAGTATGACAAGGTCTTTAAGAGTCCCAGAAATGCTCTGTTAGGCTTGGGACTGTGTACTGGGTATTTTCCTGTGCACTTTCATATGCTCGGGCCTTGGCATAGTTTTCTTTTGCCTTCGGTGAAGACTTGAAGAGAAGGCACAGTCAAGGGTACTGCTTTTAGATTGAGGATATTTTGACCAGGTTTGTAGGTTTAAAGTATTTGGTATAGAGAGAATGAGAGAGTGACAAATCTATGAAAGAGTGAGACCAAGAGCTTCAGAAAGAAGTAGAAATACCTCTTCTCAAACACAGCAGGTGACGCTGAAGGGAAATGAGGTTGAGGGGTAGAAACTGAAGGCTGGAAGACTTCACTCTTGTTGATTTCTGCTTTCTCTGAGAAATTGAGGGCGGATCATCTGCTAAGACTGAGGAGACAGTGGATGTGTCCCTTCTGTGATTCTTCTTCCAATACAATTTTAAGAACATAGTTCTACCCATAGCAATTTTTACACGTCTCAGTTCATTTTGTAGTTTAACCTTCCTGACAGTCCCTCCTAACTTAATCTAAAATTCATGAATATACATGGGAGTGTAAACTGATAAAAATTTGGAAGGCAGTAGGGCAATTGGTATCAAAAATGTTAAATATTCATACACTTTGATTTAGTAATCCCACTTCCATGAATTTATGAAAATTAGAAAACAACACACAAAATTGGTAATTGAAGAATTGTTTATATTAGTGAAAAATGGATGAAGCCTAAATATACACCAACAGAGATTTTTAAAGGTAAATTGTATTATGAACATACACACTATAAAATTCTATGCAAAAAGTTATGATATAGATCTATACTTACATCTACAACAATGTTGGTGAATGAAGAAAAGTTACAGATTAGTAGTTTGCTACTATAATGTGATTCTATTTATGTAAAATTGTTTATATTGTAGTGTGTATATGTGCGTATGTGTGTGTGTGTGAAAACGTGAATAAAAACCAAAACGTTAATAGTATTTATTTATTGGTTGAAGGATATGGAGTAGTTTTCCCTTTCTTCCTTTTATTTGTTGTATTGTTTGAATTTTTCATATGAAGCATTTACCACAGGTGTTACATAAATGAGCCAAAGATGGCCTCTGTGTGCAGGCCAAGTTGTTTGTTTCTTCACTGCAGCCTGAGACTCGTTAGCTCAAAAGCCCACCAGCATCAAACTCGAATTTTGACACATCCAACTATTTATAAGATTGCCCAAGCAAGCAGATTTTTAGCCATTTAAAGCCTGCCTGCTTTGCATACCCTGCACGACCTCACTGGACAGCATTACCCATTGATAAGCCAGAGCCTTGTGGTTATCAGACCCTAAGCTGCTCTGGCCCTTTGGAGCTCTCTGCTGCTGCTGAGCAACATCATCTAGAGGTGGAAGCCCGCTCTCTGATTCCCTCTCCTCCCAGGAAGCCCTTTGCCTCCTCCCATTCCCGATGGTGGCCTACGCCTCTGGACACTCTCATGCTGTGAAGGACCCCCCTCTCACAACCCTGTGTACGGGATGCCCAATGGAGCTTGTTGTGTTGCTGCCTCCCTCGGTCATATCTTTTTTATTGATCAGCCCCCAAATCCCTTGAACCGCCTACAATAGGCATTTGTAATAGTGTGTAAAAATAACAAAGCAATTTTTTAAACCAGTTTTTTAAAAAAAGAATTCAAATGGTCTCCCAGCTTGTGCCAAGGAGAAACTGGGTAGGATCCAGCTTCCAAGAAAAGGCACCTTGCAAAGCCAGGCCCCAGTGGCTTAAGCCTCCAGTCAGAGAGTCTCAGTTGACAGTCAAGAAGCTATCCTGCCAAGTCTCAGCCCTGACCACAAAATCACCTTGTCTTGCCTTTTGATCTCAAATACTCTTTGTGTTTAATGTTACCCAGGCTCTGTGACTGGTATGCAGGCAGTGGATTTTGTAGGTGTTATTTCAGGCCACTCATCCAGTTCTTAACCTGGTGAGTCATCAGGGACCTCCCACAACTTCCTCCTTCCTCTCGTGCTGCGATACTCGCTCCTTCTATAGACACTCATAGATTCTTCTGAGTGCCATTTTCCTCCCCCGTCCCCAGTCAGATTGCTGGCCAGCGAGCTGCCATGTTTCTCCCCTTGTGGAATGCGCCCCTCCCTTTGGAAAGAGTCTTCATCTCGGGATCTTCAACTGTGCTTCAGAATCCAAATGCAGTTTATTGATACCATCTGCATCTCTCAGGTCTTTCTCTCTCCACTTGCAAGGTAGAGAGTTGCTATTTAAGTATCCACCCCTGCTCCCTATTATTGATGAGGTAAAAGCTTGGTTACTAACTAGGAATGATCATCCATTAATACTAACTTTGATAATAAACAGATTATGAAGAATACTATATCTATATATCTATATTTCTATCTTTCAGACTGTGCAGCAAATTTGCAAATTCAGCAGATTCTGTTGTTAATTTGACATACAAAAGAAATGTACAGCTACTACACATTGAACCTTTATTTGACTCAAATAGATGAGATAGGTGGTAAGAATGATTCTCATTTTTCATTGGGGAATCTGACTTGCCTTTGAGAAGCAGGAGAGCGATTTGGCCATGGAGTTGGAGGGAAGGCGGTTAGTTACGGAGAAGGCAAGTTAATTTCCTGAATTCCAATTCCATGTTCTTTGGAGATTTTCCTCGGTAATCTTTGCCTACTTTCTCCTCAACCAAAAAGTACTTAGTGTTAGTATTCCCCACATGAGAGGCTCTGTGATTTAACCAACAATGGGGAATGGAAAATCATACTCAAGGATCTATTTTTCACATTTTCAGGTGAACGACAGATAAAGAAGAGCCAAAGAGGTATCTCAAGTGAATTTCAGTCCATGTAAGTTTTGCAATTCCTCTCTCCCAGATCTGTTGCAAAGAGTGATTGCCTGGTGAATGGGCCTTTGTAGCACGTCAGTGCAAACCATTTTGACAGAATTACACGTTTCTTTTTCACCTAGGATCCTCTTGTTCCTTGTACCTTTTGTTCCTGCTCTTGTCTCTAATTCTCACTATTCATTGGAAGTGATTTACTCAGGCTACAGAGTATCACTCTCCTTCTTTCCAAATGTCAATCCTCAGAATTTTCTCACACACTCTTAGAGCCTCGTCAGGGTTAAAAAAGACTCCCAGATCCGAGGCTTTAATTACAATCACTATCGAGGCCACGTTGGCCTCTCAATAACGACTAAGTTAACAGTGTTCAAAGCACAGTTCTAACAATGACCCAGATTTTTCAGGCACTAAGTGGTTTCATCATTTCCTTACTTTCATTTTTTTTTTTAAATAAACTAGGAATATGCTTCAAAGAATAAACTTAAAGACTTCAGCTCTTAGACTTGGTTCATTATTGCATGTAATTAATACATTCTTGTTCATGTCTCTATTTAATTTAGAACAACATTAAATTTCCACACAATTCACGAAATCTACGTGGATTATTGGAATACAGTTAAGAAACCCAGTTGTCAGTTGGCAAAAGCTTCATCCAGAGACATCTGGAGCCCAATTTACGAGGAATGGGTTTGTGCAAACTTGTGACAAAGGCAGGTTTAACACGTCTCCCTCTCAGTTTGGTGTATTCGGTCTCCTCTAAGCACACTCCCAGCCACCTCATCACCACCCTTGGCTCGGAGGACCCCCCTCGGGGATGTGAAACTTCCCTTACAGGAAGTGTGTCTCCCAACATTCACATTGTAAGGGGCTGCTTCATCAACTGAGAGGCTTGATGAACTAGGTATTGGAGTAGCCATCGGAGCAGTGGCTTCCTGAACATAATGCCTCTTCCTTGTCATCCAGGCCCATTAGTGATTCTCCTGGGAGCAATTTCAGTTCTGGGAACAAAAACATCCTCTTCCTAGCTACCCATTAAATATTCCTTAGGATGAAAAGCCATGTGGCAATAATAATAATAATAACAATAATAATGAATAATAACAATAACAAACATTCACAGGACACTTATTCTGCTTCAAAACAGTGTCATAAGTGCTTTGCACATGTATTAACTGGCTTAATCATCATAAAAGTCCTAGGAAGTTGGTACTATTATTATCTGCCATTTTACAGATGATCTTTTGATGAAGTATAGAGACTGCTCTCCCACTGACTTAGGAGTCTCTTCCTCCTACTTAGGAGTCTACAATGACATGCAAAAGCTTTTTAACTGTAGGTAGAACATATCTGGGGTATGCATTTTAGTATTGCTGGTGTCATGATATGCTGCAGCAAAGTCCCTGGCAGGAGAGAATAAAAAGAGTCGGCTCATAGAGGGTGGAGACCAGAACCAGGCGGAGGTTCAGACAACATCAGGGGGCTCTCATAGCAAAAGGAGACAACTGGGGAAGAATTTCTTTGGTTCTTGCAGTTTTAGGATAACACCTAATTATGGGAATATTCTGAGATACCCACTGAAGACATCCTTTGAGGAAGAATTGGTGACAAAAATTCTAGGAAGCTACGGCATAGATTTCTAGTTGCTGTCCCAACATCCACTTACTCTTTCTTTCTTCCTTTGTAAGAGACTCCAATTTTATTCGGGTGGCAATGTGCTAGTTAAAATAATGTGTTTCTTCCCTTAGTACTAAAGTGGTCATTTAACTGAGCTATGTCCAGTAATATGTAAGCAAAAGCTATTAGGTGGAGAAGACAGACAGCGAGGGTGTGCCACTTTGCCCCTTCCTCTTCCCCTACGCTTGCTACCTGGAATGCAGATTTGATGGATGGAGCTCCAAACACGCTATTGGACTGCTGAGGTGACCTCAAGGATGGAAGCCAGTTACTAAGAATTGAAGATCAGAAATAGAAATGGAAGGTGTGTCCCTGACAACCGTGGAGCCACCACATTTGCCCTGGACTGCACACTTCCAAACTGATTTTATGTGAGAGAGAATGCAATGCATGTTCATATGTTTAAGCCGTTGTCACTTCTGGCTTGTTATATGCAGCTGAACATGATTCTAATTAGCTAGAAGTTTTATGGGCAGCAGAAACTTGTAATTTTTTACAAGGACAGAAAACTTAAAAGATCCCTCTATCAACAGACTGGTCGAAGGGAGAGAGGCCAAGGGAAGAAATTTGGGTCAGGAATTCCCCAAGCCCTGAATAAGGGAATTAATCTCTCTGCTTCTCAGTTTTCTCATTTACCAAACAAGGATGCTGGATTTGATTATTAAGGCTCCCTTCCAGGTTGAAAATTCTGCAATTTTTTGAGTAGGAGAGAATAAGACACACCCCAGTGTTGTTCATCAAGCCCTGCTGAAGGGCAGCAGTCTGAGTGGACAGTGGGATTTTCTCCTGGTAGGGAGGGGTAACTGAATTAAACTCAGTTGAAACCCCGTCTAAGGCAGCATGGCCATTCGGAGATTCCCCTTGGCACAGAGTTTCTACCACTTTTGGATCAGGTCATGGTTACATAATCAGGGACCATTTTATTGGAACCAATAGAGGCTCATGGAAGTAGGCTTAAGCCCTCCCTATCCAAGTTACACAGAGATATCTTACTGAATCAAAGGGAACACCAAGGCAGGAAGTCCCAACAGGAAGCTGAAAGCTAGAAAGTGGAGCATTCCCTGTCCTCTTGCCTCTGGTTAAAGTGACATGTAATCTTTGCTTTCCTCTCCTGCTTCTCACTGCTGTCTAGCTTTCTCTGCTGCAGCGCTTCCTTTCATTTTTCTTCCTTGGTAGAAAAATGAAAATGCCTTTCCCAGGTCTCCACAATCTCATTTTCAAGCTAGTATGCCACACTGAGTTAGACTCCGTGCCATTCAAATTCTTAATAGGATCTGATTGGCTCAGGTTAACTTAGCAGTGGCCATGGGTGGGCATAAGTGCCCAGGGTCCACACAGCAGGCAGGGCATAGGGGCTGCTTCTCTAGGAAGGAGTATGACTGGAAAGGGATGAATTGCATCTTCAGAGAAACAGCAAGGAGGTCTTCCAGCAGTCCTCTTGAGGAGGGGATCCGGTGCCTTACAACCTAAGAGCTCTGTCCATGGGACTCTGCTGAAGCGGGGCAGGGTGAGTGTCCATACAGCATATCAAGATATTAAGTTGTGCTTCCCAACCTACCTGGAGTGGTAAAAATATATCACTGTTTTGAGTGTGTAACACTTGCTACAGATGTGCTACATGACATGTGTGTTCAGATGTACTTGGAATGATTACAATAAATTGAAATAAAATTGGTTGTGAAACTTTTGCTGTGAATCTAGCAGCAACCCATTAGATAAAGCGTCAGAAGCAGGATTGAAAACTGCTAATTTAACCTCTTTTATCTGTTTCTCTAGCTCATGTTACAACCCTTTCTACTTCATGTAGACCTTGTCTGGGTTATTCAGACCTTTCTAATTACCACCTTAACCAGTTCCAAACTCCATTAATTAACTGTTTCTATATTTTAATTGGATAGAATTCATCCAGTTACAACATATTTACAATTATTTTAGTGTGAAAGCCATTTCAGTAATGGATATTCTTGTTTGTTTTTTTATTTTTTACTATAATAACCAAATAAACTTATAGTGTTTTTACTTATTTTAGGGTTTGGTTCAAAATAATAGTTTCCAAGACATCTTTGTTATCTTACATTAATAGTTATTTTACCCTTGAGAACAGAAGAAATTTGATTACTTGGTAAAATTTTCTGGTTTTTCAAAATTTAATTTTTACTTTTTCTTTAGTCCCTGAAGCACAAAAAGATAAACTATAATACAGAGAGAATATACTACTGTAGAAGTAATATGATCTGGATTTAAAACTTACTAGTTATGATAGGTTAGACACATCATTTAATGCCTCTAAACTTCAATTTTCATTATGTAAAGTGACTAAAACAGTATCTGAAGCTACTGGTCCAAGTGATTATTAAATTTAACAAATCAAATAATGTTTATGAAAATAATTTATAAAACGCTAAGATGTGCAGCATCATAAGATAGTATCAATAGGGTGTTTCCCCATCCTTCCATATTTTGCAAGATGATGTACTGCTGTTTCCAGAAGCAAAAGTAGATGAAGCATAAATAAATCGCATCACCTGGGCTCAAACAGGAAAACAGCACAAAGAGTAAACAGACCACTCTACATTAAGTGTGAGAGAAACATCACGATTAGGGGCAAATTTATGTACTATTTCATCAAGGCGCATGTCCATACAATATAATAGAAGGACTTTTAGGAGAGGCTCTCTATATTTAAATGTGATGCTTGCTAATCAGTCATCATTTATTTTTTTATCACAGAAACTGCCAGACTACTGATTTCACAAGAATCTCACAAATTAGTTTAAATGTATTCCTGATGCGTAATCAATATCTCCAACCAACTTCAAGAATGGATTTTAGTATGTTACATCCTTATTAGAAATATCAAAATGAGACTTACCTGAAGCTAATATCATCAAATCACTCAAGAGCTTAATTCTGGCTCAGCAATCATCTTCTGTAAAATTGTCACTGGCGAGGCTGAAGGGACAGCCTAATAGAATATAAAATTGCAGGCTTGTCTTCCTCACACTTTCTCAAAATGTATTAGAGCAGATCTAGTTAGACATATGAAAAATACCTTGAACTCATATGAGTGTTACATGCCTTCTCTAAGTGAATTTCATATTCTGAGATCAGAAAGTGTTCAGTTATCTAGATCAGGAATTGCATTACATCTGACTCACTTCTCTTGAAATCTTCTATTGGTAGCTTGCTGGTGTTTGGCCCTGGCTTCTGAGGACAGATTACTCATCTCAACTGTCTAGTGCTAGTCTTTTAGTGTGTGCACTAAAAGTCTAGTCTTTAGGTGTGCACACGGGCTATGTCTCCAGACCCCTCATCATGAAGAAGTAAACTAAAAACAAGTACAAGTTAAAGAAACAAACTGTCAGAACTCCAGCTCTAAGGAAAAACTAGATCCCATTTTCCTCTTAAACATGACACTGATTTTTTCGGAAGTCTATCTGAAAATGGTGGTCCAGACTGCTTCCTCTTTGTCAGTGCCCCAACACCACACCCGGCAGGTGGGCAGTCAAGTCAGATCAGAGAACTACAGGGAGTTCCCCTACAGTGGAGCTCGGAAGAAAGGGAAGTGTCCCTGCACGGGGGAGAGAAGACAGCATGATATCCTCGAAGAATTATCTGAAACAAAGGGAAATGTTACAGAAGTCCAGTGTCACACAGACAGACTTTAGTGACTTCTGGTTAAAGGGGGAAAAAAACCCAGCATGTGAAGGCTTAGGAAAATGATCACAGAGACACGCACTGAAAACTTAACAGTGACGATCCCTGCATGCTAGAAAGAGGGATTTACTTTATCCATCTACCTATTTATCTATCTATTTAAACTTTTTTTTTTTTTTTTGCTTATAGGTTTAAAATTCTCTATGGTGAACATGTATTACTTTTGTAAGAAGAAAAAAAATTATAAAAAGAAAAAGCCTACACTATGATTATGACATAGCGAAAAAGATCTCTGGTATATTCACTCAGTCAAGTGATGTGATTGTTTTTATGTCAAAGGCATGGACCAGATATGAAGGAGGAAGATGCTGGATTTTAGGACTCTAGGTCAGTACTTTTTATCCTTTCAGAACACGATAAGCTCTTAAAATCACTATATATTTATCAATATTTACCGTGAACATTATTAAAATAAGTTTTTGTTACATTTGAATAAGTCTAGTGGGAGAATGAGTTGCTAGTTAGCCTCACCCAGAGCAATGCTTTCCCCATCCTTACACGATGAAGCTTTTATGGGTTCATGGACAAATGAAAAAAATAAGGAAAATGTGATGAACATAAATTCATTTAACTTTTCAAATTTTCCTTTACTTTTAAGAATGATGACGATAGTAGCCCCCCATCCCACACACACATAGACAGTCTATCCTCATTATTCATGGATTCCATATTTATGAATTCACCTACTTGCTAAAATGCGCAGACATGCACAGAGCAAAGAAACATTTAAATCGCCCAGTGCGCACATTCCCAGCTGAGGTCAAACAAGGTGATACCACTGTCTTCTTGTTGCAGCTCCCAGACTGTAAACGTGTCCTTTTCACAGTGCGTTTAGTGCCCCATTCTTTGCATTTTTGTGTTTTTTGTTAAGGAATTCGCTGTTTAAAATTGCCCCCAAGCATAGTGTCAAAGCTCTGTTTAGTGATCCTAAGAACAAGAAGGCTGTGATGTGCCTTATGGAGAACATACGTGCGTTAGATGAGCTTTGTTCAGGCATGAGTTATGGCACTGTTAGCTGTGAGTTCAATGTTAATATATCAACGATATGTATTAAATAAGACGTCCTTAGACAGAAACACACATAAAACAAGGTTATGCATGATTGATTGATGAAAATGTTGTGACCAGAGGGCTCTCAAGAACCTAACCTTGTTTTTTTGTTTTTGTGAGGAAGATCAGCCCTGAGCTAACACCCATGCTAATCCTCCTCTTTTTGCTGAGGAAGACCGGCTCTGAGCTACATCTGTGGCCAATCCTCCTCCTTTTTTTTCCCCCAAAGCCCCAGTAGATAGTTGTATGTCATAGTTGCACATCCTTCTAGCTGCTGTATGGGGGACACGGCCTCACCATGGCTGGAGAAGCGGTGCATCAGTGCTCGCCCGGGATCTGAACCTGGGCCACCAGTAGCGGAGCGCACGCACTTAACCACTAAGCCACGGGGCCAGCCCATCAAGAACCTAACCTTATAATTCTCCTAGAAGCAATGGTTTAGTATTTGCTAATTCAGTGTTCCCAGCAACCTTATAGAACATAACTATCATGAACAACAAGAATATACTTATATGTATATATATAGCTTTTAATATTATATTACTATTTGGTAAAAAGTAAATTCAATAGCACGATGTTCATCTTTACAAATTCCTGTTTTAAATATCATATCTACAAAAATTTCAAAGTCTGGGAACAACTCACCATCATTCATTCAAACACTATTTATTGAATCTGTTTTATTCTCTACTAGGTTTTACTGAGGAAGCAATGGTGAAGAATGACAGTACCTGCTCCTTGGAATACATATTTTAGGGGAAGACAGTCCACTCCCCAAAAAAGACAAGTAAGTATGTGAGTAAAATGACTCAACATGGTAGTTTATGTTACTAAAGAAACAAAAAAAGGACTAAGATCAAGAAGGAGAACAGGGAAATTTACTCTGGGTAGTTCGGTCAAGCAGGTCTCTGTGAGGAGGTAATATTTAAGGCTGAGACCTGAAAGGACAGAGGGAATTAGCCACTTGACAAGAGAGAAGAACATTCCATTCAGAGGAGAGATCTTATGCTGAGACCACGAGATGGGAATGTGCTGGGCACATTCAAAGCACTGGAAGATGACCAGTGCAACTAGAAGATGGTGAGATGTGATCAAAGTGGAAGTGGAGACATAACGAGGGGACAAAGGATGCAGGAATTGTAGGCTCTGGCACAGAGTGTGGATTTTATTTCATTGTTCTGGGAAGCCACGGGAGAATTTTAAGCAAAGTATTGACATGATTCCACTAGCATTGTAAGACCATTTTTGTTACTAGTGGAGAACGGATTGGAGAGGAGCAAGCTTTGAAGTGAGGAGACGCAGTGAGAAGTCCGTTCCAATAATGTGAGTATAAGCTCATGATGGTCTAACAAAGGTCAAGCAAAGAGCATGAAGCCAAGAAACCTATTGGAGGTAAAATCACAGAATGTGGTGATGAATTGGATGCCGGGGAGGGAGAGTGAGTATTCAAAGGTAGCCCTGGGTTTCTGGCTTAAGTCTAAAACAGGACTAGTAATGTTTACTTTATAGGGTTATTCTGAAAATTAAATAAAGTATTCCATGTAAAACTCTTATCACAGTGCTTAACGCATAGGAAGTACTATATGAATGTTAGCTATTATTATTAGACATGGTATAGAAATAGGTGCTATTTTGTGTTTAAAATAGTATTTCTCAAGTAGTTAAAGATCTCTTGGATTTGTTATTACAGGGAATGATGTTGAGTTTAAGGTGAAACTAGAATTCTCTTTGACCAAGGGGCCCAAGAATATTGAAATCCCGACTTGGTCCAATAATCATGCCTTCCTGTGAAGTCTCCAAATTAAAATAACATCTAGTTTACATCTAGAATGTGGGCCCCCAAACCCGATATAGTTTAGACTGAACCATGAAGACAGTCTTTTTACTATATCAAGTGAGCCTGTTCTGGCTTCTAACAAAGCAGCCTCGTTCACTTATCCTGTGACACCTCCCCCGTCAAGTGGGGCTTGCATCTAAGATTGGGTCGTGTGAGTAGGAGCCATCCTCAGCCTCTTGGAAAACTCCATCCTCTGTAGTGGAACACAATCAGATTCTACCTCCTCTTAGGGCTAGCAAAAGAGCCGGAGTGAGGTGATAAAGAAGGCACAGTTCCTGAGCCCCCACAGAGGACAAAAGGTACCCTTTAAATTGACTTAGAAAATTCTGTTTCTCATGGCTCAAGCTAAAATGGACGTAAAATCACTTCCTGACCAAATTAGTATAGATTCTAAAATTATAAGGGAGTAATATGTTATACTAATTAAATTAGCCACAGTGAAGACTATCTCCCTTAGAGAAGAACATAATAAAGTGTAGGGCATGTGAATTTGTCACCTTTCAGACAATGCTCTTAATGGCTGAACAAGCCTGGTGGCTGTGGGCATGCTCATTCATTCAACAAGCATTCACCCAGCGCCTGTTCATCAGGCCCATCATATAATAATCCTATTACTTTTAATCTTTATAGTTTTCATCATAAAGAAAACTGGATGATATTACTCGTTTCTGGTAAAGGCGAGTGTGTTATCTTTTAAAAAAATCAATGAAGTTCAGTTTCATTAAATACAGCTAAATCTCTAAAATTTTGAGAAAAGTGTAACACAATTGGTAATCTTTCTTTTGTATTTATCTTACCACGTCATCACAAAATGCTTATTTGCCACTGTTGAATGAATAATTAATTTTTTGCTGCCTAGGTCTGCTTAACATATTAGTTCCCTATAAGGAAGCCACTTTTTACTGCAGTGGCACACTATTTATCATTTATTCATTAGATTTCTGAAAATGTGCTTGTGTTTTAAGATTAGTTACATAATAGAAAGAATATTTTTAAAATAGCTATTTATTATATTGAGATCTCCCCCAAAATACAGAAAGGTACACATACATATGCATACACACCACACACAAACACATACACATACACACACATAAATATATATAAACTTGGAACCCCAATTGTCACTCCAGGATGGTAGCTAGTCAAAAGAATAAATTTCAAACATACTGAAAACATCAGTCAGAGCAGTCTGAAGATGCTGGTTTCTCCTACAAAGCCAGCTGATTTCAGCTGTTTATGAATGAATGCACAGTATGAGTTAATTAAATCAATGCTCACATACTACTTAGCCATCAAAAAGCACCAGAGATTGATCCTGTGTGGATAAAAGCAGAGAAAACAACATATGTGGACATACATTGTAGCTAAGGGAAATTTCTAAGAACCAATTAATGCAAAGTCAATGAGTCCTCTATTATTCTAACGAGTTTAGTTCATATTCATCAGAACTTAAAATACATAGTACTAGTAATGATTCATTGTTCCAGTTACCATAGGGTGAGTGTATAATAAACTGGAACTCACTCTGGATACCATCTGCCATAGTACAAAATTCAGTGGAACGTAGATTGACTTCAGGCTCCTTTAGATCACAAATGTGTTCATTACAGCAAATTAATTTGTGCCAAGTGACTAATACAGTCATCTCATTATTTAAGAATTAGTATATAAAATATATTGTATGCGTATATGTAAACACATTGTATTAGTTAAATAATTTGAACATAATAAAACATAATCCTTAGAAATTTCATAAATAACAATTGAGTCTTTCTTGGCTATTTCCTGAAATATTCGAATTGCTTTAAAGTTAATCTTTCAAACACCAATTATCTATATACAATACAGCATCAAAAGTTCTGCACTAGTTTTGTGAATATCAGATAAGTGGGTCTTTTCTGTATTCTGGGCAACTCAGTCCCATAATCTGGACCTTGAGGACGTTTCTGTAACTCAGCCCTATTTTTGATTTCCCTGAAATTTCACAAGTTCATTTACCAGCTGTCTCAGAGTTCTAGAACAGCTTTTCCTCATGATAGAACAGCTTATATCTAGTCATTTCATCCCCCAAAAAAGGGATAAAACAGAAAAACAATGTTACAAGTTACATTAAATGTAATCTTTAGACTGTAAAATAACCAGGAACACAATTTCCACCCAATTAAGTAGCAGAGAATACATTCTAATGACTGCATTTACGGAAGATACCAGCAATCCTTAGTAAACAAACTGTATGCTAATTTACCAGGTAACTGAGAACACCAGGACAATAAAGTTCCCTTTAAGTGCACTGAATATAAAAACAAATAAACAAAAACAACAAAAAACGTGCAGCAATCAAAGAAAGCCTATCTCCTTTGTAATGAACCATATAATTACCAAAAAGGCTAACGTTAGTGAAGATAAAACAGAAACCTTCTAACTAAAATCTTCATCGAATTGAAATCTAGTTAAGTTTTGTTAAAACAATAATGCAATGGAGAACAAGCAGAAATACAAAAGAATAGAATTTCCTACCTCCTGGGAGGAAAATACAGAATGTGCTGACAGCGAGTGAGGAGGTGGTTTACTTGGGTGGAACAAAAAAGCAATAAACAACAATAATTGAGTCAACCAGCTAGCATTCCAATTGTTGAATACCAATTCCATCTAGTCTAATTAAAGGATATGACAACAGGAGAGTATTTTGAAACGGGCCATCCATCTCCCCTGCTGTAACAAAATGCCGTGGTATTTATAAAAAAGGCAAACCTGAGGCGTTTACTTTCATACTGAGGGACATTTTCCTGTCAAAATATTCTCCTTTAAAAGCTTCATCCCGTAAAATAATTAAACAAAAATGAGCAGCAAGCAAGCTCGTCAGCTGGCCATCTAAGTGCTTAGTTCAACATTTATGCAGAAATAATGTCAGTAGCATGCCTAACAAAGTGGCCTTCCTTGAGCTGGACCAGTGATGGAGACAATGTATGAGTTGACTGTGTCATAAAAACCTTCTTAAATATATAGTTTTTTTTAAAGTGCATTTATCATTAGATCAGCAATCTGTTGGCTCAACTAAGTATTACTCTTGCATATAATGCAATTTAGAATATTAGATATTTTCACATAGACTTTGCAATAAGAATGGGTACATTATAACAGATGGAATGCACTTACTCTGTCCTCCACCAAAGACAAGATGTGAAGGAAAAAAAATCACTGTGATTGATTCAGGCTACTCTTGCTACAACAATCTGAAAAAGAGCACCCTGCAAACTCAAATCTAATATCCCAATCCTTCCAGATGAAGAGAACTGTGTGTTCAGGTTTATTTTTAGTATTGTTTAGGAATGGCCATGAGTGGTTTCTTCATGTTAATGTGTTTAAATTTTAAATTTATTTAGAAACTAAATTCAAAGATATTTTAGAAACACACAGAGATCTCATGCATTTTGTGCTTTCTTGATGGAATCGTGGCAATCTATTTTTTCACCTTCCTATGGGAATGATCATGAGTTACAATTTCCTCTTATCAGACTTTTTATTTTATATTTATTTGAAGATTCAAAGCAAAGTCCTTAGATATTTGAGATATGGCTGATCTCTCATTTTGTATCTTCTCAAGGCGACTGTGACAATCCAGTTATCTCCCAAAATGAATCATGTGAATGAATCTCTCACCGTGAAAATACCATCTCCTTTTAACAAAGAAGAAGTGCCTTCTTATGTTAAAAAGCATCCACCTTTAGACAGGAGTTACTTCTACTAAAAGAGGTTTAACTGCACTGACTTCTGACACCAACTACCCAGAGTTGGGCCAAACTCCACAGGTTAAGGGCACAGTCCTCCACAAGACTGCTCTCACTTCCAGATATCAGCCACAAATTCAGGAGTCCCCAGGCTACACTCACTTCTGACCAGCTGGCTACAGATATTGAGGTTTCCATTACCCCTTAGGTTCAATAATTCACTAAAATGACTTATGGACTCAGGAAAGTGCTATACATATGATTACAGTTTATTTATAGCAAAGGGATATAAATCAGAGAGCTGCATCGGGTAAGGTCTGGGAGGGTCTCAAACATGAAGCTTACATTGTCCTCTCCCCATGGAGTCAGGATACAGGGATGTGTGACAATACACAGAGTTGAGATTCCATGTCCAGAATTTTTATTGGGGCTCCATATGTAGGCATGATTGATTGAATCATTGGCCTCAGGGTTGAACTCAATCTCTAAACCCCCTCCCCTCCCTGGAGATTGGGCTGGTATCAGGTGGCTCAAAGCCCCAACCCTCCAATCACATGATTGGTCTTTCTGGCATTGTCAGACCCGGTCCTGAGTCATCTTGTTAACATAAACTATCTACGAACCTACTGTAATTAACAAAGAAACTCCTATTACTTGGGAAATCCCAAGCGTTTAGAGATCACTCCCAGAAACCAGGGACAAATGCCAGCCAAATTCTTTATTACACAAAGCCTATGAAGTCTTGTGTCTTACTAAATTATTTTATAATCAATTTTGAACATTTTGGGGGAAGTATGAACATTTACGGAAAGTAGTCTTAAGCCAAACCCACAATTGGCCCTTGTCTATTGGCTTATACTCAAATTAGGCAAGAAACAGTTAACAGTTTCCAAAAATAAAGGAAAGTTTTCTATTCAACAAACTCTTACTATGAAGTTATTACTTCCTAGGAATTTTATTTCAAATAATGATGAATATTTTGTATATTTCCCAAGGGAATAACTATACTACTAAGTAGGTGGCATATGAGAATAATGGTAAGAACCAGGTTTTGGAGTTAGTCCTAGATATGGATTCCAAACTATATATGGATCTCAGATCTGCCATTCATTTCTGAAATGGGAAATACATTGAGCATTTTTGTGATGATCAAATAAGATAATGCATTCCTTGAATATATTAAGCATCTAGTAAATGGATTCTATTGTTATTACTGCTGTTTATATATATGAGGTGAAATATATGGAGATTTTCTCTTATATTTATATATATTATAAATAACAACAAAAGAAAGCTCCTCAGAGAAAGAGAAGTAAATATCTTGTTGAAATACAAAACTTTTGTGTATTGACAGTCAAGTATAATTCATGAAACCCATTGGAACTACTGACGTGTCAGAATGTGTGCAAATAAGAAAACCCACATGCTGAATTTTTTAAGCTCCTTAAATTTCCTAAAATTCTCCTTTTGTCCACCCTTTAATCTTTTCCAGTATGTCTAAACACCAGTTTACTTATCTTATTGGTACCTAACTTAAGATAATCTTTTCATTCAGCCAGTAAACATGTTTATTGAGCACATATTATGTGCCAGTTGGGGATGCTTCAAACACTGGCAATACAGCAATTAACATAAGAGATCACCGTCCTTTCTCAAAAGGAGTTTTTCTTCTGGTGAGGAATGATAGATAATTAACAAGATAAAAAATAAAATACTTAGTGTTTTAGATGGTAAAGCTGTGAAAAAATAATCTAGGAGGATGAGGACAAAGAGAGTTGGATGAGGGTTGCCAATTTAAGTAGAGTTCCCAGGGCAACTGCAACCTAAGGGTGTTGAAACAGGGAAGTATGGAATTATCTGGGAGAAGAACATTCCAGGCAGAAGGAACTACAAGTGCAATGGCTCTAAGGCAGGAGTCTGCCTGCTATATTCAAAAAGCAGCTAAAATAATTAGGTCAGTGTTGCCCAAGTGGAGTGAGCAAGGAGGAAGAAGTAGGAAATGAGGTCTGATAGGTAATGAGGGGGTATGGGGGTGTGCAAATTAAATAGGGCCTCGTAGTTCATTGTGAGTTTGGTTCTTAACTTGAGGAGCCGTTGAACGGTTTTGAGCAGAGGAGTGACATATTTTAAAAGGATTCTGGCTGCTGTATTCAGAGCAAACTGAAGGGGAGAAAATAAAGAAATAGGAAAATTATTTAGGATGCTTTTGAAATAAGCCAGGTGAGAGATGAGAGTGGTTTGGAATATGGTAATAGCAGCAGGGAAGGGGATGTGAAAAGTGTTTAGTTTCTGGATATATTTTGAAGGTAGAATCAACAGGATTTGATGGCAGATTGTTTGTTAGACTTGTAAGAAAAAGAATCATCAAGGATGCCATCAAGACATTTAGCCTGAGGAACAGGAAGAATGGAGTTGCCACTAACTGAGATGGAGAGACTGTGAGAGACGCAGACTTTTGGGGGAGGGAAGGACAGAGGGAAGGAGGCAAGGAAAAGAGCCAGAATTCTAATCTAGATTTGTCTGATTCCAAAGCTTGTATTCTTAACTACAAGTCAGTATACCAGCTTTCATTTATTGAACACCTGTAATGTTGCAAGGACTACAGTTTACAAACTTTGCCTTATTAAATTCTTTCAAGAAGCCTACGATGATGAAAACAACAATAAGGCAAACACTTACATAATGCTTACTATGTGTCCTGAACTGTTATATGCCACACACACAACACTTATATAATCATATAATAATCACACTCACGACAATCATAGGGGTAGATAGCACCCAAGTCTGTAGTATTGTCATCCTAGGAGGGATGTAGGGGAGAAGATGGAGGGTCAAAAGGCTTGTCGCTTCCTCAAGATCACATGGGAAGAGCTGGCATTTTCATCTTCATCCCGTCAAAGCGCTTTGGCCAATGGATTATAGAGAATAGCGCCTTTCAACTTTTGGTGGAAGAGGGGCCAGGAATAATAATAGAGTCAGTGGCAGTGGCCTGCTATTTCTGGGAACTCTACTTACAGAGTCTAAAGTAATCTAAATGAGCATATGTGTGTGTGTGGGTGTGTTTGTGTTTACTTTTACTGTATTAGTTTGCTAGAGCTGCCATAACAAAGTCCCACAGACTGGGTGGCATAAACAACAGAAATTTATTTTCTCACAATTTTGGAAACTAGAAGTCCAAGATCAGTGTCAGCAGGGCTGGTCTCTTCTGAGGGCTCACTGCTTGGCTTACAGACGGCCACATTTTCCCTGTCTGTATACGGTCATCCATCAGTGTGTGTCCCAAACTTCTCTTCTTATAAGGACACTGGTCATATTGGATTAGGGTCCACCCTAATGACCTCATTTCAATTTAATTTCCTCTTTAAAGACACTCTCTCCAAATGCAGTAACATTCTAAGATAGTGGAGGGTTAGGACTTCAACGTATGAAGTAAGGGGGCAGGAGGGACACAATTCAGCCCATAAGTGTTACTTAGCATTGTTACTTAAAATCCCCTTAATGAAGAAGTTGGCAAATCTTTTTCCTACTGAACCATAAAGGTAAATTCTAAACTTATGTCAGCTGAGTGAGGAATACACCGAGGCATCCGTGTGATGACACCTGGCTCTCTTTTACTCTAATGACCTCCCTCTTCCACTTGCCCTCTGTGTCTCAGACATGGGAAGAGAGAGAGCAGGAAGCAACAACAGCACTTGGTTCACTCTCGGGTATCGCAATAGAGTGCATAGTAGGAAACTTTAGTTAGAAGATAACCAGCTAGTCAGTTCTGTCAGTAATTCAGAAAAACTTCTACCATCCACTCTACTACATGATCGAAAAGAAAGAAAATGCTTTTGAAACTCTTCAATTTTTAAAGCTAAGACTAATTTCACTTGACAGACATATCAGTGTTGAGCTTTTATGTCTTTAAGTTGGTTTCATAAGTTTTTTTCAAGTTGAATTGGATACTTCAATTTTGTCAATAGGAAAGACAGCGAGAATTATTCAGAATGTCTTTGGTGGAAAGGTATTGGAGATTTTTATTAAAAATCTATATGTAGATATATTCCCCCAAGATTGTAAAGTATTCTATCCTCTGAAATACAGAGCTGATAAAACCCACCCAGAAATATTCTAGATTCTTTTCATAAATGAAATGAGTACACTTTTAGCTAAAGGGGAAACAAGCATTGTCTATTTTCCAGGAATTCTATAGAAACAGTAGACTTACAAAAGTTCACTAAAATAATGACGTGAAACAGACTTGCAAGTTGCTTTCAGAAATGCTTGAGTATATTGTGTACTCCAAGATAATAATAATTGCGATAACTACTTATATTTTCACAATGCTTTCTAACTTATGAAGCTTTTACATTCACTATTTTATAATCACTTTTTTTACAATGTAGAAAAAAAGGCCCAGAATTCAGATTCCAAAGATCTTTGTTCTTGTGTCTGAGCCTTGGTTTCCTCATCTGTGCTGGAGACAATCATATGAACTCTACTTACCTCAAGGGACAGTTATAAATATCAAAGGATATAGTGTCATGTGAAAACAATTTCAATTCCATTGTTAGGTGTTATTTTTATAACAGATTCTATTAAACTACAACCTATGAATTAATCATCTATCATTTTTTGATGGCGATTGATGGTGAGCCTGGCCCCATGGTCCTCACAATGGAACTGTCAAAGACTTTAAAAACAAGACTTAATCATTACATTAAGTTGAGGGAATAAAGTTTCTATACTTGTTTCACTTATGAAGACTGAGAATTCAATTTATTTAATGATTGTCCTGGGATATATCTATCCACTAGTGATGGAAAAAGATTTTAAAAATTGTCAATAGAGAAAGGCAGTTATTTCTTCTTTCTAGAAATGTGAAAATAACAACTGCCACTTATTGAGCACTTACTTACTGCCAAACACTGTTCTAGGTACTTTGTAAACTTTGTATCTTTAGATCCTTACATGATGAAGTGTGTGTTATTATTCCTTTTTTTTTTTTTTTCCAGTAGAGCTGGGATTTGAGCCCAGATCTGTTCAGCTCTAAAGCCTCTTGCTCTTTCTAAGAAAGATTTTACCACATAAATATTAAGACACTCAATTACCATGTGTTCTTGTATCTGAGTACATGGAGGTCTGGTAGGGGTAAATGGAAGATGTACATGCTTCTTGGCATGTTAGAATGGTCATGGACAGTTCTGCCAAGGGCTGCAATTACATTTGACCTTATCTCAGCTTCATTCAGCCCTTCTCCTCTCCTGTGCTTCCCAAGAGCTCCCTCACACTAATGCAATAAGAAAGGGATAAAGAGATTATTCACCAAAACACTTCCTAGGGAGCCATTGCTTTTGTTAGGAAGAAATACTTAGAGGAGTCATTAGAGGAGAAGCTCTAAGTGCAGGGAACTGTAGCAAACAAAGACTGCTAATTCTTATGCATAATTCAAAGAGAGGAAATGTTGTTGTTGCTGAGAGGGAAAAAGGAAAGCTGAAATAAAGGAGAAGGGAAGAGAGAGAGCTAACAAGCTTGGGTTTTGAGCAAGGAAAAGGCCAGAGAATGAAGCTCTTCAGATGGACTCCAAAAAGAGTCATGGGAGAAAATAAATGCATGTTAGTGGTTGCCCAATTGGTTGGTTGCAGGTTATAATGTAAACACCTTCTTCTGCTTCCTTCAAGAAAAGTTACTATAAAACTCAATAAGGTTTTTGAGTTGCTATGGTCTGAATTTTTGTGTTCCCCTCACCCAATTCATATGTTGAAATCCTAAGGCAGAATGAATGGTATTAAGAGGCGGGGCTTTTGGGAGGTGCTTGGGTCATGAGAGTGGAGCCCCAATGTATGGGATTAACGCTCTTGTAGAAGAGACTCCACAGAGCTCCTTAGCCTCTTCCAACCACATGAGGACCAGCAAGAAGGTGGTGGCTATGAACCAGGAAGAAGACCCTCATGGGAACATGACCATGCGGCCACCTTGATCTTGGACTTCTCAGCCTCCAGAACTGTGAGAAATAAATTTCTGTTGTTTATATGTATTTTGTTATAGTAGCCAAAATGGACTATGACAGGATTGTAGATTAATTTGGAGAAGACTAGAAGTGTTGAATTCTCAGTTAGGGTCAACATAGGATAAAACAGACAGCACATGCGAATGGAGAAGCTGGAGGATGAGGGAAAGCCAACATGTGTATTACATAATCCTCTGGCTGTAGCATCCCTTCCCCACTACCACCATTTCTACGCTCCCTCAAAGTGAACCACCTTGCAAAATATTATTGGCCCTTTCCTATCAAACTTATTCTATGAGTGCGCTTAAACTAGGCAAACATTTTGATGTAATTAATAAAAATAATTCAGAAAATTTTAGTGTTGGTGGAACCTCAGAGCTAATATAATCCTGCTCCTTGGAGTTTGATTTCCCCCTTAGAACATTAAAATTCTTTGTGAAATATCCTTGAAAATATTCTGTACATAGCAAGGATTCAACAAGTGTTTGTTAAAATGCCAGACTGTATTACTCCAAGGTCATTAATTCTAACTCACACAATATGAGGGAGGTCAAATAGGATCGTGAGAAGATGCTGAGAGAGGATGACCACATTGTAGGTCTCAGAAAAATATGACAAAGCATAATTCCCCACAGTAATCCCAGACAATAGCACAACAAGAATGTGTGTGCATTGGCAGCAGGAGTCACTGGACCTAGTTTATCAAGAAAGACCTAGGGGTAAGGTGAGATGAGGAAGTGAAGAATCACACAGACAAACCATATTTGTAAGAAACTCTCACGGAGGCCAGGTGAAGGGGAAGTATTCTGCCTCATAAGATCATATCTTGGTTGCCGTGGGGAAAGAAAAGCCTTAAAGAACCCAATCATACACGAAACACCTATGTCACCGGTCCCTTCCCCACACACCCCTCAGTAATACTCCTGAAAGTAACTGCTCCAGAAAGAAACCATCTTATTCAAGGTTAGACTAGAATCTATATAAATACCCTGTGAGGAAAGAATATGAGTAAAGAAACAAAAAATTACAAAGAATTAGAATAACGTTGCCATAGATTGGACAGGTAACCAAGCATATGGTCAAGAAAAAGAAAACCTAAATAAAGCAATTGCTTCTATAAATCAGGACACAATGCAGAACTTATCTGCATTGTGGAAAGATAAGATAACAAAAGTAGATGGAAACAAACTTAGCTAAAATATTCAAGCTTTATATGAAGTAAAATTTAAAACACCTCTGAGAGGGCCGGCCCTGTGGCTTAGCGGTTAAGTGCGCGCGCTCCACTGCTGGTGGCCTGGGTTTGGATCCCAGGCGCACACCGACGCACCGCTTCTCCGGCCATGCTGAGGCCGCATCCCACGTACAGCAACTAGAAGGACGTGCAGCTATGACATACAACTATCTGCTGGGGCTTTGGGGGAAAAAAATAAATAAAATAAAATTATGAAACACCTCTGAGAGATGTGATTTGCACAAATGGAAAACATACCATTGATTCAAGTAGGAAGATTCAACATCTTGGTGGGTGAATCTATAAATTTAATACAATTTAAATCATAATGCCAAAAGATGTGTTTTGGAGCTATGAAAGAAAAAGTTAAAAATAAAAATAAAAAAAAGCTTAAAAAGTAAGAATAACCAGGAAATTGCTGAAAGATAAAAGTAGTAAGCTGAGGAGAGGGAAACCTAGCCCTACAAAATATTCAAACTTATTATAAAGTGAAATATTAAAAGAGTTTGGCATGAATAGTCAAACAGATCAATGGAACAAAAAGAAATTACAAAAATAGGCCAAACTACATTTAAAAAATTAATATATGACAGAGGAGACATTTCAAATTAGTGGAGAAAAGATGAATTAGTCAATAAGGGAAGTTGGAATAATGGCTAGTTATATTGAAAAGAATTAACTTAGATCCCTGTCTCATACCTTAAAACAAAATAGATTTTTGATGGATCAAAAGTTTAAATTTTTTTACAAGTCCAAAGGAAATATACAAGAAGTTTCAATAAAATCAGACAGGGAAAGACCTTTCTAATTAGGATACAAAACACAGAAGCCATAAAAATGACAAATTAGATTCAACAAAAGTAAAAAGTTTTTGCCTTGAATAAAACACCATAGACAAAATCAAAAGAAAAAATAAATTAGGAAAAATACTTATAATTCATATCACAGACAGGAGCTAATTTTCTTAATTTACTATAAATATCTTATAAAATAATGATAAGATGAACAATAAAATAGAAAAATGGGAAAAGCTTCGTGTGTCAGGGGTCCCCAAGCCCACCCTCAGGCTTGAGGATTCACTAGGACTCAAGACTGAGAAAAGCTGTTATACTCACGATTACTGTTTATTACAGTGAAAGAATACAGATTAAAACCAGCAAGAGGAAAAGGCACATGGATGAAGTCCAGGAGAAGCTTCCAGGCATCCTCTCTTAGCGGAGCCACATGGACACAAAACACATGCCAAGTGTTACCAGCCAGGGAAGCTCACCTGGGCCTTGGTGTCAGGGCTTTTATGGGGGGTCAGCTATGTAGGCATGCTGCATCTGTGCCACTGACCTCAGCTACTCAGACTCCAGCCCCCCAGAGCAAAAAGAGAACACTGTTAGAATAAACTATCCATCAAATTGTGGCCCAAGACATCAGGCACACAAAAACACCCTTATCAGGCAGGATATTCTAAGAATTCAGAGCTCAACTTCCAAGAGCCAGCCAAGGGTCAGTCCTAAGACAAATTTTGCTTGGAAATGTGCACGTTCTGGGCAACCCAGGCCAATTGAGTTAACCCTTTCCTTGTTATTAGGAATGAAAAATGATACAGTCATTTTGGAAACAGCTTGGCAGCTACATAAAATGTTAAACATAAATATGCCATACAGCCCAGGAATTCCACTCTTTCATGTACCCAAGAAAAATGAAAACATACATCCACACAAAGACTTGTGTATGAACATTCATAGCAACATTATTGATAACAGCTAAAAAGTGTAAACAAACCAAATGGCCACCAAGTGTTAATGGATAAACCACATGTAGTACATCCAGACAATGGAATACTACTCAGCAATAAAAAGAAATAAAGTGCTGTTATATGCTACAATACGTATGAATCTCAAAAACATTCGGCTAAGCGAAAGAAGCCAGCCACAAAAGACCACACATTATAGGACTGCATTATATAAAATGTCCAGAAAAGGCCAATCTACAGAGACAGAAAGTAGATTAGTGGTTTCCTGGGGCTAGGGTGGGAACAGGAAATGACTGCAAACAGTCACCAGGGACTTTTTGAAGTGATGTAAATGTTCTAAAAATTGGACTGTGGCAATGGTTGCACGACTCTGTAAACTTTCAAACAATCATCAAATGTTACTTAAAAATGGATGAATTTAATAGTGAGTAAATTAAGCCTCAATAAAGCTGTTAATTTTTTTTGAAGATGCTGCCTGGCACTGTTTGAATGCTACCACTTGTGGAAAAGAGCAGACTACCTCCAGAAGCACACACGAGAAACTGCCAACAGCGATTGCCTCTGGAGGGAAATGAACACAAAGGGCCGAGGTGGGCAGAAGACGTCCTCTGTAATGTATGTCGTTTTGTCCTCCTTGGATTTTATACCACGTGTGTGTAAGCACTCCTCAAAATATAACAACCTAAAAGTCTTCTGCATCTCTTGGTTACTAGGAAATACTTAGCTGCCGTTGATACTGATGAGGTCATTAATAGCAATGGGGTCACTGGAAAGGATAGTCTGAGAGGTAAACGCTACATTGACTATTATCAGAAATGGTCATTTTTACATGGTGGAACAATATTTGAGTAGCAATATCCTGGAATCAAGGGACTTGAAGAGAAGAGAATGCAGAGCCTGAGATAAAGGCGCCTGCATATTTCGCTGTAGTGGGAGAGCTAAGCTGAGAGTGGGAAGTCTGAGGCCTTCACTTTTTCGATGCAGGAGTGATCATTCAGGTTTTCGAAAAGTGACATTGCCCACACATTATATTTCAGTCATTTTGCCTTTATCCTTTTTTTCTATTAGATACCATAAACGTAGCAATTCAAGAGCAAACTGTTGGAAAACGTGTTCAACTAACCGTCTGCAGCTTTTTATTTCTTCAAATTCTCTAATTTATTGTGCTGTTTTGGAATCTGAGTGGATTTATGTCTTATATAGATGGCTTTCCATACAAGTAGAATTGCTAAATAACTGTCAAGCTTTTGCTCCACTTAGAAAACCTGCCCTCATTAGTTCTAACAGGTTAAATCCCATTACAATCAATGGGATTTAAATCCCTCTACAGTTTATTGTTAGTTCTCTAACAATAAACATCTCTGTAATCTCAAAGATTTTCAAGTCCTAATCCCTGGCTCACATATTATACCTGCTGGTGAATACAGTGATAGTCCAAGCAGTTGGGAGTATTTGAGCATCCTCTTAAAACCTGTGTAAGGAAATCTCAAAATGCTTGTCAAAGGAGAGCATCCTGTAAATTTCTAATACTTGGAAATTTGTAAGAATATGTCATTTAGAAATAAATCTGTAGTGTTTAATGTGACTATCTTCTTTCTATTACCCAGAATCTGTGACGCTAAGCATATCACGGGATGCCAAGATCTCTTTTCTTTTGTGACTAATACCTCTTTAAACTCTTAATGTTCCATTAGGACTAACTGTCCTCAATGGTCTGGAGATAAATATGATATTATACTCTGATAATATGTTAAATGATGCTTTCTAAATGAAATGCTTCATTTAACCTTGGAGACCCACTCAAGATTTTATTTCCCACATGATAGTTCTTAGTTAAGACTAAAGATGAATGGGTAAGGAGATGGATCACGTATGCACAGGTAACTAAGGGGAAGCAGCAGGAGCATAGCTAGGGTTGCCCCTGGAAACACCACAATAGACAGCAAGTTAAGTGTATGGGCTCCAGGTTGACAACCTGAGTTCAAATTCCAGTTGGCCACTAACTTGTTTGTGTATTTAGATTGAGCAGATTACTAAAATTCCATTTCTTATATGTATAATGGGGATAATACTATATCTACTGTAAAGAGTTGTGAAGAGGATCACATAAGACAATCCATCATTCATTATTGTTCATGGTTGTTGTTTTGATGGAAGCTTCAAATTTTATAACAAGAAGAGAATAAGTTTACCCATCAACTGGGGTGCTTTCATTTAAACATGATCAAGAATTCAAATGCTATCCAGAGAGCTAGAGACACGCTATAGAGATAGCTCAAGATTAATCTCGATAATGATTGAAGGACTCAGAATTACATGGTAAGGAAAAATGGCTTTGAAATGTTAAAATTAACTGTGTGAACCTGGAAAGATAGCTAACCTTCTGAGTCTTACTTTCCCATCTATAAAATGGATATGATTACAAGATCTTGTGAGAATTCAGTAAGTATATGATTATAAGGTAGAGAGCACAGTGTTTGGCACAGGCTGGGTGCTCAATAAACGATGGTAACTTTTACTAGGAGGATTATTATAATTATTGTTTATGTGCTCTGCAGTATGGAGGACAAGAACAAAACTGTCACACAAAGTAAATTGTACATAAGCTGTGAGGAGAAAAAGGAGCCATATCTGAAACCTGAAACATAGTAAACCAAGAGGAAAATAGGCAGAGCTGCATCAGGGCCAGGTCACCATGATGAAACGGGATGCCCAACAATTGAGCAGGTAACAGCTACCCACGTGAACTCACGGAGACCCCTTGGGGCATCAAGAAAGGAGGAAGGAGGAGAAAATAAATACAGTGATTTCCAGATGGCAGAGTGGATGGAAAAGGGAAGGAAAACAGAAGAATTAGAGATAAACAACAGCTGATGCAAAACAAAAAAAAAAAAACATGGAGACATGGCCTAAGGGACTCTCGGAGAAGAGAAATTGGATGTATTCTTAGTGCAAAAACAAAGGCCGGTGGAGGAGACAAGACAAATACTCCTCATAGAAGAATTCTAAATAATACGTGTAGATACTTCTCCCTCCAAGAGGATGATTTGAATTCCTAGCCCTTCTTCCCTGGGAGTCAGCTGTACTTAGTGACTTGTTTCCATAGAACAGAGTAGGAGAAACCTGGCAGACACACCTTAGCCAAGTGATGAAGGTTAACATCATTACAGTGACTTCATGTGGATGTCATGTACCTCTGATGTGATGTGATGAGAAGGGTGATTCACTTGGTGGTATTCTTTCCAAAAACCCATAAATCCATTCTAATCAGGAGAAAAACATCAGACAAACCCAGAATGGGGGACATTCTGCAGGATACCTGACCAGTACTCCTCAAGACTGTCAAGGTCATGAGAAACAAAGAAAAACCAAGAAACTGTCACAGACCAGAAAAGACTTCGAGACATGTCAACTAATGCCATGTGGTGCACTAGACTAGATTCTGAAACAGAAGGAGAACATTAACAGAAAAACTAGTGAAATCCAAATAGAGTCTGGAGTTAGTAAGTAGTAACCCACCAATATTTTTTTTTAGTTTTGACAAATATACCACAGTAACGTAAGAGGCTAACAATGGGGAAATAGGGTGAAAGATTACATATGGAACTCACTGTACTATCTCTTCAACTTCTCTGTAAATCTAAAATTATGCTAAATTAAAATAGTTTATTTAAAGAAAGATGATGGTATGTCTAAAGGACACAGGAGTCAACTGAAACAGCTCCCAATGGCCAAATGATGATAGAATTGGCTTATAATTCAAAAAATAAAATAAATATCCATGATTACATACTGATTATAAATAAAAGATTGAGTAAATCAATTAATGGAGGAGAAGGGACAACTGTTCCTTACAGAAGAACTGCAACTGATAAATGCAGAAGAAATGAGGAAAATAGAAAACACCATTAGAACACCACAGTAATCATTGCCACAGGCATGATCAACCAATGAATGCCAAAGTTAGTGAGAGAAAGTTTATGGAGAAGCAGGATATTTGCATAGCCCTGGAATATCTTCTAAATATTTCTTTCAAATATTTATTAATTACAAAGGGAAAAAAAGCAACTTTACAGTGAAGACACCTGGCAGACATCATCTTGGTAACCAAGTGATCAAGGTTAACATCACCAGTAATAAGACATGAGCCAACATCAGACAAACCCAAAAGGAAGGACATTCTACAAAACTCCTGAAGAGTACTCTTCAGAAGTGTCAAGGTCACGAAAGACAAGGAAAGACAGGAAAACCATCAAAGGTCAGGGGCAACTAAGAAGGCGTGATAGCTAATGCGATGTGGGATTCTGGATTGGATATTGGAGCAGAATAAGGACACTAGTGGAACGGTCTGCAGTTTAGTTAACAGTGGTGTACCAATGTTAGTTTCCTAGTTTTGATAAATGTATCAGTTATGGTAAGAGGTCAATATTGAGGGATGCTGGGTGAAGGATACGTGGGAACTCTTTGTACTATCTCTGCAACTCCTCTGTAAGTCTAAAATCATTTTAAAATTTAAAAATATATGCAAATCACACACACACACACACACACAAGGCCAAACATAAAACGGGCTCACTTGGGGTTTGGTGCCCAAATATCACCATGTGCCCCTCTTCCAGTCCAGAATTCTGGAATTCTAATAGTGTATGCTGACAAACAACTGAGATAACTGGCTAATTCATCAGCTTTAATGAGCACACCCTTATCACTGTGGCTGCAGAGCACAGTGGAGTCTCCAAGGCCCTCACGGAGCCCAGGCCTCAGCTCCTACATCTCCCACACATCTCCCTCAGGCCCCTCAGAGAAGCCAGAGAGCAACACACTTCCCTCCACACTGGGCAGAGTCTGCCCTTTTGTGTTCTTCACGTGGAGAAAGGTAAAGAAGCAGTAGCAGCACCTGATTTGAAAGCCAACAAGACGGAAGGGGAGAGAGGGTCATGCTGAGGCCCCTGATTTCAGTGCAGCCATGGCCTCTGGCTACCAGTGCTCAGTGGATGCCAACTCTCCCCAGTTCCCAGTCCCACCAATCAGATGGATTAATCCTTTTCCCACTCAGAGACTGAGTGAATTCATAGCAATATTCTCCAATTTAATGAGAAGTTCACCATGGAAAGTTTTCTTCAATGTGTCCTTCTCTTGGTGAATGGATTGAAAATCCTTTCATTAAAACACAAGAACGAGGAGAATGAGAGTTTCTTTCTTATTAAAAAAAAAGTTTTTCTCAAAGGATGAGCCACGAAAAGGTTTATTTTTGTCTTCACCCTCCACGATGAATATGGTTAAAAGATATGTGATCTTGTTCAGGAAATATAGGGTTGAAGATACCAAGTAAGTTGGGGAAGATCAAATTTGTGAAAGTTTATGCTTCCCAAAAGAAATATGAAGAGGAAAATGTGTTCAATAAAATGGCACCATCCCTGCATTTATTAAGATGGGTAATGCCAAATGGAGAATTTAAGTGTATTTATAGAAATGTGGAATGGGTTGGGAAGTTATAAAAAATTGACTCAAACCCAAATATTTAGAGTTATCCATAATAATACAATACTTAATGCAAATACTGAGTGCGGAATATCCACTTAGAAATGAGTAACATTTAAAACATGAGAGATAATTAAGGCTGGGTGAGCCTTATTCCACTTTCAAGATGCCAGAATCCTGTGGGGCAATTTAAAAGGTATAAAGTTATAAAGAGTGACAGAGATGCCCCCACTTGCAGATATAATTAATGGAGACGTTTAGGAAAAAAGTAAAGAAGTTAAAGCAGAAAGAGTAAAGCTGATTCAGTAAATGGGTGGCACCAATATAGACATGATCAGAATCATAAAAATACCACAAAAAGGCAAACGGGACAGATGTGTCAGAGTTGCACAAGGAGACGAAATGAAGGTGGATGTTGGCGGGGCAGCCAAATTGACTTTAATGAGCAACTGTGGGAAAGTGGAAGTGTTTTTACAGAGCTATTCTAAGAAAAAGAAATACTTAGAGAAGAGTGTCATTGATACAGTTCTGAAAAAGAAAAGTCGTGTGATTTAACTCAGAGACCACAGTTCATAAAGTGAACACAGTTAGTTTGCTGATCTGAAGACGAAGCACGCGAGTGAGTTGAATGACTGCAGAACTGCTTTCAGCAAAGCTCCTGAGCGCAGCCTGGGCCAACACTTGGTCTTGAGTCACCCTGGAAGAAAGGTAGAAGCTACCAGTACCATGAAACAAGGCTTGTCAGCCCTGATGTGCTGAGAAGGGGAAAGGGAGGCTAGTAGGAAGTAGAGGACGATGTCAAAGCCAACATCGACACAACTTGTAGAAATCCTACTGCAGGGGCTGAGTGATAAGGACCTGATCATGTGGCCCTGCAATGAACCACAGAGAGCCAGGAATTAGCTAAGAGACAGAGGAGGTTGAGGGAAGGTTTCTTATAATTAGATCAAGAATAAAAGCTTTCAATGGACTACAATTGTTTCCACACAAATATTCCAGATGAGCTTTGAGGACATCATCTAACAGTGGGACCGGCAGAAAGAGAAAGAAATTCAAGTGAATGGGTGATTTAATATATCCATCAGAGAAAGTCCATCTCCAATTTAGTAAATTCAGAGATGAAAGCAGGCATAGTGAGCTAGAAGCAGAGGCAGCTCGATATGAAGGAGATCCTGGTGAAAACTGTGCGTGGGGCAAGGTGAGTTTTTCTAAAGTTGTCTGTTTTTATCATTTTGCATACCGAGCCTTCTGATTCACATTCTTTGCAAAAGCTGATTCACATTCTTTGCCTTTTTACCTTCTTTCACACCCTTCTTTATATGGTTGTAACCTTACTAATTTATTACTAATTAATAATAATTACTTCCTAGCCATGGGTAAATTGTCTCTTTAATTGATCAATGTGCCTGTGAAGTGCTCATCAATTACGACTACAGCTTATGCAGAGTTTCTGTAGTTAGCAAGGACAACCAAGCTGTGCGTGTATATTCTTGGAGTGACCAGGACTTTGCAGAATTCTTATTGGTTGAATTTTTCTTGACCTAATTGTCCCAAATGTGTCTCAGTCACAAGAATATAGGTCTCAGTGGATGATTCTGCAGTGAAGTAATAATAACAGCTAATGGTGTCTCAGCACTTACAAAGGGCCAGGCTCTGTGTTAAGAGCCAGATACATTATCTGATTATCTCCTCATTGCAGATCTATGACATATAGTATAGTGTTATCATACGCATTTTGAAATTAAAAGAAAAAAAAACCTAAAGATCAAAAAATTTAAATAATTTGCTGAAGATCACTGCACCAGTCTGCATGAGGTGCCATAACAAGATATCAAAGATTGGGTGGTTTAAACAACAGAAATTTATTTTCTCACAGTTCTGGAGGCTAGAAGGCCAAGATTAAGGGGCGAGCCATGTTGTTTTTGGGTGAGATAACAACAAAAGAAGACTTACCAGTAGAATGTGCTTAAGCAGATGGCATTGTGGAGGACAACAGCTCAGAAACACTGCTGGGTATTTATCCAAAGAACTTGAAAACACCAATGCGTAAAGATACATGCACCCCTGTGTTCACTGCAGCCTTATTCACAATAGCCAAGACTTGGAAGCAACCTGAGTGCCCATCAAGGGACGAATGGATAAAGAAGCTGTGGTATATATACACAATGGAATACTACTCAGCCATAAGAAACGATGAAATCCAGCCATTTGTGACAACATGGATGGACATTGAGGGTATAATGCAAAGTGAAATAAGTCACAGGGAGAAGGCCAAATACAGTATGATTTCCTTCATTTAGTAGTAGATAATAACAACAATAAACAAACACATAGAGACAGAGATTGGATTGGTGGTTACCAGAGTGGAAGGGGGGAGGGAGGAGGGTGAAAGGGATAATTTGGCACATGTGTGTGGTGATGGGTTGTAATTAGTATTTTGGTGGTGAACATGATGTAATCTATGCAGAAATAGAAGTACAATGATGTACACCTGAAATTTATACAATATCATAAACCAATGTTACTGCAATAAACAAAAAATTAAAAAAGGAAAAAAGAAATGCATGAAAGCGGGATAGAGGAGAAAGATTTTTTTTTTTTTTTAATTTTTTAAGAGGCCATTGGAAATAGAAGAATCAGGGCAAAGCAGAGTCACTATGTGGTGTGCTGCTTTACATAACAAAGGGCCGGCCAACACCAATCTAAACTTTTGGGTGGGAAGGAGGTCACCTGCAGCAGAGAACAGCGAAGAGAAGAGGAGAGAGGGTAACAGCATGTCTGTGAACGGCCAGAGAGAAGGCAAAGGTACCTACAACATACTCCCTGGTGTTTCAGGGAAAAGCTCCGTGGAAAAGGATATGGCTGATCACATTGGCTCTATCCTTTTCTGAGCTAATTATAGAAAGAGAACTTCAACTTCACTGCATATGTATTTTGTACATATTCTTCTAGCTGCTGTTCAGTCAGAGGAAAGATGCCTAACACTGTCCAGGGTGGTTCCCCAATTTCCCATAACTTGCAATCTAGAGAGGGAGATAAAACATCCATGCCCATTTATAAGATTAGAAAAAAAACTATATATATATAGGGCTTTATGATATAAGTGCCAAGTACACAACAGTTACTAAGTGGAGGGTGAAATTGCAGGGAACTCCTGAAGGAGGTAAGTACCCTTCGAAAGAATCAAATATGTAAGAAGATAAGGAATTCCTAAAGCCTTCTTCGAATTTCCATGTTTTATTTGAATAAAATTTTTGGGCAGTCCCATAGGTTGTGTGGGAGCCAGGTTCACTATGAGTCTACTGCAGTGGTTAAACTACTATGTAATTAATTTTTGTTCCATTTAATTGCCACAGTGCCTAGAAAACTTAAATAAACCAAGATGTCTTGGTGATAATTTATTGTTAGACATACATAGCATTTAATGAATTTAGGATAAATGATCATGTTAAAAGTTGTCCCTAGTTTTCTTCATCATGTTTTCCAAAGATTTTCCCATCATTCCTTATCAAAAACCTACCTGGGTTGAACACAGGACTGGCTATCCTCTAATCTTGTCAATTGAGCAGGATTAGCGACAAGAGAGGATGTCTTTAGAATTTATTTTTATCTTGGGGTGGCTTAGTTGCCAGGGTGGATCTATTTTTGGTTTCTTACCTAATTTTAAATAAACATACACAATGTGCAAGGCTTTTTAGAAGCAAAATTTGGCTGTTGTTTCAAGATCGACAGTTTGGCATCTTTCCAGATAATTCCCCTGTTTTTGACATTTAAGGTGCACTCTCCGTTGCCTGAAGTGCTTCCCTTGCAGTTTTGTAGTTTCCCTTGTCTTTTCCTTGTTCTTCCTCTCCCCTTCATTATCCTTTCCTTCCTTTTCTTCTTGACCCATACAACAGCTCCTAGGACCAGTAAATAGTATAGTCCTTTGGCTAAAAGACCAGGCCTAACTCACAAAGGGGCTCACTGAGATGAGTCTGGCGTGAGTTCTCAATTGCAGTTTGCTGAGTGCTCTCTGTTCTTTGGCTCTAAAATAAAACCCATCCAGCATCATTGTCGCTATGTCTCCCTTACACCCCATGCTAGAGCCCTACTGAACGAATTCACACTTCATCCTCCCCACACTCCTCAGGGCAGAGGCTGCTCATCTGCTTCACCCCTCCCCCCACTTCTACATGTGTCTCAAGGCCAAGCCAAGCAGTCTTCCCTCTTCGCCCCATCTCCACCCCCAGCCTTGACTGGGCACCACCTCCCCTAGATCCCTGTGCGTCTTTCAATCACGGCATTGACCGTGACACAGTGCCTTGCTGTTAACTAATCTGAGCGTCCCTCTCCTACCTGCATGGGCATGGCACCTGGCCCAGAGTGAATGCCTAATAAATTTTGTGGGATGAATGAGGACAGAGACGGCATGCAGATAACATTTACAGAAGAGACAAGGTTGGACTCGAGAGCACTCACGCTGGAAGATAAAAGCGCTTTCTAAAGCACATCGAACTACATCTGACAGGAAAGAATTTCATAAGGGAAAAATGTCCAGTTTTGCACTTAGCTTCCAAACAATCAACTGCAGATGTGTAGGGCTGGAGAATATTAGTTTAGGTAAATATGACTTCAGGATTTATTTGACTCTAGCACAAGCTCATAGAATCGGCAAGTTTGAAAGCACATTACAGCTCCCCTGGTTTAACCCTCTCTGTGCGTCACCAGGCCCTCAACAGTGTGCCTGGTAAGGGACATTCTGTCTTCCGTGTCCATGACTTTGTCAGCCAGGTGCTAGCTGACACAAAAAATTTTTAAATAAAATAAAATAATTTTCACCTGTTTCAGTGAAAATAGACAAGGGGATCATAGTGTGACTGTGCTCACTCCTAGCATGACATTTACCACATTGCATTTTGACCACCGTTTGTTTCCTTGTCTAACTTCTCTATTACACTGTGAGTTTTCTGAGGCAGAATCTCTGCCCTATTAACCTTTGTTTCCCCGGGATCGGGTGCAATGCACTCAATGAATAAACGCTGAATGAGAGGATCAATGACAGCACACCTGTGTGGCACTCGAGGATATCACGTTGGGTCGAGAGTCAGGCTCTGATGTCAGCTTCAGTTAGAACACCAGCCCCACCACACGCTAGCTGTGTGACCTCTGGCATCTCTTCTAACCTCTCTGAGCCTGGATTTCTTTGTCTGAGATAATAATAGATGTTTTGAGGATGAAATGATAAATGTAAACACTCAGCACTGTTACCCTTCTGGAAATCACATGAACAAAAATACTGACAAACCAAGGAGAGTCGAGAATAGTGAAGAAACATGTCTATGAGAAGTGAATAGTTAAGGAGACTTGCCATGTTTGCCCTAAAGAAGGGAAGACTTAGAGGGAAACATGATAGGTGGAGAACTATTAATGCAAATAATAACCTATTTGCTTGACATTTTATAGTTCAGAAAGGGCTTCCATATGCTATTTTATTTGATTTTCACAATAGCTGTATAACTTAGGGAGGAGAGTAGGCAGGCAACATTATTCTTAGTCGATAGATGAAGAAACTGAGGCACAGAGCTGCCACTTGCCTAATGTCCCATGGCTGAACGTGATGAAATTGGGGCTGACTCCAGGTGTGCTGGTTTGTGGTCCATTTCTCCTTCCACCAGAGCACATAGCGTCTAGAGAGGCATGGAGGGTGAATCTTATTTGTGTGACGCTGGAAGTCAAAGTTAAGATTAATGTGTGAAAAATCATAAAGAGGTAGAGAATGTCTCAATAGAGAGAGTATTTTGGAGAAATTACAATCACCACAAATCATAACTGAACGAATAGCCTTCTGAAGAAGTAAGTTCCCTGTCACTCTTAACATTTAAGCATGGAATGCCCACCCATTGGAGAGACTGAGGGGAAATACTAGGCATGCTAATGTCTAAGCTTCCTTCAAACACTAGCTGTGATTTTAAGTCACTTATCCCTAAAATTTTGAATTCTGCACATTTAAAATTTCCCTACTTCTCACAAGACTATTATTGAAACAACAATGGCAAGTCTTTTGAGTTCTTGAAAAGAAAAATGTCACGTTAACTGAAAGTGGTTTTACATTTATCAGTGAAAAAAGAAAAAAATCTTCCACATCAATATATCTAAGAGGTGAATCTTTGCTAGCAATCTAGGAAAATTTCTTAACCCTCGCATTGTTTACTGGTATTCTGATATATTTCCTCTCCAAGTAAGACTAGTTAGTAAACACTATGTAACAAAAACCATTATAGCCTAAAATTTTTGAGATTATGGATATTACTTTAAATATATGTTACTCTATCCCAGTTGAGATCATCTCAACAGTATTTATAGGCAACATACAAATTAGGCATAATTAAAGATGAAGCATTCACATATTTTAATTACTGCTCTCTTATGCAGTAGTTTGACTAAATGTGAAAATTATTTCAGGGCACAGTTTTCCAAGAGATGCACAGCAATAAAACAAGTTCTACAATTTTAATTTGCTCCACTACTCAACTATGTGAATGTCATTTTATCTTTATGGATTATTTTAAATGTGATTAATTATATTTTTTCTAAAATCCTTTTCACACTAAGTTATCAGAAGGAAAATTCATAACGTAGATAGATAAATAGATTTAGATTCCTAGTAGTGTGAAATGTCAACTTCTGATGAAAGTTTATTATTAAATCTTTCTAAGAAATTTTAAAAATCATCCATTAATCTTCCTCCAGTTAAGTTTTTAAACAAAGAAAAAAGACACTAAGAAAATATTATATTAACTAAAATATAATAGTACAAGTATATAAGAGACTAATAGATTTTCTAATTTTTATACATGTGTTTGAACACAAAGATTGCAGAACTAATAAGAGATTATCTAAATTACTTTCTAAAATTATTCCAAAAATATTAAAAAATCAATGTAAGTTCCACATCACTTAATTTTTTTTTTTTTTTTTTTTTGGTGAGGAAGATCAGCCCTGTGCTAACATCTGCCAATCCTCCTCTTTTTTTGCTAAGGAAGACTGGCCCTTGGCTAACATACGTGCCCACCTTCCTCCAGTTTATATGGGATGCCGCCACAGCATGGCCTGACAAGCAGTGCGTCGGTGCGCGTCTGGGATCCGAACCGGCGAACCCCGGGCCGCCGCAGCAGAGCGCGCTCACTTAATCGCTTGCGCCGGCCCCCACATCACTTAATTTTTAAAAGGTATATGCCTATATGTTTAGGAATATGGAAAATCTAGGTTACTGGTGGAAATTGATCATTAAATATTTAAATGTTTAAATAGTCAAAGCTAAGTCATTTGCATTAGAGATGAGTTAATGTTCTTCAACTTTTATTTAACCTTTAATAAGTGAATGTTCTCATAAAGGGAATAGATTTCATTTTAAACTACATTTCATTCAATTATGTGCTAAATATAGAATGAAAAGCTGAAGTGATAAAACATTCTGAGAAATGAAACAAAAAAGGTAGCAATATTCTATGTCAGTTTTCACCGATTATCTGGCAAAACTCAATCACGGATTTTGTGCTTCCAAGATAGAAGAGCTATTTAAAAGGTAATTATTGTATTTATGGATTTCCATAATGCTTTGAAAGCACAAAAGCAAATAATAAAGACCTTTCTCTTGAATTACATTAGCTCAGATACGAGATCAGGAGCTGATTTTTCTGGTATTTTATTGATTGTACGACATAATGTATTCTATAACTGCCTTTTGTAAAGTTTAAGATTTTTAAGCTCACTGTTAGATGATCTGGAGCATAATTTAGAGAACAAGTAATTTAACAAGTTTTAAAAATAATAATGACTTAAAAATTCTGCAGTCCAATGAAATAAGTGATTTGTAGTGGTTATGGGAAATTTCAAGGGGGCAGGGAGGGAGCATATTTAGCTATGAAGACCATTCTGCAGGCCCATAGGAGACATCATTGCCCGGGATGAAATGGACACATTTGGGGAAACAGTATTGATTTTTAAAAAGCAGCTGAAATATCGCCCTGAAAATCAGGATCTGTGCTACATTCAATCAGGCAGTATTGTGAGGCATTATCTCAAGATTCTAGAAGTTGCTTAAAATTGTGTTCAGTTTGTGTCATTGTGACAGCTGTGGGATATCCAGCCCTATGCCACGCCGACATTCAGGCAGCCAGGGCGGCGAGGAGAGCTCCCCAGAGCCCAGGGGATTGGCTGGTGAAGAAATGTGAAAATACTGAATTGACTTGGATTTTTTAATTCTTTCCTGATGTTTAAAAACAAAAGCAAGTTTTGGAATACATTCAAGTCAACCTGGTAGGAAAGTCCTAGAACTCTGTAAAATCTCATTAGGAACACATTGCACAGAAAAGGCATGTGAAACTCCAAGATAAAGGTTACCTGGGAGAGGGGCCAGAGGGAAGGGAAAAGGAAGCAGCACGTTGGTAAATGTGTAATTATCGTAACGTCCTGGTACCTTTGTCTGGGTGACGCGTCTGTCGGTAGTCGTTTTTTTATTGCACTTTATAATTCACATGTTTGTGTGGAGACACAAAAATTCCTCTCAATGTAACAATTATAACATTTCAAAAACATAGTAATGTGAAAAATGAGTTAAAAAAAAGAAACAAATACAATTATCCCTTGGAGAGGGTATCATACATGTTCCATAAAGATCCAAGAACTTTACTTCTTTCTGGGGAAATAAAAGATCAGACTTTCTACAGTTGTTAATATTTTGGGGGGCCAGCCCAGTGGTGTAGCGCTAAATGTGTGCACTCCGCTGTGGAAGCCCGGGGATCGGATCCAGGCGCGCACCGATGCACTGTTTGTCAAGCCATGCTGTGGCGGCGTCGCATATAAAGTAGAGGAAGATGGGCACGGATGTTAGCCCAGGGCCAGTCTTCCTCAGCAAAAAGAGGAGGATTGGCGACAGTTGTTAGATCAGGGCTAATCTTCCTCACAAAAATTATATATATATATATATTTTTTTTTATTGCTTCTATTAATAACAAAATTTTGCATTTTGATTTCTTTTTGCTTTTCTCCTTTTTTATTCAATATTTATTTGTCCTCCACTCTTCCTAGGCTTTGAACAGCTATTTGCCTGTTGCCTGCTCTCTCTAACCGCTCCTCACCTCTGCTCACTAAGACATTTGCTCTCTTGTCGTTGTCTGCAGGACTCTTTACCTTCCTTGCTGTATAAACACTGCTGAATGACTGTCCTTGGTGAATGGGAACATGACTTACATCCTGTACCCTTCCCTCCCCATCAGTGTACCTCTCTTGCGGTACTCTAAGTCCCTGCCTCTAACATGTTTCACCTTATCCTTTCCTTCAGCTCTCCTTCAAGTGGCTGTCAGAGCACATTGTGACCCTTTAGATGTTTTCCTTCTGCACAGATAAGTTGATTTGCTGCCTGCCTTGGGCCTTAAGAGAATGAAAGCTTATGGCTTGTCTCCAAGTGAGCTACTTGCAACCTGTATCATCTTTTCTTTCCTTCCTGTCTACCCATTGTTGATTGTCAATGGTTTCTTTTCAATTTGTTCTATATTCCACTTTGCCTCTGCAACCTGTGTTCCCCCAGAACTGTTTCTTAAATTGTGCTGAACATTGTGTATATCTTTCTGTTAAAAATCAGTCTGTTCCCTTTCTCTCTCTCACATACACACATGTTCTTCTACAGTGGCCAACAGATAAGGAAGCCTTTTGAGGTCTTATTCATTACACTTGCATGTCTCTCTGTCTTGCAGTTGAAATGGTCAGATCACCCATGGAGATTTCTGGGACATGGTTTTATAGTCTTCAAAGGTGGACTACAGAGTTTTGTATCTTCATAGGAAAATACAATAGAATGTGTATGTCCTAAACACACACACACAGATCCTTGTCTACTGCTTTTGAGTGAGCTAAACAATTAGGAGGTCTCAGAAGGTGTCTTGCAACCACTTACTCTTAAACAAAATTTAATAGCACCACGGCTTGGTGAAAAATGCCTTTATCACAGGCTGAAAAGCTCTTGATCTGAATGACCTGTGTATCATATCTGAGAGGGATATCTGTTAAAATGAACCTCAGGAGATGTTATTGTCTTCTGTGTTTCTTGCCTGAATCAGTCAGCTATTGTCACGATAATGCTGTTATAAATCACTCTCAAATCACAGTGGCAGACAATAAGCAAATATAATCACATTTTCTGGTCTGCAGGTCACTGAGGCACTTCTGTGTCACATTCTTTCATTGCTCTGGGACCCATGGACTGTCTGGGGCCTGTTCCTCTCATGGCAATGGCAGAAGTGCCAGAGGGATGAACAGAAACTTCGTGCAGCTTCTTAAGACCTTGTCCAGAACAGGCACACTGGCATTCCCAGCCATGGTGTATAGATCAAAGCAATCACAACTTCAGTGGGATGAGAAATGTTCTCCACTCCTAGTAGGAGAACCTCAAAGTCATAGGGCAAAGGTGAGATGATGGGAAAGGGTGAAGGACTGGGAACAAATATGCCATGTATTTCACTGTCATTATCTCCAATGCAAGGAGGACTTGACACTACTTATTTGAGACATGAAGCTCTACATCCTTTCTTAAATATTTCCCAGGATGGTACTTATAGATCTTTTCCTTATTTTGAGAAATACTTAAGAAAGATGCTACTTAAAGTTTGTTGTTTTCTTTTTGTATTTAGAGGAAACATAATGTTTAGCAGGAAATGTCAGTTAATCAAATGTTTAATAGCTGCCTGTGGTGTATAAGCCACCAGTGAGGACCGTGAGAAAAGCAGAGTGGAAGATGAGGTCTCCACCCTTATGAAACAGCGAACCCGTCACAAGATACACAGACAGGAGGAGATGATGTTTCACACGAATGGAATAAGGGACTCCCTAGTCATAGCCAAACCTTCAGAGTGGGCCCCCAAATGCAACAGAATGCATTTCTATCAGAGAAAGAGGCTCCCACCAAAAGTCTTTTCACTCCTCTATAAGGGATTTGGAGGTCAGCTCTGAAAACTTAGTCCTCTCCAGGAATACAGAACTCTGATCTTTTCATTCATCTCACAACTGCCTTCCCTAGGAATAAGAGGGTGTCCCATAACCCTCAGACAGTTATAAAGGAGGGCCTAATGATCAGAATAAAGACTCCTGATCTGCAGAGAAACCTCTCTGTTAGACCAGTCTGGAATTTAGGATGGAAATTTCTATTTGTTGCCTGTGTGAGAATCATCTTCTAGACTCTGACAAACACGGAACATTGCGCCTGGTGCTCTCTAGTCAAACCAGCGCTGGGAAAACCCAAGTGTGACTAAATCTCTAAGTTTTGCAGAGCACAACAATTGCAGCACTAAAATCCAGGATTTTTCAGACCCACTGGGCCACAGTGGAATACTGTTGGAATCAAGCAAATTTCCTTTAGAAAGTAAATAAAATTCTTCTAAGTAGTCATAACATGTGTCTGAATTATGGCTTTAAATAAGACTAAGTGTGTGGCCTGTAAATCATCAAAATCCTTAGGGATATTTGCTATTATGTTCTTTTCTCTTTTCTTTTGTCCAAGAGCTGCATCCTCCATGAGTCCTGATCTCCTTTACGAACAGAGACCTCACTGGAGGAAAGAAAAACTCAGCATGTAGAGAAGTTGTTTCCATCATCAGGTTCTTTAAGTTCATTCATAAAGAGTAGACACTTTTCACATGTCTTGTCTCACTAAGAAGAAACCAGATATAATGAAGTCAATTTCCTAACCAATAATAAAGCAGATTTATGAGGCTATACAGTTCCAAGGTAGACATTCAATAAGTACTTGTTGAATTAATAACTAAATATAAGAAAATCTTGGCTATTATTAGAATGGAAGAGGAAATGATAATAAGAAATGTGTAATGAAATAGTTTGGTGAATCTGATGTAACTTGATCTTATTCACTAATGGCCCTGCACTCTTCATTTTTAGAGAACGTAGCAATTCTACACAATGGTTTAGAAAGCATTGTGATAAAATTGGAAGGTCTTAGAGATTATAATTCACACATAAGGAATGGAAGACTTGGTCAAAGTTTTTCATGCAGACTGCAAATGACTATATCCTCCAGATTTTAGAACCATAAAAAAGTGAAAATAGTATCATCTAACCTTCCCCTTTTATAGATAATGAAAGTAAAACCCCCAAAATTTCTAGGGCAACATTCTCGCCATGAGAACATAGCAAAACCTGTGTTTGATCTCTCTTATGTTTGCCTTCTTTTGCTCCATATGACATCTGTGAAATTCACCCATGTTGATGCGTGAATCAGTGGTTTATTCCTTTTAATTCCTGAGTAATATTACATTGTATGAATACAGCATGACTTATTCATCCATTCTCCCACTGATATGCATCTGGGTTGTCAACAGTCTTTGGGTTTGTGAATAAAGCTTCTATGAATACTCATATCCAAGTCTTTTTGTGGGCATATGTTTTCCTTTCTCTTGGATAAATACCTAGAAGTGGAATTTCCGGGTCAATTGACTGATAAGTGTGTCCTGAAATTTATAAGAATCTGCTAACGGTTCCCTAGAGACAGCAGAGCAGTGCCTGTAAAAGTCCTCAAAGAAAAGGAATAAACTGAGATTTATGTATCCAGACAAAATGAGAATAGGTATAGAGGCAGAAGACAAACTTTTTTAAACATGCAATGAATATACAGTCCCTAAGCTTCTTCCTAAAAAAGTGAAAGAGAACAAGCTTCAGCTTTCCATGGTAAAAGGCATGGCGTGATCATTACATCCATTTAATCCCAGGACTTAAAAAGTAAATAGTAAAGTTTTTTATTGTAGACTAGAGTGTAACTGTCTTAATCTCTGACAATATAGAAATAATAAAAATCACAATTCTTGGTAAGAGAAAGGAGGGGTAAGGGCAGTCAGTGTAAGTAAGCTGATCTTTCATAGCCAAGGAGTCAAGATATTTAAAGTGGATAAAGTAAGAAATAAAAGTATAAATATATTTAAAATATAAGGATAAACACTAATAAAACATACAGTCAACTTAAATTCAGGTAGTAGAGGGGAGGGAGAAAGGAGGGCTAACGTGGACATATCTTAAATTCATACTTTAGCATAAAAAGGAATCACTACATGAGCCTAAAAAAGTAGAGGATTCAGTACATTGAACAATGTTAATCACTAGAAAAAAATAAAGTAAAAGATTTTATACATCATAAAAACAGAAAGCATAGCATAAAATATGGTAACAGAACTAAACAAACATTTCTGTCATGTCAATGAAGGTCTGAAATTTTCCAATGAAAAGGAAAAGACTCGTATGAACCACAAAGCCAACGGTAACTACACAGCGTCTACAAAAGACACACTTAGAAGAAAACACCAATGTGCCAAAAGAAGCACACTAAATAATGTGATGCAGAATGAAAGTCCGGTCTTACTTCCATACCCTAAAAACCTGATTGCAGGAGGGATTTCTGACCGGTTGCACAGCATACCCACGTGCGGGGCCAGACGAGCCTTTAATTAACAAGCTGTCCTCTGTAAATGCATCTATTGAAGCTCGTGTTCTATTTGTTTTCTCCACCTTCTCCCCTAAAGGTCTTTTTGGAAATTTAGACTTCCTTTTCCCCAAAAATGGGCGGCAGTGAGGACCAGCAAGGAGACCCTGTCTGTGTGCCTTCCAGCTCACCAGGGCTCCAAGATGCTTCTAGATCCAAGAGACACATTATGCTCGTGGTTGACTTCGAAAAATAAGAAGACTAATGCTGATCTGACCCGAGGACAGTCGATCTCCCCTCTTCAGGGTAGCAGCAATGCTCCCTGCAACTTAGGCCTTGCGTGGGTGGGCTGTCTGTGCCCTTGTTCATAAGAACAGGGATGGGCAGATGGGCCAGGGAGCAGCAGGGGTGCAACTAGGCCTCTCATGGAAGGGTATGACTAAAGAAGAATTGCACTGATATGAATAAAAATATGGAGCTTAATTGGTCTGACTGTATCATTAAATACACCACAAGCTCCAGCAGAGAGTTCTGCCTCCAGGGCAGTGTTACTAATACGACTCTGCATTTGTCTTACTATTGCTATGGGGAGTACTTATGTTTTACAGCCCCACAGTTGTTAGATTCTTCCCAGCTACAGGTATTAGAGAGCTGATGACACATTCAGTGGTATTCAAGGACTCTGCAAGAAGCAAGGGTGCCTTACTGCAAACACGTGTGACATACTTGGATTATCCTTGAAATGCAGAGCATGGGGACACTCATCCCTCCTCAGAGCCCATTTGAACATCCCATGGCCAGGAAAAGAGTCACAGAAGATTCAGTGTGGAATCTCTTCCTCCCCAAGGTGTACATTTTTTCTAAGGAGACTTACGGGCTCTGAAAAGAATGAACCATCTGAAATAAGAATACCCTGAGGAAATGATGAAGAATGAATGTTAAAATAAAAATATCTCAGTTCCTTCCTTCCTCGGTATAGAGACAGAATTCTATAAGTCTTGGTGTCTGCACACTATAAATTATTACACAAAGACAGCACAGTCACACACAAATTAGAATTATTATTTTCAGATGCCTGGTCTGTCTCATCTCCTATCACAGACGTATCCCTGAAATCAAGTCACCATTTAATTTTAAAAATTTAAGAATTCGCATTTACTTTTGTGAATGGCAATAATTAGATAAATCTTTGTAGAGTCCTAACAATCAACTTGTGTGAGTGTCACTTTTATCACTCCCCTATTCCATCAGCACAGTATGATTTTCATAGTGAACATGTATGGAATAACAAGGTGGAAAAATAAAACGAAAATTCATCAGTCCCTTCCAACCGTTTTGAGGGAGCCAGCCATGACTCCTTTCCGAGAAAAGAACTCAGGCACATGCTACACTTCGCTCTGCTGACAATGCAAAATTTTGGTGTGGGTGACTCAAGGCCCAGGACATTGTATTTCAGAAGATATCACAGGGAAGAGTCTCAGTCCCACACTAGCCCACCTGCTGGCTCCCAATCCCTATACGAGGCTAATCCTGTGCCCCTGAGGCCCACCCCCGAAAGAGATTCACTTCAGGTCTTGAATGAAGGATGATTCAATGCCCTTCTCTGACAGTGTCCACAGCAGGCCCGTACACTGTGGGACACTTGCCTTGACTGCATTCTACTGTCTGCTGGGACTCTAGGAAGCCCATGGATCCTGAGCTGTCTCAACTCCTGTACTTCTCTGGCCTTATTGTTGTCTCTTCTCCTGTGCTCACTCTTAATTTCAGTATGTTGTCAACCCCTGCCTCTCAGTCTGAGCCATGGGAACCTCAGCTCCTGACCTCAGTGTTACTCCAGGCTATTACCTCACCAAACTCTGCAGGTCCCCAGCCTCAGCACCATCTCTGCTCCCAGTAGCAGAGATTGATCCAGACACCCATCCCATGCAACACACAAGCTGCCAGGACTGCTCTGTTCCAGAAGCAATACCTTGAATGTTCAAGAAGAAAGAACACAGCCATGAAGATTTGCACCTGATGCACAATGCTCAGTGCACACATCACAAACAGAAGATAAGCTCCTCTTCTCCACATCCACAAAATGGCAGCCTTTTGTGATAGAGCGATAGAGAATCATGAACTAAGGGACAATGGAGACAAAAAGGAAGAAAGAAGTCAATTAGAGAAAGAAGGAAGAAAGTAACAATTTGAGATGAGAGAGCCAGACAGGTGATAAAAGGAGCTGTGGGGGTCATGATTAAAACTGAGATGGGAAAAAAAGTCTTCCTCTTGGCAAAAGCCAACTGACAAAAACAGGGAAAGACAATGAGCAGCTAAAGAGAAAATGGACATCCCTTTACCACCAGATAGGGCTGATCATAGGAAAGTATTAGTAGATAATCACAATATTCTTCCACATAGTGTATAAAATATCAGGGAGCAGGACAGCTGATATTTAAAGGCTTAATAGATTTTCGTTCTTTCAAAGTATGGAGGGAACAACGCCCCATGATGCACTCACATAAATAAATTCGGGAAACTATATGGTGTTCTGAGTGAGTGGTTCTCAGTGAAATGATAGAAAGATGTCCTTGTCTCCAACCCACTGATCTTTGAAAAGCCAAAAGAGTTTTAGGAGCAAATGCAAATGACTGATTCATGTGTATTTTTGGAAGAGTATCTTTGGCATTTTAAAAAGATCCTTGGGATTAAGAAGGCTAGCTATAATGAAAAATAGTCAGCAAATGACCGTGCTGCAGTAGAATGTTGTGACATTTCAGAGAGCTCATTTCTTAGAACAATCTCTCCTCTGTGCACTTCTATGGAGCTGCTGGTCCTACTGAAATCAAGGCCCTCTGGGATTCAGCAGAAAAAGGACTATTTTTACACGTGCAAATTGCACAGGCTCTCTGAAATAAAACTGCTGGGCTAGAAACTCCATTATCGTACAACTTCCAAAACCATAAAACATGTTCACTCACTGCTCACAGATTGCCAGCTATTATGGGGATGAACAAATGCATTTGTTTTTTTTTCATATTCAGAGCAGTTCAGACTTACATTTATAGCTCTAGGAAGAAAAACATCTCTGAGTCGCTGGTTATCCAGAATTATGAAGTTACTCTACCCACTCTGAGGCAGCAGGATCAGCTCGGGAAATATTTTTCCTTTATTTCTATTCGAAGTGTACTCATTGATTTGACTCATTGTTTTGGGAGTCATTCAGAATATCAAATAATTCTAATAACACCTAACATTTACTTAGTGTCTGGCAGTTTTAACATGCGTTTACTCATTTAATCCTCAATAGGGCAATTCCACCTAGCACCATTAATGTGAGTTCTTTAACTCTGAAAACTAATTGGAATTTTGACAGTCATAGCTTCCTGCTATGATGATCAGAAATGAGGCAACAGTGGGAAACGAAGCTCATCAAGTCAGGAGGTCAGAACATACCCAGCCTTAAGGCTTGAAGAACCCATGAGGCTGAGTAATTAAGATGCTTGAAGCTGACAACAACTCCTATTGAGCTTGGTCTTCTTGGGAAGAGTGGTATTTACTCTAAAGGCTATAATATCTACCTCAATGCAGGGATTTTATACAATATGGTCTATGCATAAAAAATTGAAACTGTAGGTATTTTAGGAACTAAATATGTATCCATGTTTTATTCCCATATATTATTTCTTAAGAATCTCTTACAAAATGTGCTCTTGACTTTTATAAATAGTTCTGCCCAGAGTCAGCTGTTTATGAAGGCAGTCATTGGTCTCACCCTAGTAAGTATTCTTTGCATGGATACAGTGAGTATTGCAATAAAAGAATTAATTCGTGTTACACTGGGGATCTAATAAATCAATGAATTTGTAACTAGTTTGCCTTTTGGAGGAAGTGGGTGACATCCAAAACATTTTTTAAGATTCCCTATGCTGTAGGTTTATTCTAGGAAACCAGAGGCGTAATCACCAAGAGAGTCTTCTTTCCTTTAATAACTAAAATCTAAAAGCTACAGTTAATTCAGTACAGTTATCCAAGGAAATAGGAAACTTGCTCATTGGTACCTCAGTATCAGGGGAACCATGAGCCACACTCCTTTCTTCCTCATGGTATTTATTTTATGCCTTATAACTTCTTAGCCCTGTACAGGTTACATGCATCACAGCTTAAAGAATGTCTTCCCATATGGCAGAAGTGATTGCCTTTAATTGAAAGTTTGTCTTAAAAACATTATCCTTCTAGATTGGATTGAGGTCATCAATGACTTTTCTTCTGTTTACATAACAAAGGACACACTGCCAAATGTCTCCTGTTCCCATTCTTCTTAGAAATACCTTCTGAAGTGCAGAGGAAAGGATAGAGTGTATCTAGCAGATCCACAGGATGAGGAGAGGCAGTTAGAATTAACTTCAAGTTGAATGGTGAGTCAATTATTTCCTTCAAAAATCTCCCACATCATCCACTCAGAGGCCAGACTCATGGGGAGAAGTAGTCATTTATAACTCGCCCTCCAGCCTGCTGGCAGTGGCCCTTCATTTACAACTTTCACAATGGCCATTGAGAGGGTCGTGGTAAAACAGCACTAGCCCGCTGCCATCCTAGGACCACGCTCTTACGAGGGCTACAGAGCTGGGCTACAAGGGGCAGGTAGTGCCCGTCCTCCTGGGGTTTCCAGCAGACCTTCTCACACCAGCACAGCCAGCCCGTGTGACGGTCAGATGGAAGGCATTTTTTAAATGCTCTAATATATGAGAATGTAGTTAGATTGAAGAAGTTTTAAATTCATCCAATGAAAAATGAAGTTTTGTTCCTGTTGAGATCAACCATAATTAAATGTTATAAAATCACCTCAAGCTAATTTATTTTTCTAAGCCCTTTAAATGACCTTTATGAGCAAATAGCCTTCTCTCTTTTAAGTAAATCATGTAACGGCTTTGCTTTATCACGGAGTGTAAGAGATGGAAACAAATTTTGCTGGTGCAACATATTAGAAAATCACAGCTAAAATAGGAGAGAAAAAAATGTTTTCTTCTCTCTTTCCAGCACTATAAGTCATAAAGTAAGCCAAGTAGAATACAAATATGTAAAAATACAAGTTACCTAAAGCAGTGAACTTAACTTAGTAGATGTCTTCCTACAGTGCTACAGAGCATTAACTTTTAGAAAAGTCTTTTTTCATGGTTATCATTCTGAGTGCTTAGAGAAACAGTATAGTACTTAATTGAAGAATGTATGGTCTTCATCTTAAGCAGACACAGCTTAATATGGACATAATAACCAAGGCATACATGGCATGAAACTGAAGCAGGAGATTCAAACAGAAACAGGTGTGCAGAGAATGGTGTTTTGATTTTTCTGCAGATAGCAGATTGTCTCTTGAAGTGAAATTCTCTATCCCTGATGTTCTGAATGTCTCTAAACCAGATTTGAGAAAAGTTGTTCACTGTAGTACTCAAAAATATGAAACAGAAACAACCCATCTGTAAGGGATACATTAGAGCTTATTCACGCCTTGGAATACTATACGGTAGCTAAAATATGTCAGTATGGATAAGCTTCAAAAACATAATGTCAAATGAAAAAATCAAGAAAATTGCAGAAGAGCTACATATAGAATGCTACATATATTATATAACACAGTAGTAGTATATATTGTTTATGGATACAGACACAGATAGAAAAAAACATTAAAATACATATAGGAATGACACACTCCAGGTCCTGGATAGTGATTATATTTGGGGGGAAAGAAAATGGATGAAAGAATTAGGATTTAGGTGTATCTATAAAATTTCATCTTGAGAGAGAAAGATCAGATGCAAATGTGACAAAATGCTAAAATTTGTTAAACCCAGGAAACAAATACATGGGTGGATAGTATCTTATTTTTTGCTAGTTTGAAATATTTTATTAAAAATTAAATAGAAAAAGAAATCAATTGCCTCCACATATATTTTCTTATGATCATCTGAGTATCCAGGCCTATTATGACTAGAATGGAGCTATATCTTGCTGTTAGCACATTAACCACTTAGTTATAACATTATAGAGCACACGTCCTCTCTTGTTTCTCCATTTCTAACCAAGGGAACACAGTTCTCAGCTTTCATTTATCATTATCTCTGAAAAAGACCACTGTCAAATATTGCTGCCTTAACTAAGGCCATTTGTGACATTCTCAACCCTGTCTAAAAAAGTAAGGAGCAAATTCCTGGTGAATATCAAATTTTCCCAGTGTCTAAATTTTATGAGTTCACCTTAGTAATTGTCAGTACAATTAACTGTACCCACATGGTCTAAAATAAATTTGAAAAAATGCTTAACATTCAACCAAGAAGGAACTTAAATACCACAAAAATATGAGATATATATATATATATATATACACACACACAATTATAGCAACTTAATATAGGAAAATTCATAATTAAATTTGTCTTAACAAAAGAGTTTCAAATGAATTAGCTGCATACCACTGTAAGCATTTATACTGGTGAGGTTGTAGCTTACCCAACAGAATGATCAACTATAACAATAACTGAAAACTAGATTAGTATGTAAAAGTGGCAAAATGGCCATTATTATACTAAGGAAAAAGTATATTTTGTGACAAGATCAAACATATCATACCACATCCATGTGACACTAAAGGATACAATGTTAAAATCCATACATTTAAAATAGGACCAAATATTGTCATTGTTTCACAGGATTTGGCAAACCCTGCAGAGGAAATTATTCCGGGAATGATATTAAATCGTGATTTGCTTATCACGGTAATTCTAAAAGACGAATCTATGTTTCCAAACAAATGGAGTAGAAGTTAGAGTTGCGACTTCTGAAGAAAGATTCTGTGATGTTTAGGATTCAAACTTTCCTGGACAATGTACAGGGAACAAAAAAATTAGAGGGAAAAAAATACAGTGGATTATCATTTCAATTCTTAGTTCTGAATAAGAAAGATGCCCCCAAATTTGACATGAACCCATAAGCACCTGATTGATTACTTGAGCCCACAGAATATACTGAATACTTCAAAGTTACAGAAATATTATCTACTTTCCATTTATTTGTACCATTTTCCAAAACATTAACGGAACAAAGAAAGCTTAGAAACAAATGGAACAAACTATATTTAAAAAGGTTCAGCCTTGTGGAGGTGTTAAACAGTGAAATTCCTTAGGAAACTCACCCATGTGTTTTGTGCCTTATCAGCTCTGCATAAATAACGCAGCCTGTCTGCCAAATTCAGAATCCCATAATAGGTTGTTCAGATGGTGTTATTAGTGACAGACAGGGATTGGCTGTGCCCTCCTGAAGGAAATGGGTAGATGACATTGGTGGATAAGGAAACTGCATACAAAATTAAAAATGACAGAATAAGTGTGAGATAGGAAAGCAGGCGATGAAAGGACTTTAGAGAGACAAAAAGGATTCTCTTAATTAAATGTGATTAGGCATCTGTTATTTTAAAAAAGGGAAATCAGAGTAGTATCAAGACACATTTTTCTGACTTTTATGATTAAGCAGCAGACTTCTACCATCCACCTTCATTTTTTGTAAATTTTCATTTTTGGTGGATGAATACTAAAGTAGGTCTCAGACATGAGTAATTTTAGCCTAGAAGCTAGAAGAAATAGAGAATTTTGGGATGAAGGTTGTGAAGTCAGTCAGTGGAACTCCTCCAAGTAGTAACAGCATGTAGTTTTGTTAAACGTTGATAGATTCTCCTCTCAGATTTTTTAAAAACACCATACACAACCCTTATACAGACATGCCTCTTGCAGAATAAAATATTCTAAATGGCCATTTAATTAATGCCAAAAGCATTGAATACTATTTCAATCCCCAGGGGACCCTCAGAGATTTTTTTTTTTTTTTAATTAAAGCACCTCTAAAAAAATGCATTGTTATTTCTACAGTAGCAACTGCATTTAGACACTATTAATGTTATAATTCATTTGATTCCTTTTCAAAGGGTTACTTTAAATTGATCTCTCTGGTTTCCTATATCATTGTCACTATCAAATAATCAATTCAAAGAATGATTATTGAACAATTAATGTATATAAGATAATGTGATAGATGTGTAGGTGGGAATGATAAGAAGTTTATAGCTCAGCCCTTGTTTTTAAGAAGCTTAATATCTAATAAGACATATTCAGGAAACGTGTGATCAGGGAAGACTTTATGGAGAAGGTGGAGTTTGAACTGGGGCTTTGTAGTATTCTTCACATTTTAAAAGACATGGCTGGAAAAAAAATTGTCAAAGTAAGAAGAACCAGCTATTCCAGGCCCAGCAAAACAATGGTTCCTGCCCACCTACATAAGAAAACAAAACTTAATGCTAGAAATGAATTTATAGCTAGGAGATATGTATGAATTAATTAAGCCAAGATACTTGACATAAGAACATGCAGAAAGTTCTAAACTAAATTAGCAGTTCACAGCCAGAGAACTTCAGACCCCCAGAGGGATCACTGAATTATTGAAGCCAGCCTGTGAATGGAATCCGAGCCCAGGCAACAGAATTAATGAATCACATCACCTGCAAATACAAACCACCATATTTCTAAAGCCACTGTGAGTGATAAAGAATATATTCACTTAAAAGCACTATTGTATTTTTTCACTTGGTTATACTGAACGAATAAGTACTGAAATTTCATATCATTTCATTGTCTTATTCAGATTAAATAAAACATATATATATGCATTATACTATATTGTTATTTTTGTTTGCATTTTTAGTTAATACATTATGAGTATATTTTTATGTGAACAAATATCCAGCTTATAAATCATTGCAAAATACTGACTACTATTTTGTCCTATTCTGTACTTTATTTAAACATTCCCCTCTTATTGAAGATTAAAGTTGTTCTAATATTTCACTATTATAAATAATGCTGTTGCAAACATTCTTGCCATAGCTAAATATTATGTACATCCTTAAAATTTTTTCAGGATAAATTCCTACGTGTGAAGTTGCTAAGTCAAAAAGCACATACTTTTAAGGATTTCAATATATATTGCTAAATTGACCTCTCAAACATTCTACCATTCTATGCTCCTTTCAGCAGGCTGTAAGTCACTAGTTTCCCTGCTAATATGAAACAATATTATATATTGAAAAGGGAACATTTCTAGTCAAAAAGATGAGCAATGTCCTATCTACAGCTCAATGGCATGTGAAGTACACAGAGAATCAAGACATATTCCCGTGTCTTGTGCCTGTGTCTCAGGCCAGCAGACAGATTCAGGACAGCTGTGGAGAACGGCGTATGACGTTTCCTACCATCAACCACTTGCACACTTTCCTAAGAGAGATTCACTCTGTTGAAAGCCTTTTTCTTCTTTGTAGCCTCAAAGAATTACAACCCAAGGTGCACTGAAAAAGAAATCAATAGAGGATCGAGTCTCCCCATAGACACAAACACGTGGGAAAGACTACTCTCCCCTGAAGAGGATCTCGTTACTTCAACAGGAACTGTACCTACAGAGAAGGGAACAAGCAGACTGAAAATGTGGTCTCTGAGAAGGGGGTAGCATTCTTCCAACTCATCCACAAAGAAGAGAGCAACAGAACTGGCATTTTTGTCAGTTTCAGGAACTTAGAAAAAGTACCTTCTAAACACACATTTGCTGTTTTCTGTGAGTGACAGGAAAAAAATGGATTTGTTGGATCTGATTATAGTGATTAAAAAATCAAAAAGCTTTACCTCTATTTGATTTTTTTAAGTGATGTCTATTCCATTTATAGAGAATTGGAAACTATCTTTTGAAAGAAAATGTAGGGCTCAGGAGCCTAGAGGAGTAATTTCTGTTAATTACACTTGAGATCTCTGACTACCCACACATTTCAGTGACATCCACTTCTGCCTATAAAATGGAAATGAGAAATGTTCCTCTAAGAGACAGAAAACGATGATGTAAACAGGCAAAGGAGAAATTGAGGTTTTAAAAACTTGAAGTCTTTCAGAATACTTAGATTCTGTATTTGCTTCTATACCTAGGTCTTCTTCCTTGATTTGGTACTTGACTCTTTTTTCCCTCAAGTATCAGGTCATCCTATCTTGATGTTGCCTTGTTTATTAGAGCTCCAAATTCACCATGTCTAATTCCTTCAGTACCTATTGTTTCCTTGGACACTAGAGAGAGGAACCTAAGAATCCCAGGCAAGAATCCAAAGTCACTTTGTTCCAACAAACTTCCAAATACACTGACCGTGGAAAAGGGTTTGTGTCTCTGGACCATCACTGAAATCCATCAGGGGTATAAGCAAATCAGGAGAGCAAGGGGAACGAGGCTGAGGCCCAAGGAAGAAGAGGCGAACTAATTACAACTCAGCACGTGTTACCTGGGTTTGAAAGTAAGAGAGCAGCTAAAGGGATCTGTGGGAATTCAAAACAGAGAGAGACATAGGAAAGAAAAATATCAATAAAACTTCTTAGAATGAAATAATCTAGACAGATAATAGAAGTTGCTGCCCTAAAATACTAGTTACCAATAAATATGACCTAAAACATAAACACTGATTGGTCTAAAGTTTTCCTGCAGAAGGAAGCTGGTGCCAAACTCTTGCATTACAGAGATGTTGACAACTGAGCTTGACTGGGAAATTGGGGGAAAACCAGACTGTTTTTTTTTAATGGTCTTTTTTTTTTTTTTTGAGGGAGATTGGCCATGTGCTAACATCTGTAGCCAATCTTTATCTTTTTCTTTTTTCTCCCCAAAGCCCCAGTACATAGTTGTGTATCATAGTTGTAGAGTTGTAGCTCTTCTATATGGGACGCTGTCTCAGCATGGTTTGATGAGCGGTGAGTAGGTCCGCGCCTAGGATCTGAACCGGTGAACCCCGGGCTGCCAAAGCAGAACACTCGAACTTAACCACTACACCACTGGGCTGGCCCCTAGACTGTTTTTTTTCCCTACAGAATTTACAGAAAAATTTCAACGATGTACAGAGAATTCCCATATGCCCCTTAACTGGTTTCCCCTATGGTTAATATCTTACATTCCCACAGTACATTTTTCAAATCTAAAAAATGTGATACATTGCAATTAACTAAATTTGACAATTTCTTCAGATTTTACCAATTTTCCCCCAATAACCTTTTTCTTTTCCAGGATCCCATCCAGGGTACCACATTGCATTTAGTCATCATGTAACCTTAGGCTCCTCTTGGCTGTGACAGTTTCTCAGAATTTCCTTGTCCTTGCCAATCTTGACAGTTTTGAGGAGCAATGGTCAGGTTTTTCTTTTTTTCTGAACGTCCTTAATTTGGGTTTGTCTGATGTTTTCCTAATGGTTAGACCAGGGTCAGGGTTTTTGGTGAACAAAACCCACAGAGGTGAGGTAACATTCTCAGAACATCCACTTACTTTTTTGAAGATAAAATTAATAGATTGCCCCCAAGGTTTTTGAAACATTTTCCCTATAACTCTACCTCCTAATTAATTCAAAGTCTATTATAATAAAATGATATCAGCAGGGCTGCCATGACCTTTTCCACCAACAACTTCTAGAATCTTGCAGTTGTGACTTTTCCTCAGCAGTGATATTATCTCTCTCTTTCTGAAGGACAAATATATTGATAGCATTCAGTGTATGAGTCCTAATTCAGCTACAGAAGTACAACTGAAAGAAATGCAAACTTATAATGACTGGACGATACAACAGACACACCCTGGTTGGCCTCCCAGCATCCATCGTCAAGCCTCTTTCATCTGCCCACCTCCTGTTTTAAGGGCAAAAAGACCAACTACTCACTTTCCCAGCCTCTCCTGCATTCGATCCAGTGCTGCTCTACGAGATGAGAACTAGTCTGGTGAGGTGTTCTGGGGGAAAAACACTTCCTCCTTGATAAAGGCAGAGAGGCATGGCGGGAAAGCTCTGTTCTCACCTGTCCTGATGTGGATGTGTGAAGATGAGATGCCAGGGGATGTTTCAGCCATGAGGAAACAAGCCTAAGGATAAAAAACCAAATGCTGAGAATGGGAGAACAGAGGATGGAAAGAGCCTGACTCCTAGAAGACATCACTGAGCCAGTAATCAACCCTGGGACTGCCAAGTGAACTACTGACATCCTTGCATTCATCGGGTTTGCGGCTCAAAGCATCCTTACTGATACATAATAGCTATATTTGACATTTCTCATGATAACTCAGAAAGGATAAGTTGGTGACCCGTAGACATTTTTGTTTCGTCTACACAGTGTTAAAATGTAGTTACCTCTCTTTAAAATCAGTTTATTTCACAGGAAAAAAAAATCTTATTTCCTTTGGAAAACCAGCAGATCTGGCAACACTTGGCCCACAGGTCTACCTGCCAACAGTCACCTGGAATGGGGTAACAGCTGCCACTTTTAGATGGGACCTACGCTCTGCTCTTCAGTTCAGTACAGTCTCTACTGGTCAGCTTCATGCATTTATATGACCTTGTAGACATCTATGAAAAACCTTTTATAGCTGGGTTTCATTTAAGGCAAGTATCCCCCTAGATGCCCCTTTTGTTGTTGTTGTTGTTGTTGTTGTTTTTTCAGTTTTGTGTAAGAGGAGTGGCCTTTAATTATGGAAGAATATGTCCAATGAAAATCATAGAAATATGGCTCTGACAAACTTTGCAGCCCCTTTGTGATAACACACCTCCTTCTCATCTCTCCCTCTCCTCCCCACCCTCTGGCCTCCCACAGAGCTGCTGAGGAAAAAGGAATTAAGATTAGCTTTCCAACTAACATATCCCAGATGTTTTATTTAGCCTGGAAGCTCCTGTAGTCAGTCAGGAAAAGATTTCAACCTTTCATATATCTGAAACTCACCTAACTGATCTAGACTTACCTGTTTGGATGGAGTCTAGCAAGTTTTCTCAGTGCCATGTTTTGACTTTGCCATTCAAGGAAGTGCAGTGTATGCCCAGTAAAACATGCTGAATGCATATCCATGACCCACGGATTACAGCTTTTCGCTGGGGCATTTCCCATAGCTACAACAAGAATGAGAGAGGAAATCTCTTTCCAGCAAAAGGTACCAGGCCATCAATGACATTCATATGATTGGAAGGGTAAATATGATAAGTCACTGTAGATAAGGCAACTTGATAGGAGGAAAGCAAAGTTTATTATTGCTTCTCTAGAGCGTAAACATAAGACTTTTCTGCTGAGAAACTTTTGAGACTTGTCTCAAGATTGCAGAGCACCGTCTTCAGGGTCATCCTGTGCCCTTAGCAGCAGCCTCATTGCAACATATCCAGAAGAAATATGCCCCTCCGCGCAACGCCCACAGAGGTCACAGACACCATGCCATGGAAATGTGGCCCGGTGGGGCAGGCCAGAAGTCTGTGCCTCAGCAAACCGTCTGATGGTGGTAGAACCTGAGGTCCGTGACCCCAAGCCCTGTTCAAAGGCACGTTGCCAGGCAGCTGTGGCCTCTCATTCCCAGGCAGGACTGTGAGCTCAGCTGTGGTTTAGGATACCTGTAACAGGTCTCTAGGCTTGCTTGATTTTTCTGATGAGAAAATTTTAACCATCTAACCTGATGTTCGGTGCCTTATAAGAAAGAGGGATGGATAGAGGCAGGCCTTCCACACAGAGAGTCTCTTCACTGTACCTTTTCTCCGTTTCTGCAACAATGACTCCTATGGACCAAGTGGGTTAATTATTTTGTCTTAAATGTCAGCATTCAATGTTTTCAAAAACTATTTCTTATTTAATTTTAATCTCTTTTTAATTATTAATGTTTAAAAAAAATCATTTCATACTTTTATTACACATACTTTTCGGGAGGGCCCCATATTTTCATTACATTATTTGCCTGGAAATCACAGCATGAAGCAGGTTGCCCTGAAGGAGGTCATATGTTTCCATAAGAATAATGTTGTAATGGGAGGAGGAGATGTCATTTAATAAATCATAGTACTAATAAAAAATTCATAGTGATAAAAATGACAAAAATCCGAGGGCTGGCCCGGTGGCGCAGTGGTTAAGTGCACGTGCTCCGCTGCGTCGCCTCGGAGTTCACAGGTTCGGATCCCCGGCGCGCACCAACACACAGCTTGTCAAACCACGCTGTGGTGGTGTCCCATATAGAGTAGAGGAAGATGGGCACGGATGTTAGCCCAGGGCCAATCTTTCTCAGCAAAAAGAGGAGGATTGGCATCGGATGTTAGCTGAGGGCTAGTCTTCCTCACAAAAAAAACAAAATGACAAAAATTCTAATGCTCACTTTCATGACAAAATTGTACTTCCAGTCATATAAAATGGGCATAAAAGTAATATACAGTGGATATATAGATATATAATATGACAGTTGTACAAAGTGCCTCAATATATCTATATCTCTCAATATATATTTAAGCAAATAAACGATATCATAAACTTGACCTAAAATAAATGTAATACCTACAGTAAATATTAATTAATAATTTAATAATTTTGTTTGACATCGCATTTAGAAGAGATTTGGGAGAAACATAATTTGGACAACTTATAAATTGTCTCAAGCAATATCTGTCACAAAGGTATGAATTGATATATTGTTTTTCCTTTGAAAATTTTCCATTTAGTAAGCAGAAACATTGCCCATTCTTTTCGACCTCATCGCTTTCCTAAAGGATTGTAGAGGTGTCCACTTCCTGAGTATTTTCCTTATTGTTGTATTCTTTGCTATTGATGATGATGATGACAACGACGATGATGATGAAAATAATTTGTTTTTGTTCTATCCCCTTGGTTCAGGTTTTCAAAAGACTTTCAGAAAAAAATATTTTAAAATCTACAGGTAATCCAAACATTTAAAAATACATGCAAAAATTAATTAGTAGAACCGTATTTTTATAAGCTCAAGTTAAAACATGTTGCTTATTACAGATTCAACAAGTGAGAATGCTAGGTGTATTCAGTGGAACACAAAAATGTGAAAACAGGAGCAGTTAACAGCTGCACTTTTATATCAACTTCAGCATCTAATTTGTTTATGTGATATTTTTCTGACTGCATAGCATTAGGAAAATACTTATACACAGGCATGCAAATGCCAATAGTTAAAGTAATAGATGGTAATTTCAAGATTTTTTAAATTGAACTTATCCAAAAGCTTGTAGGAAGAATAGTAAAAACCTTTTTGTTCCAAAAAAAAGAATGAATCAAATTTAAGCTATAAGAGTCACTTATACCATACTAATCTACACATTGTATATAATACTACACACATGTACCCCTATACACAATAAGGTATTATCACTACACCACATGTGAGCTTGCACATCGTGAACATCAGCCAAGCAGAGGGTGGTGTTTTGTCCATCACTGAATAGCACGTGATGCTGTGGTGGTGTATTTTCTTTTGTAATTTTACAGGAATTGCAGAGCTAGAAAATGCCTTTATTTATTAGTTATAACTAACACCTAGCACAGAGCTAGATCATAATAGGCATGTTTGCTGAAGGAAATAAATAAAATTATTTAAGGCTTTGGTGAGAGCTCTCGGAGCATTGCATAAATTTTTGATAATCCACAATACCCATTACCAAGTCATTATAAAGAACCAATATAAAGACTAATAAAATATCATGTATAGAGAAATTGCACAATGTAGATATGTTTGCATATATTTTGTTGTCTGTGTTACACCCAGGCAAAAACCACAACGTTAATACTCTCGCAGAAGTGGATACAAGTGAAACTGGCCGTTAACTCAGCTTCCTCAAGTGATTTACGTTGCAGTGTGAGAAGGAGCAAATGGAAGGAATTTCGTTACTTTCACTTACATTGTGGGTTAAATAGGATTTTGTGCTCTAAGCTGAAACACCTACACAAAAATATATATTCAACACATGTTTGATAATGATTCTGTGGATTAGCAACACTCTTTATGTGTGAAAATGTGATTATGAGATCCAAATAACGGCTTTATGCATACATTTTTAGAATAAAGCCTATTTGTAACTTGAGAAATTCCCTTACTATCCTGGGTTTGTATCTACTTTAAAATATTGCTCCACAGAATTAAATTATTGGAAATTTGTTCAAAGTTTTTGAATTTTACTATTAATAATTTTGGTTATGGTAATGATTTAAAAAGGTAATGAATGTTAATGAATATTCATGGATTTAAAACATTTGTTAAATGGCAGGGAGGAACTGCATCAGCACGTTAAATGTTGCCTCATTTAAATCTACAAATTATCTCATTATTATTGTCATTATATAAATTAGGAAACTGAGGTCCAGGAAATCATTGTCCTTTTCCGACATCACATTGCCACTGAGTGAGTAAGCCATGATTTGGACCTAGGAATGATTACCCCAAGGTCCTGTTCTTACCTTACACTTTGTATCTTATCCATGATCATGAAATGAGAACACTGTGACATTTGGGACTTATGATTCCTTGTAGGTAATGTCTCTGGAGGGTCTTGAAAAATGACTTGGAACTGGTAGGTAGTGCAATAAGTTAGACTCTGCAGCAAGGGGCTCCCACGTTCTTTAACCCTCCAGACCGGACATGATCCCCTCTTGGTGTTCCCCAAATTCTCTGAATTTTACTTTTAATATGTTACACAATAATTGTCCATATACTTTTCTTTGTTCTCCATTAGACTGTGAATAATTTGAGAAAAGAAATGTTTTGTTTTTTATCTTTATATCACCAACGCTTTGCCCAATGCCTGTCAACACATGCTGCAATACCTGGTTGTCACTTAATAACCATTAGCAATGAATGAATGAATAAAAAGTCAAGAAGCATTACCTTAATTCTAGACCAGTCACTGCCTACATAAACAGACTAAAGTGTAGAAAACCTACTTCACTTACTATTTAGCCTTTAAAAAGACATCAAATTTTGCCTGCTATTTCTCCTTTTTCTCTGTAGATTACTGATTCCCTTTGCCCGAGGATGTCATAAAGACTACTGCAGTAAGTTCCGTGGGAAAAATATCTGTAAAACAAAGGTAAGTTATAATGGTTCTTATTTTATGCGAAGAGGTATAGGGTACATTTCTTAAGTTTTTGTTTTTTAAAAAATATGGATGGTTTATTAATTCTGGATTAAAAAAAGCAACAATAACTAAAACAATTCAATTATTCTCAGGACCACACAAACATATTTTCCTTTCTTTTCTTGCAATTTAAAACCATTGCTATGTAATGCAATTAAGCAGAAAGAAATGTTTGTAGTAGTGTAAGGAGACATTCCTTCTTTTCAATTGTTACAAAATTGAAACTTATTTTGCCATATGTTACTGATTAGTTTCTCTCTATCTGTGCCAGTGAAATAAAAAACACAAAAATAAAAATACTTTTGAACAATAAAGCTATGAAAATACATTGCTATTTTAGATGGCTAGTTTTCTGGACCCTTCTTCCCCTACATGGTTCATCCATCTCCCACCTACAAAATTTTACTAACGGCTTTTTTTAGATTTTGTTAATTGCAAGCTAAACAAATCCTCAATAGAAGGTGGCCCCTTTCATTTTAGATTTTGTCCTAAGAAGGTGCTACTTAACTGAAAGAAAGGTAGATGCTCAACCTAAACTTTGCACGTAGAGCCGCCAGGAATGTTAAGATACATGGAATTCAGCATCTACCTACACAGCTTTTTACTTCTAGGTCTATGAAAAAAAATTTTTTAAGCACAAACTCAAGTATAAATAGTAAAGGAGGAATATTTAACTAAAATCAAATTTCTTAGGTCCTCATTTTGATTTTCATCACTTATGGAATCCAGTATTGATCATTTTTATGATAGTCTTTGTACCCCTTTGTAATTCATTTCCAGTACAGAAGTGAGCATTCCCTAAAGAAATCATAAACCAACAGGCATCCTCCAAGTTTGTATTAGTAAGTCTCATTTTCTGAAGAGCAATATGACGTGACTGGGAGAAAGTACTGATCTCAAAAGAAGTCAGCACATTTGGGTTCAACTCTTTGGTCTCTCTCTAACTAGCTATATGTCCTTGAACAAGTCACTTAAGCACTCTTGACCTCAGCTTCCTAATCTGTGAAATAATGGCATCAGGCCTGATAAGTTCTAAGGTCTCTTCCCAATGTAAACTTCAATTAAAATTTGAAAAAAAAATCTTTTAAGTTTCAGAAAATATTTGTATCTATATGAGATGATGGATGGTAACTAAACTTATTGTGGTAGTCACTTCACAATATATGGAAATGAAAAAATTGAAAAACTTATGCTGTACACCTTAACCTTATACAGTGCCATGTGTCAGTTATACGTCAATACAAATGGAAAAAAAATTTTCAGAAAATAATGGGCACATATACAAAAAAGGGATTATCCTAATGAATATCAGTTCTCATTCTGTACAAGTAAGGAATTGATTCAAAAGAAGAAGAGTCAAATTGTTTTTGTTTTTTTTGCTGAGGAAGAGTTGCCCTGAGCTAACATCTGTTGCTAATCATCCTCTTTTTGCTTGAGGAAGATTCGCCCTGAGCTAACAGCTGTGCCCATCTTCCTCTATTTTGTATGTGGGTTGCCGCCGACCAGTGGTGTAGGTCTGTGCCCAGGAACCAAACCTGGACCGCCAAAGTGGAGCATGCAGAACTTAACCACTAGGCCGTGAGGCCAGCCCCAAGATTCAAGTTTGAAAGTCATAAAAGCTAATATTTCTAAAGGCCATTAAATTATAGTCTTTTTTATTATTTATTTTAAATATAAAACCATTCATCTACCTAATAAACAGCATCCTAGTGAATGAGCTTGTGAAAATTGAGATTACTCCACCCTATGCTAGGACCTGGCTCAGGTCTGTGATTTTGGTATAACCTCTCTTGACATTAGAAAATGTTTTTAGAATTTTCTTTGAATCACAGTAGCAATTGGGCTGACATGGAAAACTATGTCTTCCATCTCAAGCACATACAAATGCTAGATCAATATAAGCATACCCCCGTATTTGTATATATTTAAACAAGATATAAACTAATAAAGATATCCACGTGCAAAAGAATGAAGTTGGACTCCTACCTCATATCATATACAAAAATTAACTAAAAATGGATCATATACCTAAGTATAAGAGATAAAACTATTAAATTTTAGAAGAAAACACAGGACTAAGAGCTTTACTACTTTGGGTTAGGCAATAATTTCTTAGATATGGCGTCAAAACGCAAGTGACAAATGAAAAATTAGATAAGTTGTACTTCATCGATATTAAAAACTTTTGTGCTACAAAGTATACCATCAAAAAAGTGAAAAGATAACCTACGTAATTGGAGAAATATTTTCAAATCATATATCTAACAAAGATTTTGTACCCAGAATATACAAAGAACTCACAACTCAACAACAAAATGATAAATTATACAATTAAAAATGGGCAAATGATTTGATTAGACCTTGCTCCAAGGAACATATACAGATGGACAATGAGTACATGAAATGATGCTCAATATCTTTAATCACTGGGGAAATGCAAATCAAAACCACAGTGAGATACCACTTCACACACAGTAGGTTGGCTATAAGCAAAAGACACCAGTAATAAGCATTGTGTTGAGAAATTGGAAACCTCATACATTACTGGTATGAATTTAAAATGGTGCAGGCACTGTGGAAAACAGTTTGGCAGTTCCTCAAAATACTGAACACAGATTTGTACCATAACCAAGCAGTTCCACTCCTAGGTATATACCCAGGAGAAATGAAAACATACATCCCCACAAAAACTTGTACACTAATGTTTACAGCAGCAGTGTTCAAGATAGCCAAAAAGTGCAAACAGGGCCAGCCCAGTGGCGTAGTGGTTAAGTGCGTGCACTCTGCTGGGGCAGCCCAGGGTTTGGATCCCTGACGCGCACTGACGCACCGCTTGTCAAGCCATGCTGTGGTGGAATCCCATATAAAGTGGTGGAAGATGGGCACGGATGTTAGCCCAGGGCCAGTCTTCCTCAGCAAAAAGAGGAGGATTGGCGACAGATGTTAGCTCAGGGCTAACTGTCCTCACAAAAAAAAAAAAAGTACAAACAACCCAAATATCCATCAAGTGATGAATGGATAAACAAAATACAGTATATCCACACAGTGGACTATTATTTGGCAATAAAAAGGGATGAAGTACTGATACAGGCTACAACATGGATGAACCTTGAAAACATTATGCTAAATTAAAGAAACCAATCACAGAGGACCATATATTACATGATTCCATTTATATGAAATGCCCAGAATAGGCAAATCCATGGAGACAAAAAGTGAATTAGTGGTTGCCTGGGGGAGGGGAGGAGGATATAGAGAGTGACTGCAATGGGCACCAGGTTTCTTTTCAATGTAACAAATTGTTCTAAAATTAGATAGTAATGAGGGTTGTATAATTCTATAAGTATACTTAAAATCACTAAATCAAGCACTTTAGAAGGGTAAATTTTACAGTATGTGAATTATATTTCAATGAAACTGTTTTTAAAAAAGAATTTACCTAAACTAAAAAAAAAAGGATAGATAGTTTTGACAGTAAATTAGATATAAGCGAAGAGAAAATGGTCAAATGGAATCTAGATATGAATAAATCATTGAGGATGAGCTAAAGAAATAGAAAATATAAATAAGCAATTATGAGATATAGATGCTAAATGGGAAGTTTGAACACATGCCTAAGAGGAATTCAAGGATGAAAATAGAAAGAATGGGAGAAAGGCAATGTCCAAAGAGATGATGACTGACAATTTTTCAGACTTGAAAAAGGGTAAATTGAAGAGATACAACAAGTTCTGAGCAAGAAAACCAAATATTAATTTAAATAAATTTGAAAAACAAATTATAGGGACAGCAGAAATCATGAAAATTGAGGATAAAGATTTTATAAACATCCAGAAAGAAAATTATGAACAAAAGAATGAAAATCAACCTAGAATTCTGAATCTATAAACTACAATGCAAAAGTTAGGGTGAAAATAAGCCTTTCTTGGCCAAATGCTGAATTTGTTCTTCATAATGCCATCAGAGAGAACTGTTGAAGTAGGTACCACGAAAAGAAAATTGAACCAAGAAGGGAAACATAAGATGCAAGGAGGAATGGTGTACAAAGAAAGTGATAAATATATTTTGAATCTAAATTACATTTGACAGCTAAAAGCAATAATAACTGTAATTTTATGAATAATTTCTAATAAGGAAATTAAAAACAAGGTAGAACTAAATACTAGACAACAAGAACCCAGAATATGGAAGATTAGTGTTAAAACAATCCGAGGCCATCATATTGTTCAAGAAACAGAGAAAGATACAAATTACTTTTATATTTTGTTAATTTAAATATATATATTAAAATTTTAAGAGAATCTGTCAACAAAATAGGAATAGAATGTATAATTTTCAAACTCAGAGGATGAAGAACACAACAGAGAAATCTCTATTTATCTAAAAACAGGAAATGAAAAGGGTAAGAATAAGGCGAATAAGAAATATGATGGATAGAAAACACAAAATAAGTTAGAATAAATAAGTCCAAATATTTTAGTAATTGCAATAAAGTAAATGCCTTAAATATATCTATTAAAAGACAGAGAATATTAGCATGGATTTTACAATTTAGCTATATACTCCTTAAAAGAGATGTAACCAATTCAAACAAACAAAAGACACAAAAATATTGAAAATAAAAGGATTAATAAATACAATGGAGAGTACTAACCAAGAAAAGTTGTAACAATATTAATACTACATAAAACTGAATTTTAAAAATCCATTACAAGGATAAAAAGTGATGCCATGAAATTTCACAACAATAAATGAAACATCAAACAAGGTGATATAAATACAACAAGCATGAACCTGTTTGCACAGAATAACTTGGCCTCAATATATAGAAAGTCAAACGAACAGAATTGGAAAAAACTGATAAATCCACACTTAGAATGGGGTACTTGAATACATCTCTCTCCAAAACTGAGAGATGCAGCACGTCAAAAAAAAGCAGGGATATAGAAGATTTGGATAATTTTAATGTATAGCCCTCATTTAACAAACTCCTCAACTCTGCCCGTGCAGGCTAACGCAGCCTCAGACATCACACAATGAATGAGCGTGGCTGAGTTCCAGTCAAACTTTCTTTATGGACACTGACATTTTAATTTCAGGTCATTATCATGTGCCATAAAATATTATTCTTCTTTTGATTTTTTTCAACCATTTAAAAGTGTAAATACTATTATTAGCTTATAAGATGTATAAAAATAACCAGTGAACAGGATTTTGCCCACAGGCTGCAGTTTGTCAAGCCTTGTACCAGACCACAAAGGAAATCCCTTCAAATTGCAAATGCAATATAGTCACCTTTCATAAATATATTATTTCTGTTAGCATATAATTAGTTTATTATTGTTATTTTTAAGCAAATTAAATGCTAAATATATTTTTTTCATTTATCAGTTTAATACAGTAAATATTGGCAGATATAACAGAAATAAACAAAAGCTCTTTGAGGTTCTGAACATTATTTGAGTGGAAATGGATCCTGAGACCATTAGGTTTGAGAACAGCTATATATACCGCATCTTTCTGTAATAATGGAAAAACGTGAAAAAACCCTAAATGTTCATCACAGTAATAAATAAATCTTAGGGTAGATTTACTTAATAAATAATAGACAGTTGTTGAAATGAATAACAAGACATTAGAAATATGGGTACATGTCTATACATATTCTGCATCTAATAAAACATGTTGCAGTTGCTTTGGCACTGATTTAATTTTTTTTTTTTTTTTGAGCAAGGTCAGCCCTGAGCTAACATCTGATGCCAATCCTTCTCTCTCTCTCTTTTTTTTTTTTTTGCCGAGGAAGATTGGCCCTGGGCTAACATCTGTGCCCATCTTCCTCTACTTTATATGGGACGCTGCCACAGCATGGCTTGACAAGTGACACATTCATGCCCGTCTGGGATTTGAACCTGCGAACCCTGGGTCGCCGAAGCAGCACATGGTCACATAACTGCTATGTCACCAGGCCAGCCCCCATTTTTTTTTTTTGAGGAAGATTGGCCCTGCACTAGCATCTGTTGCCAATCTTCCTTCTTTTTTTTTTGCTTTTTTTCTCCCCAAAGCCCCAGTAGATAGTTGTATGTCACAGTTGTACATCCTTTTAGTTGCTCTATGTGGGACGCTGCCTCAGCATGGCTTGATGAGTGGTGCATAGGTCCGTGCCCAGGATCCGAACCAACAAACCCCAGGCCACTGAAGCGGAGCACGGGAACTTAACCACTACACCACCAGGACAGCCCCTGATTTAATTTTTAAAAACATACATAAAATGCTATGTTTCAGAGATATAGATGTGTATATGCTATTTGTTTAAAATATACTGATTTTCATAATAGAAATATGAAAAGTGAGCCAGAAATATACACACAAAATTCTTAATATTGGCTACTGGTAGAGATAGAAGAATAAGCCTGGAAAGCAAGAACAAAGTGGATGTCAACTCCTTACTGAAAACATATACACATGTGGCAGATATGATCAAATGCTAACGTTCATTAATCTGCTGATTCTGTGTGGTGAGTACACAGGCAAACTCATCCCCTTCTCTGATGGAGATAAATCATCAATGCAAATCATGCAGTCAAGTCACAAAATGAACTACAAATATCATTTCAAAATTTCAAATCTTGAACAAATGAGAGTAAGGAGGGCCTGGGGATCCATTGGTATAGGACTAACCCTGAGGTGTGTAAATATGCATAGCCTTCTTCACAGGTGTAATGAGTAAAAAAATAAGAAAATATAGCCAAGTGATAGCAATTTCTCTTTAAGACAAGGATATATCGAACTGGATGGAGATACAGGTCTGCAAGGCACATTAAATTCAACAAGGTGATGCCCTTCAATCTATGGAGGAAAATGCCATTATTCTTATTATCACATGTCCAGATGCTTCTGAATGTGGTTGTTTCATGGTGCCTAGCCATTCTGAGATTCTGGGACAATGGTAAGCCATCAGCTTCTCAATTTGTGGGGCCAGGATTAGTTCTAGACAGTATGATGCCAGGGTCTGTGGCATCAGACAAAACACTTAATCACTATGCCTTACTTTCCTCATCTCTAAAATGGGGATAATAACATTTAGGCATTATTAGCTGGAGCTAAGTCAGGAGACAATTTCACAATGCATATAAAAACCTTAAAATTAAATTTTATTCAGTAATTCCACATTCAGAGATCTGTCCTAAAGAGATATTCAGAACTATGGATCAAAATATATATACAACACAATGTTTCCAATTTTTCACTATTATAAATACTCCCATTGTTTAACAATAGAATGTGATTAAATGAAGTGTGGTTTATACAAATAATGAAGCTTCATGCAGACATTTAAAATGATGCTTTCAAATAATTTAAATGACATAGCAAAGTCTAACATATAATTAAAATATTAAGAGGAACAAAGCACACAATACTTACCTAATTTGTTGGGTAGATAAAGATACAGAGTAGAAAAACAATGCATCAAAATGTGACAGTTCATCTATTTTTTAAAATATTTTATTATACATCTAGTTCATATTTGTTTAATAATGATCAGAAAACACAGATAAGCAAAAAGGAAAAGAAAATTACCTATAATTCTATCAAACAGAGAAGAATAATATTAACAGTTGATGTATACATACCTCTGGATATTTTCCTATGTATGTATGTGTTTCTTAAATAAAAATTGTGTCATATAGCATATACTTTTGAACAAAATCTTTGTCTCTACCATTAATAATTTCCTTAGAATAAATTTTACAAATAGATTTTGTGCTTCAAACTGCACGCATTTATATATATCTATATATAGTGATGGTTAATTTTATGTATCAACTTGACTGGGCCACAGGGTGCCCAGATACTTGGTCAAACATAATTCTGGGTGTTTCTGTGAGGGTACTTTTGGATGAGCTTAACATTTAAATTGATAGACTGAATAAAGCAGATTGCTGTCCCTCATGTGGGTGGGCCTCATCCAATCAGTTGAAGGTCTGAATAGAACAAAAAAGTTGATCCTGCCCTGAATAAGAGAAAATTCCTGCTGTCTAACTGCCTTAGAGTTGGAACTGAAACATCGAGCTGGAACTGGCTTTTTCTTGCCTTCTGACTTGAAATGAAACATCAGCTCTTCTTGGGTCTCAAGCCTGCCAGCCTTTGGCCTAGAACTATACCATCAGTTCTCCTGGGTCTCCGGCTTGCTGACTGCAGATCTTGGGACTTATCAGCCTCCATAATCTTGTGAGCCAATTCTTTATAACAAGCCTCTTTCAATCTATAGATAGATATCCATCCTATTAGTTCTGTTTCTCTGGAGAACCTGGACTAATACGTAGGCTTTAAGGAGGGGATGTAAGTTTATACTGTCACCAGCAGCAGGCGAGAGTTCCCGTCTGCCTGCACCAAAGCCAAAGCCAAAGCCAAAGCCATGTACACAGTTCTCAGTATTTACCAATTTGATACAATAACAACACGATCACATTGTTGTTTTAATTTACATTTTTATTAGTAAAAATACATATTATATCCTTAATGTTATTTCCATTTTTTTCTTTAATGAGTTCTCTTCATTTCTTTGTCTACTTTTTTATTTATGTATAACTACTTTGTGAAGAAGCTTTATAACTCACAGGTATTAATTTTTCTGTCCTTTACACTATATACACCACAAATGTTCTCAGTTTATTTTCTTTAATTCTGTTTATATTTTATAGGGAAATTTTATTTAGCTCTGCAAATCTGGCATTTCTCTCCTTTATGGTTTCTGGTTTAGTGTCATTCTAAAAAAGTCTTTCCTCAAAGCAAGACTATCCAAATATTTACTTACATGACCTTCTAGAACTTTTATTATTTCATTTTAACAATGAACTCTTTACCTCATTTGGAATTTATTTTGGTGCAGAATGTGAGATAGAGATCTTTTTTCCCATTACATAATCTATTCTTATTCCACTAAAATGAGAAGCTTGCAGTGGCTCACAGCTAGGTGTCATTCATTTTTACCAGGATTAGCATTAGCAAAATCAGGCTACAGGAACAATGACTTCTTCCTTTAGCAGGTCTTGTATGATGGGTCTGAATTTCCATAGGCGTTGTTAAATCTATGTTGGACTACATTAACTATTTAACCTTAGGGGGAGGAGGAGTCCAAGGAGTTCCATTTTATCAAGCCAATTGTAAGTGCCAAAGACTTAATTTTATTTTATTTTATGACTTTTTGGGTCGGAACATCCTTGCCCACTATGGGATATTTTAGGGCACTGGGCACTACGGCCCTGAGGAATTCAGGCAAGGGGACATTCCTGACGGTTGAGGTGAGGCATACCCGTCTGTCCTCTATTTTATGTACAGTAACTCTCCTAAAAGTTAGGGGATACCTTGTTTAAATTTAGTAGGATCCTCAGGTGTAACTGTAATTCAAACCCCAGTACCAATTTAGACCATGAAGGTTTGCCAATTGGTGCATCTCAGCAGATGTTAAAGTTAATTTAGAACCTATATTGTAGAGACACAATAGCCACTGGGCACCCTTCTTATCTTTCTTTTGCATAAATTCTTTTAGTAAATTTTGAATTTCCCATCAGGTCAATTCACACACTCCTGCTACAGCTCCTGTTTCCTCCAACTGCATGAAGAGATCGTTTTGTTTTGCTTTGGCTTGGTTTTTAGTTACTGGGTATACTGTGGAGGAGAGGGGAGTCCTCTCTGTCCTGATAGTATTTGTAAATCTCATCTCCAGAGAGTACCATATCAGCATCATCGGGGTTAGGGGCCTCTCCCGTGGTGAATGTTGTTTTTTGGGGTCTAGGCACCTTGGGTTTAAGGCAACTTGATATGTTGATAAGGTTCAGTACTCAGTCAACTCACAGTCTTTTTCAGTTTGTTTTACAGTTATCCAGTAGAGTGTCGGTGTCCTCTGGTGCACACCATGGGGTGCCATGAGAGTTTTTCCCCTCTGATCTTGAGAATCAGGATTTTCGTTGCAACAGTGGTGTGAGCAGCAGCAGCAGAGGCATTTTAAGGCATTTAAGAGTCCTAGTGAGCTCTCTGAATTTAGGAATGTGGACCTCAGCATGCAACATAGTGACTCCTCTTCCTCACACAAGCAACCTACCAGTGGGCCCCTATATTGCACAGGGGGCCAATACTCGGTTGAGACACACAACCAATGGTCACAGGGTAAGCGTTGTTCACTTGAGCCCAGAGTCAGCCATGGCTTAAGCTGGAAATGAGACACCTGGATAGGTCCTCATTTCTCACCTAGGGTCCCCACACCCCAGGGCCACTTTAAGGACAGCATCAAACCCTGTCCCTAAACACTTATCGTCGAAACTTCCAACTTGATTAGTTAAATCTATAACAGATGTTCAGTAGGACTCAGCAAATGCATCACAGCAGAGCACAATTCAAAATGCAACAAAATGCAAGCTTACCAGCACACAGCAACACAACTCACAACACACGCCAGCCAGCAGGCAGCATCTCACCTTGCGTGCTCACTAGCAGGCAGGAGAGGCAATCTGCAAGCCAAAAGCAAGAGAAGAAACACCCCCAGGTCTCACAATGCCACTTGTTTTGTAGTTGCCCTGCAAAGCGTGGGATCAACCCCCCACCTACAATTGCTTCAGATACCGATGATGCCACACGTGCAATAAGGGTACGAAATGATTTGTTACTCACGTAAAGGGGCCTTCTGGGGAAAGCAAGGCAGCACAGAGCTGGTGCACAACGAGTTGCGTGAAGGAAGGCACAGGTGGCTTTGGTTCTTGTTGTGGTTGAGGGATGGGGCCTGGGTGAGGGTTCTTGCACACAGGCCAGGGTTTGCCTGTCTTGACTTCTCCGGCTCCACGGGCAGGAGCATCCAGGGCTTCTTATCAGCTTGCCCAGGTGTGAGGCAAGAGGGGAGAGGAAGGGGCAGGACCTGAGAGTTGTCAGCAGTCAAATGTCCAACATGCAGCCGAGTCCTCAGCACAGTGTTTATTTTTCTTTATGTCCCATCATTGTTAGATATTGGGATCAGTGTTATAGAAAGTGAGTCAGGATGATTTGGGAAGCTTTCTACATTTTTCTATTCTATAGCATAATTTGATGAGTATGTGAGTTACCTATTCCCTAAAGATTTGCTAGATCTTACACAAAAGAGCTTATGAGTCATTTTTAGAGCTAGTTCTCTGACAATTTAATTTTTTCTATGGTTACTGATATTCTTGACTTCCATTTGCACTTAGGTCAATTTTTATTGTGTTATATATTCCAGATTATTGTATTTAGCTCATTTACATATTTGAAAAACATCTAAGTTTTCCTTTAAACGATTTTCCTATTTTCTAAGTTTCTTTTTGTGTCTGTGGGTGGAGGTGGTTTAGAATATTGAGTTAGGTTTAGAATATTGAGTTAATCATAATCCTCATTTCATGATATATTAGAATTATTGGCCCGTTCCTCTAATTTGACGTATTGATTTATTTAATCCATTGTGTTCACTCACCTCCTTCCCATTCTTCTCCCTCTCATAGGAAAATAATGTTTGGTGTTTATCCTTTCTATGTATGTATTATTGTGAGCCTTGTATTGTTTTGTGCATGTATTTTTTTCTTTTTTGGTAAAGAAGATTAGCCCTGAGCTAACATCTGTGCCCATCTTCTGCCACTTTGTATAGGGGACGCCACCTCACATGGCCTGACGAGCAGTGCATCTGTCTGCGCCTGTGATCCGAACCCGCGAACCCCAGGCCGCCAAAGCAGAGCATGCGAAACCAACCACTACGCCACCGGGCCGGCCCCTGTGCCTGTATTTTAATTTAAATAAATAGCATCATTCTGTAGATACCATTCTGAGTATTGCTTTTAAACTCAGCACATATTTTTAAAGGTATGTTTGTATTTCTGGACATACATCCTTTGCTTCTGAATGCTGCAGCAGTAATGTGCACCAAAAGTATGCTACTTATCCACTGCCCTAGTGATGGGCAACTATATGGTCACCACCTCCTCATTAACACAAATAAGACTGTAATGAAGATTCTACTACATGTCCCCTCATGGGCCTGTGCGAGAATGTCCCTGTGTTGTGTCACCAGGAAAGAGGCTGCTGGAGTCCAAAGTACACATCTGTTCATTTGACTAAGTATTCCCAGATCTACTCTTAGATCACTAAAATGAGAATATATTACTTTTTAGTTGAAAAAAATCTTTTTGATTTTTTAAAAATAACAAACATAGATAAATAACTTCTTCAAACTAATGGAAGTAAAATACTAATGAGAAGGTCGCACCTTCCTTATTCAATCATTCATTTATCACATATTTAATGAGCACTTATCATGTGTAAGATGGTATGTGCTGATGTTACAGAGATATCCAGAAACAGTTTCTGTTCTAAAGGGACTTAGAGTCAAGTGGAGGATACAGACATGGAACCTATTGTGACGGCTATTAGGATACATGTTTGTAGAAGCTATGGGAGTTGGAACATCAAAAAAAAATGTTATCATTTCTAAAAGTCATCATGGGGGAGCCATGCTTGAGCTAGGTAGTGAAAGACGTGGAGGTAACTTCCACACACAAGGGTTGGCACAAGACGCGGGTGAAGTTGCCCGGTGCATTCAGGATCTTCAAGAACTTAATGCAGCTGGAGTTCATGACACAGAAATGAGAGATGAGATTAGAGCATTAGGAAACAACAGATAATGGACGGATAGCCTTGGAGGTGCTCAAGAATTTGAACATGAGCAGATTTATGCTGTAGGAAGATCTCTCTGGACCAGGAAGTATAGATTAAGAGACCAAAGGGTGTGAGTTCTGTAAAGAATTATATCTGTAAGACTAGGGCTCAGGAAAGAGATCCAGGATAGAAAAAGGAATTTGGGAGTCATGTCCATATACACAGCAGCTGTAGCCAAGGGTTTGAATGAAACTGCACATTATACAGAATGAAAGCAAATTATAAATAGTCATATACAGAAGATAAAATGTAGTAGGAATAATTCTGTGGAGGTAAGAAAACTCAGAAAAGAAGGTAAAGTTGTCATCTTTTAACTTTTATTTCTACCTTATACTCTGTCCAATCAATTCTTGTGTACTCAATTTGTGCTATACTCTTGTTATAGCTTTGAAAGTGTCTTTGTCTTATTCAAATGCTTTACTACACTAATTAGACTGTCACTTCTTGAAGAAGTTTACAATAATCATAAATTAAATCTTAAAATTAAAAGTGTAAATATGTGTATGAAGAAACCTTGATAACCTTATTTCTTTGTTTCTTGTCCATAAATATCTGATTGGGTGTAATGGAATAGGGTGCTATTAAATAGTGACATTAATAAGGCATTGAGATTTTTAAGAATTTCACCTGATTAATCAGATCCATCCAGGATAATCTTCCTTTTCATTAACTCAAAGTCAACTGATTTGGGACCTTAACTAAATCTGAAAAATCCTTTCCTCTTTGCCATATTCTACGGGCGAGAAGCAAGTCATAAGTTCTGTCTACACTCAAGGAGAGGGAATCATAGAAGGGTATGACTCATTGGGGTCACCTTAGGGATTATCTGCGACACAAGTCCTTGTTCAATGAATATTTATTGAGTGCCCATTCTGTTCCAGGTGATCAAGACAGAACAAAGTCCTTGATCTCACAGGATATATGTTCAATTATGGGAGACATATAAAGGAGCTACATAAATATACGTCTGTATATAATTCTAATATATATATAATAGAATTTCAAGGAGTAATAAGTGCTGTGAAGGAAGTACAGCAAGACAATGATATAGAGAGAAAGGGAGGTTGGCTATTTTAAGTAGAGTAGTGAAGAAATGCTCCATCATATTCCTGAGAGAATGTATGCGTAAGACATTATCCAACGGGGCAAGATGAATAAACATTAGATGATCAACTGGAAGTTGGGCCTCATATTCCAGTGAAAGATGCTCTGACTGAGTTCAGACCTAGAGAAGGACTCACTTTTTCCAATCGTAATTACACTGAAAGAATGATGAAGTTGTATGTCTGCTCCTTTGATCACTACCCCTAGCTGGTAGCTAATGACTCCAAACCAAGAAAGGACGCATTGAAAGCATGCCTTCCACTCCAACAACAAAGGACTGAGAAATGAACACTTGTCCCAGTTTCTAGAATTCTGCTTGACTAAGTTGACCACCCAAGTCTATTTTGGGATAAAGATTACCAAAAATAGGGCTTACCCACTTCTCTTTGGGAGTAGAGGAATAAAAGGGACTTAATCACAAATGTGCCGACCTTTAATCAGGAGAAGGAATTCCATCCCTAGGAAATAAGGTCTAATCAGAGTATCTTGACACTTTTCTTCTTTTGAGAGCATCATGGGAACAAAGAGGAGGTTTGAGCTCTCCCTGGAGTAAAAAACTAAAATAACAACGGAAAAAAATTCAACAGAAAAAAATTAAAACTACTATAATAGTGGTCATTGTGAATCTTTCAATATTCAGCAGTACTGGTATGGAACTATAAGACCCAAAAGTTGTAAATAATGTCAGTCTTTATTATGAGTTAATACCAATCAAAATAAGTTAAGGTCCACTATCCTTAGAATTTACTTAAATATGTGCATGTTTTAAAATGCTGACTTGGTCCCTCTGACTGATAAATATTTCATGGACCTTAGAGAGTAATTGGTAAAGTTATGGAACTTTAAATTTGTAATCCTACCCAGGTTCAATCTACTTTATTGAAATGAAGGAAAATTAGTAAAAGGATATTACCGCGGAATAAAAGACTTCAGGATAGATTTTTTACACAATCTTTTCACTTTCATCTGCAATGAATTGAGCATTAAAAATATTTCATAAAGTTTATAAGGAGAATTATACAACTTAGTAATGAAATGCAAATATCTCTGTTCATTAAACCTCAACTGTTTCATCAATTTTGCATACATAGCTCAGTGGGGACTAATGATTATATTGCAATGTGAAAAAATATTTATTAAGTATCAGTATGAGGCAGCTAGGTGTGTCCAATTATACTCATATAATGCGATTTCACAAAGTGATTTGATTTTTATTTATTCATAGTCTTAATTTTACTGGATTTGATGGAGTTTGGCATATTTTCAAAGTGAATTATAAGCGATAAAAACACTTAAATAAACATCCAGAGTTATTAAAATTAGAAGTCTGATTTTGATGGCATTGTGTGTATATATGTAATATAACCCTCTTTAAGATTTTATAAAGAAATGTCACTGAATTTTTAAGGGGGTGTGTGTGTATAGTATATTTGTTCATTTGATTAAATACTTTTGTAAATTTAAAATTGCTTAGAGTTTTGATCTGAATATCAGAATTTTTTGTTTGATAAATTAGTTGTACCACATTCCTTTTTCAATCTTATTATACCAATTCCATAAAATAAAATATACTGAAAGGAAAAATTGCAATATCAAGATGGATCTTCCAAGAAGTGGGATTTCTCCTATAACACAAAAATACAATGATACTATTAATAGGAATTTATAATTTGATGTGCTGATCAACCACATTCATAGTCGTAGTTGTTGTATGGACACCAGCCAATTATTCAACGAGATTCTTTTGGCTATATCCTGGAATTGCATCTTATTCTTTAACAATCATCTCTAATCAATATTTACTAATTTACTTCTTAAGTTATAGAGATTTTCCTCCTCCCTTCAACCCCCAAATCAGTTCTCCCGACACAGGCAAACAAAAGTGGGCTTTCCCACCATGGATAGATCCGACCTTCTTCTGAGTAACAAGCTGATCTGAATTTATCTTGCCTTTCTTTCTGATTACGTTGTCCATTTGTTTTTTAGAGGTAGACATCCTTCTTGCCTACCATATTTTGTCCCGTATGTTCTCCATCTCTTATTAACATCTTCAATCTTTTATATTGGTTTATTTCCCCCTTTTTCTCAAACATACACAATATTTCCCATTAAAAATAACCAAAAATAAAACCTTCACTTTATTCTATTATTTCCTTCGGTACATCTTACTTTTGTCTTTTCCTTTACAGCCACTGTCCTTGAGTGTTTTAATAAACTACTCCATTTCCTGAGCCTCTCCTTTCTGCTTAGAAACCTGGAATCTATTTTTCAGCCATACCGCTCCACTAAGGCTACCATTTAGAGGTCATCTCCTACCTCCTATTTAAATTTAAGCCCATTTCTTCATCCTCATCTCAGCCTTGCTTCTTCCTTTGGCCCTGCTGATCAGTTCCTCCTCTTCAACCCTCTCTTGGTTTCTGTGGTATTTCATTCTTCTGGTTCTTAACCTATTTCTCTGATCATGATTTCTTTGTCCTCTCATTGGTTTTACTTCCTCTTTCAACCCCCTTAATGTTTATCGAAATATAACATAAATAAACAAAAGTCAAAAAGCATAATTGTGCAGCTCCATACATTTTCACAAAGTATACACTCCAGTGTAACTAGCAGCCAGATTAAGAAATAGAATATTGACACCATCCCAGAGGCCAGTCACCACCCCATCCGAAGCTATCCTAATAATTAGTCCTTAATCTCCCCTCCTCCTTCAACAAGTAACTTTTGCAAATTCATTTATCATCTTCACATTGATGACTCTAACATTGATATTTCAAAGACTGATGTATTGTTTGAAGTCTTTGGCTCCTTCCTCTCCTCATCTCTCTTATTTAAGCTGATATTAGAATATAATATATTTTTTCAACATCTCAGATTGTTTCCTTCTTTTCATTTCCATGTCACCGCTGTGGTTTAGAGAAGAAGTCAGTAAACTATGGCCTGCAGGCCAAATACAGCCCTCTGCCTGTTTTTGTAAATAAAGTTTTATTGGAACACAGCCATGCTCGTTCATTTACATACTGTGTTAAGTAGTTGCCACAGAGACCATATGATCTAAAAAGTTTAGATATTTACTCTTTTACCCTTTACAGAAAAAGCTTACCAATCCTTGGTTTAGGCCTTCACTATTTTACACTAAATTGCTGTGGCAACTTCCTAGTTGGTCATAGTAACTCTAATTCCTCTCTCCTGCAACCTTGGGACAGCTGCCTTGCTAAGCCTACTCAAACACATTTCATTTTCATCATGAATTCCCTTGCCCAGTGTAAGCTCAAACTCCTTTCCCTGGCAATCAAAGCCTTTATTACAACAAAAAATAAGAAGTTCAGGCATTCAAGAAAGGAGTAGTGGTATACAACTTTCAAGCCACACCCACTTCTTCCTTCCTCAATGCCTATACTTGTTACTTTTTCCTGTACGTTCATCCCCTCCACATAGGCCTTACTCATAGCCATATCTTGCTGTTCCTAAGGAGCTCCTCTCTTCATTCTCTGAATGCATTTCCTTCTTCCCTCACATCTGCCCCTTCAAAGCTTACACACTCTTCACAGTTGGCTCAGGTTCTACCTCCTCCTCAGACAACTCCAAAGCCTGCCATCTTCCCCTTTTCTGGCATCTCATAACACTTGTAGGTTCTAACACAGAACCCACCTCTTGATTACCTATTGTCTTAAATTGTTTCCTCATTGACTTGAAGCTCCCCTAAAGCAGAGTACATTACTTCTGCTTTCCAGAACCCCCTGGGCACATAGTGAAAACTTAATAAATTCTTGTAGCTTTGATTTCTAGTCTTCACTAGTAAATTATTATCAGCAGTCAGAATCCTCATTCAGAAAATGATGCTGTATAGTCGCTGTTACCGCAGCAGACTCAGAAAACTACAATTTGGTTATGCCACCAAAGTCTGAACATGGATTAGAATCTGGAAAGTTGGGTGATGGAGCACAACTGGGGTAGAAGAATATTCTACAGAAGGTTGTAGCTCAAAAAGCCTTCCCCTTCATACCTTAAATCACATCCAATTTGTCATTCTAGGTACAGTAACTTAGAAATGGCGTATTTCACAACAAGCAAGTTTTCTCCATTGACAGAATATTCATTTTTCTTAATATTTATTCAATGTGTCTCAAAAATCATATTCAGAGGGTTTTTTTTAATATTATTTTTTCTGGCCTCCAAATCTAAAGAAAAAGACTTTATTGCAAACAACCAAAAAATTAATTTAGAAGAACTTCAAATGAAATATAAAATCTCAAGGCAATACATATAAACACACTTGGAAATATTTATCAAAAAAAAAAAAGAACAGGTAAGAATTAGCAGTCTGGAAGCTGCTAAACATACCCAAGGATGAAAATTGCCATATGCATTGTCTTTACTGAAAAGGCCACTGTGAACAACTTTACAAGTTTCTTCTTCTCAACTGCAACAAAAGATCTCACTAGCAATGAGGCTAAATGCTGTGTTTGAAATTCTGAGGACTCTGAATTTCATGGTCCCCTACAGAGAGAAAGCAAACCCTCTAACCAACCTAAGAATAATGCAGGCAAGGCAGAAGAACGGCAGGCCACAAGGATGCATCAGCCTAGACTATTTGCCTACAATTGTGCTACCCAAGAAAATATTTTGAAAGGTTCATTGTGACCTAAAGATATTGGCTGCAGTCCAGTAACATTACCAATTGTAAGCCTAAATAATAACAATAATAATAATAGTCCTAATAGTAACTGAGGACCCAAGAGACTGGTCACAGAGCTTCCAGCATCCATAGGATGAGGGACCTTTCCGGTGCATACTTCTTGCAGCCATGGTAACACACACATACAAAAAAAAACTCCATTTAAAAATCCTAAATTACAAATAACATTAATTTTCTAAAGCCCTGTTTCTTCTTTCCTGCCCTCTCATGTTTTCTTCTGGAGTTTTCTGGAAGAGAAACTCCACAAAGAACAAACCCACAAGTGTTTCGGGTACAGTGATTGGATGAGGCGGAAGTATATGGAGATGTAATGGCCTCTGGGACTGCCCTGCTGGCTGTGTTTTTCTTGTTGTTGATGGCAAAGTATTGCAATTTGGTTCTCGCTCCATGATGACTGCAGGAAGCTCTGTCTAATCACTTTCTTGCACTTTCAAGGCTCAAGAGTGACCCTTTTTCAAGGGCTTTTGGGGCTCCTGTTCACTGTCTGGGGGAGGAAACATGACACCAAGGTGAAGGCCCCAGAGCAATTGTAAATTTAACCTGGGTTCTGCTCCAACAGACTTCTTGTCACTTGGCAGTGCTATGAATTTTAATATGATTCCCATTGCAACTCAGTGGCTTACTTCTAATCTTCAATCTTTGGAAGGTATTGATCATATTTATCAGGTCAAAGAGGTGCCCTTGCTGCATACATCAAGACTTTTGTAGAGTAGCACATTCAATTTCTACTTAAATTCTTCATTATCTCAATCTTCTCTCTGAAAATTATTTCCAATTTTAATTTTCATCTTTTTTTTGTTTCATCCCGAATGTTACCAGCCTGAAGTTAACTTCAAAAATATTGTCACCTATTATAACTGATCAACTTAAACATTTATATATCTAATATGTATCCAAATATTCTCTTCAGAAGTATTCATTCAAATCACATATATTAAGTAACTACTGCATACCTAGGCACTGAGCTCGAAGTTGGAACATCATGATAAATAAAACCAAATACAGTGTTTGTCTTCATTGAGTTCAAGGCTTAGTGGGGAGATACAGGCACTAATCAAATATTCATCAAATAAATGTGAAATTTCTATTACATCAAGTGTTACGCAAAAGAACATACTGTGCTATGAGAACCCATAATAACATTTTTTGGAAGATCAGATAACCCTTCCCTTAGGAAGTGATGTTGGAACTTAGATCTGAAGGATGTTAAGAGTAAAACTGGACAAAGAGTGGAGGAGTGAGTGTACTAGGTATAACAAATGGGATGTAAGGAAGACCCTGGGGTAGAGGGTACCTGGTGAACACAGGGCAGCTGAAGCAGAGAGAGCACAAGGGATTATGCTATCAGAAGAAGCTGAGTCCTGTTGACTCTACCCTCAAACCGTTGCTTGATTGTGTTCATTTCTCTCTGTCCTCACTCCTCCCACCCTACTTGAGAATAGCATCAAATACAGGTCTCTCCTAGAACAAGGGACCTGCCTTCTACTGCTCTTATTAGTTCACTCTTGCCCTTACAATTGATTCTCTGCATTGTAGCCAGAGATCTTTTCCAAATGCAAATTACCTTACGTCGTTTCTCTACTTAACACCAATCAGTGGCTTTCCACTTTTCATGGGATAATAGAACTACCAGAACATACTTGAACGGTCTGGCCCTATCCACTTCTACAATCTCAACTCCCACTACTCTTCCCCATGCATTCAATGCTTCTCACACGCTGGCCTTCTCTCTGTTCCTCCAGAGAACATTTATATAGGCTGTTACCTCTGCATGAAAGCTCCTCACCTCTTCACCTGGTAACCAAATATGGCTTCCTTAAAGAGAGACTTGGTGATGAAAATCCCACCCCCAACTAGATTAGGCCTCCCCATTTATATGTTTTTATAGAATCCTATACTTCTTCTTCCTGATATATATGGTAGATTGCATTATTGGCCCTAATTTTTCACTCTTCCCTATGTCCAAACACTTTGCCATATAACTTTTTAGCTCCTGCTACAGAAGTTGTGTGTACTACTTTACTCCTTGCCTTTGGGTTTGGCCCTGTAACTTGCTTTGGCCAATGAGATATTAACAGATATCAAGTAAGCTGGGACTTGAAAACATCTTTTGTGGTTAGATTGCCCCCACGGTAAGAAGAATGTATCATGGATAGCTCACTGGTCCAAGAAGCATGAGACATGTGGAGCAGAACCAACCTGCAGCTTAACACTCTTCAGCTGAGCCCAGCAGAGGTCAGCAGAGCTACCTAACCATGCCCAAGTCATGTGAAAAATAAATGTTTTTTATTGTATGGATGTCACAGAGATTTTTGTAATTATCTGTTACACAGCAATAACTGACTGATACAACTTGTAACAGGTGTAAATTGTTTTAAAATGGGAAATATAAGGTATGCCACATTATTTGTCTAAACCAATAAAGTATAATCAATAGTACAGGTAACCACTGAGTAATTTTTACAGATGATAATTTTAGGTACCTGGAAGAAGTTAATGATAACCAGAAAAACAGCTTACTGTCATTAACTACCTGGATGATCATGAACAAGTCACTTAACCCACCCTGGTACTGTGTTTTCCTATCTTTAAAATGAGGGGAATGGACTCAGAGGGGGTAGTGAATCAGTTTGTCTTGACAACTGACTCCAATTGATTGTTTGACTTTCTAGAAGACTATGCTGACTATGATCCTAAGGCCAAATTTAGGTTCAGTCAACTGAGTGTCATGATCAATTAGCAGTGTCTTTCCAGGAAAGAGAGGAGGGTTTTGTAGCACCAGAGCCACATATTTGACAGCCTTGAATTAGAGGATCTCTAACATCTGTTCCATATTTGACACTCCATAACTCAAGGAGTCAATAAATTGACAGGAACAATAGTAGTGAGATCTAACTACAGTCTTGGACAGGCAAGGATTATCTATTTTCTTTGTTTTTCTCCACGTTTCTCAGCAAAGTGCTAGGCATACAGAAGAGTTTAATAAAGAATTATGATTGTTTTATTGCTTGTGCTAGCTCCATAGCTAAGGGGTTCACTCAATGGGCTTATAAACCAGAAGCCTCTTGAATGCAAGTGACAAACACTCACTTTAAACTAACTTAAGGAGGAGAAAAAAGGTGAAACTTATTGACTTACATGACTGAGAAGTCCAGGAGTTGTTGGCTTCTTGCATGGCTAGATTGTGGAGCTCAAAATCATGTCACGGGACTCAGCCTTTTCTCTCCGTCAGTCAGCTCAGCTCCCTTTTGGGGGACTGTACATGATAACCCTGGCAGTTCTAGGCTCCCCAAATAGTTTCAGAAAAAAAATGAAGACTGAGTCTTGTTGGACCTAATTCACCCATCTTAAGTCATGGGCTTACTCCTGAACCAATCAGTATTTCCAGGGGGAATGTGGTATTGCATTGACCATGCCAAGGACACAGCTGTGCTGCTCGGGGGATTGTAGCTGATTTTTACTTTCTTCTCTATATTTTTCCTATCTATGCCGAATTTTCTACAATGACTATGTGATACTTTTATCAGCAGAAAAATGTAGACATTATTCATAAAAAGAGAACAAAAAGGAGAAGCAAAAGGTCTGATTCACTCTTCTTTTGGACAATGTATGACATTGCCATCTTTGAACCTATCTGTTACACTCAGTTCTGACAAAATGAGGTCTTAGATCTACTTTAGTTTTCCAAGCATTATGCTATAAATTAAGAATTCTTTTGATCTAGGCCATTCTTCATTCTTCTAACAATAACTTTTGCATGAATGCTACTAGACAGTCTGACATGAGACAATTTGCTTTAAAACGTCCTTGATGTGGTAACAAAAGATTCTGGACACAGTGGTGTATTTCTTTGTTCTACAGAGAAGACTCAGTTATTTTTTGTATTATACGTGCCGCTATTGTTTGCAGGATTAAAAGATGCTTCTAAGTATAAACGTTCCACATTAACTTTGAAAGAAACAAAAGGATAAAGTTAATTATAAATTCAGGAAAAATCTGGTGTACTCCAAGCAAATCTATGGTGTAATGAGTAGCCTTAACAATACTAACTTTGAATATGTATTGTTGATCCAATGCCACGTACTGTATGAGATTTCCTCCAAGACTGCAAGTGCATTGTTCAGCTCCTAAAAGGAATTCTTAAAGAAGATCTGTCACTACATAAGAACCGTGGAATAAGATGCCAGTTAATGTGCAATAGATCTGCAACTAATAGTATAATTAATAATGTTAATTACCTTTATTTTTAGGCCACAATGCACTAAATAAGCAGATCTACATCTTGCTTGTCCTGGGATACTAGGACACCTTCCTTGACTGCTTTCCTTCTGTCAAATTCTAACACTGCACCCCCCACCCTCACCCCACCCAGCCTTCAGCCAGTACAATTTCTTCAGATTGTGCTTCTGGAAAGGATAAAATAAAATCAACTATGCTAATATTAAAATGAATAATTCGAAAGTGTTGTTAATCTTGTCTCTTAATATACTTTTATTTTTTGCAACAGTTGTTTTTTTTCTTTTGGGGAAGAGGATGCCTTCATTTCTCTAAGTCAATACTCTAATAAAAAAAAATGGATGACTATTTTGTCAGCACGCTAGCAAGCAAAATCATATGTATATTTTACATATATATGTAAAATATGGATTTCAGGATGTTCAAATCACATACAAAGACAATAGCTTAAGATATATACATTTTATTAAAACTGCTTCCTCTGTTCAAATTTGACTCAAATATCTATACAGATATGTACATCTAGATTTTATTCTAGAGAAACACAATGAAAATTGAAACAACAGAATAATTGAATTTGAGACAAAGAGACTTTGTGTTTCAGAGATAGCCAAAAATTCAAAATTGAACATTAAAACTCACTTCCAATATCATTTCTCTTTTTAACAATAAAATATTTTCCATGGAACACAGAAGTAAAAGTAAATGGGGACCTGTCACATAGGGATTAATTCTGTCTAGCCATTTGTAATGTTCTCTCTTATCTATCTACATCTACTACTGAAAAGTGTTACCTTTTGGTTGGACTGTAGGAGTCACTCTATTCTGCCACACTGAAATAATGATACTGTGGCTTTTTCACTATTGTGCAAAACCTAGGACTGTTGCGTTTCTGTAGTTTAGATACAGTGTTAAAATACTTAATTTAAAATAACATATAATTCGGAAATAACAAACTTCTCACAAAGCAAGATTGCTTTAGTAAATTATAGCAAGCATCCTAATAATATAACATGCAAACCTTTAAAAGCACATTTAAAATGCTATGTAGAAATAAGAAAAATGTTTATGACATGATTTTATGTGTAAAAAGGCTGAATTAGACATGTGTGTCACAACTATAAACGTAAATGATTAAAGACAAGGCTTGGAAAGCAACATAAAAGATGAAAAGTTGTAATTGAGTACTGGGATTAGGGGTGACTTATTTTAATGTCTTCTTCAATGGTGGTAATAATGATTTCAATTAAAAGGAACAAAGTTAAGGTCTTCATATTTAGCTGTGACTGTTTCCATTGTTAACAGATATTCATGGATGTGCTTTTAATCAAGCTGTGGAAGGTCATAATATAAGCTTTCATTTCTTAAACACCCAATTGTGAAACTTAAATCCCCTGTTAAAGCAGCCTGTGGCTAAGATTTCTTATCTGATTTCCCCGTTTCTTCTTAGTTGGTGAGTACTAATAACTGATGAGTTTGATTCATTTTCCTTCAGGTAAGAGCAAATATTTTCATTATTCAAATGATGTTCTGAACATCATGCTACTAATTACACACAAAGCAGTTTCCTTCACAATCTTCCATGACCTTATCAGTAGAAAGCAAACATATGCACATCTCTACCAAGAATGTCAAGTTCATGCAGCTTAAAAATCATCAGTCTAACTGGAACTATGTATATGTTGACTTTACTTTGATTTTGTAACTACAAAGGAAAGTGAAAAGACAACTGGAGAGTGTTAATGACCTGCTTACATAAAAATGTATAATTGGCTATCAGACTTATGAAATATTTTTAAATATACATATATAGGGATGATTTAGATTTGAATATTCATCTAGTGCTTGGTGCATTGAGTAGGGGGAAAAAAAATCTTCCTACAATCATTAAAGAGAATTTCTGTTGTCTGCCAGGGGCTAATACTCAAAGGCAGCTACAGAAACTGGTGTGTCAGGGAACCAATACAACCCTCCTGCCAGATAACTCCCGGAGGTCATTATCACAGCCTCAGGAAAGTTCCCCAGAGGTCCTTCTCTTCCTTCTCATATCGCCCCCATCACCATCACCACAGCCCACCTTTCCCTCCTTTACCAAGCCACTACCACCTACCCTATATTGAACGACACCTCGTCTCGCCTGAGGTCTTAAAATTGAAGGTCACAATGCAGAAATGGGTGAGTTCGATTTTTTCACTACCTTAGTCCCACAGCGAAACCTCTGCATGCCAGAAATCAAAATTAAATAGTAAATTTTAAAGCCCATAGCACCACATTCTCCTCTCACCACACTACCTAAATTTCTGATACAACTCAAAACGGCATTATGACCTCCACAACACACAGAACCATGACTTTGTGCTAACCACCTCCTCTCTTGAGGGAGACCCCTGTGATTTTGTCTCAGCCTCACTCATCTTCTTGTCCAGACCCCATTGCATGACTGTTTATACTTCACTTTGATAGGGTTCTAAAGGACTTCTGTCTTATCTTAGCTCAGCACCAGAAGTAAAATTAGAAATTTAATTTTAGAACCTATCCTAAGCAAGAAGAGAGAAATGGATTTGGTTTCCTGGGTCGTTATAATAAGAGGCATGATTTCTTGAGCACTTGGAGGCCGGGCATTATGCACAACACTTTTAATCTCATTTAATCCACACAAAATCCCATTTGACAGATAAAAACATTGAGGAATATTTAAATTCAGGTCTGGCTGACTCCAATGCACTAGCACTGTACTCCACTATCATCCAATATCTATACTGAATATATCCACCTAAACTCAGTCCCCATCCCTAAACTGCCCTATCCATCATCTCCATGCTCATGTCATAGGTCCTGAACTCATATTTATTAGACATCTTCAAACAAACCTCAGTGTTGGCTATAAAATGGGACAGTCTCTCTGTACTAATTATCAATTGCTGCATAACAAATTACTTTGAAATTTAGCAGCTTAAAACAAGAAACATTTATTATCTCACAGTTTCTGTAGGTCATGAATCTGGGCGTGGCTTACTTGGGTGCCTCTGGCTCAAATCCTCTCATGAGATTGTGGTCAAGTGGTTGGTCAGAGCTACAGTTCATGTGGAGGCATGACCTGGGGGGAGGAAGTTGGAGGCTCTGCTTCCAAGCTCACTCAGGCAGTGGTTGGCAAGTCTCTGTCTCCTGCCACAAAGACGTCACCACAGGATGTTCTCACTTCCTCCAGAAAGGGGATCTGAGAGAGAGCAAGAGAGAGAGCCCCCAGAAGCCAGAGAGCAAGACAGAAGCCACGGCCTTTTTGTAATGTAATCTTGGAAGTGGCATCCCTCAAGTCTGCTGTATTCTTTTCACTAGAAGCAAGTCACAAATCCAGCAGAGGGCATTACATAAGCGTGTGAATACCAGGAAGCAAGACCACTGAGGGCCATCCTGGAGGCTGCCTCCTGCACCCACCAACAGCACTCTCTCTACCACCTGGGCCTCCCATCCCTGTGTCTCTCCATCCTCAAGTCGTAACTATGCATCTCTGTGGCAGGGCTGTAAAGACATGTTTCTTGTCCTCTTAGCCATTTTCCTGGGCTCAAGTTCCTGACTCCCTTCTGAAAATGGTACCTGAAGTCTCTGTTACATAATTCTGGAAGTCTTTTTTAACTTTCATGCTGGCAGTTTAAGCTGCTCAGATTGTCGCTGAAACTAGATTTGAATTGGGAGGAATCTTGACCTTACCTTCACCTGTTTCCCAGTTTGTCCCCTGGCCGCCCCCTCATGTTGGCCCTCAGGCTTACTCTGCCCTTCTACTTTCTGTTTCCCACCTACTCTGAATATACTCATCTGAGCTTCAGATAATTTTTTACTAGCCTTAAATGCCCACTCCCACCCCATTCCCCGACTATGCCCCAGGCCCTTATTCTTGCCTTTCCCCCAGTAGACCTTTCCCAGGGTAGACTTTTCCCAGCATAGACCTTTCCCAGGATAAATCTTTCCCAGGATAGACCTTTGCCACTCTGGCCTCCAGAGATTTTCCCCTGGAGTCAGACCCTCCTACACTGGCACATCGTCATCTCTTTCACCACTGCTCCTAGGAACTTCCTTACCTTGGGACCCTGGAAATCCCTCAGTCCTGTTCAGGTTGCTGCCCCATAGCTCTTACCAAGTTGCTAAGGCTGGTTCTGCTCTTTGGTGCCGCTTAGTTCTTTCTTAAGTCCCAACCTAATATTAGCACTTGACATCTCCACAGCAATGTTCACTTATTTTGTTTTACCACAAACATTTTGTGGGTTGGCAAGATCCCATGATGTACTTCCTCTATCAGTTCCCACTTTCTGGTAGGAGAAAAACACAATGAAATATCAATAAAGTGTAATGAGATTTTTGAGGGTTTATATTCACACATCTGCTTTAGTAACAGGAATATGGGTGATTCACATTTGAATTGTTATCTGTTCACGTTTTAAGTCAGATATTGAGAGATTATGGCCCTAAAATACACTTCACTCTTCACTATAAGGCTAACCAAACAATCTATAACAAAATGCATTGATAATAATGAAGATAAACCAATAGTAATGTATTGTTAGAAACAAGAGCAGCAATCAGCGACCACAACCAAGTCAAGATAGCACCGATGATTTACTGCTGCACGAAGCATTCTTTCCTGAAGTGTCAGGAACTCCATCTGTCTGCCTGTATGCGTGTACAATGAGACTTGCCAAATAGTAACAAGCATTAGTGGAACACTTAAATAGATTTCTTTAATACTATGATAACATTAGTTTAAACATTTATTATTAGCTAATCCTTTATAATTCATTTACCTTACTAGTTAACGATGTTTAGTTGTACCTAAAAAGTCTATGGATTTGTATATCATTCATCTGTAAGAAACAGAAATTGAGTTATCAACTAAATTCACAGCACAGCAGAAGAAAACTCTTGACTGATTATTACAGGTCTGCATCCTTTGTCTGACATCCATAGGGCTAGAGATATTTCAGAATTTTTCAGATTTAAGAAAGAATCCAGTGCATATACTGTATATGATATACCACCTCAGCAGTGCCAACAGCAGTACCTTGTAGCCAAATACATTAATGTGCCTGCTGTGAAACATACATTAAGTGAGATAAAGACTATAAACAGCTTTAAATCATTTCAGGGCAGGATTTGCTGCCAAATGAGTTTATACCGAACTTAACAAACTCTTTTGGTTCTATTGATCTGGGGATTTTGTAATTTGTGACTGAGAGACTAGATTTATACAGTGTTCCAGACTGCAGTTCAGAGCTGAAATGTTTGAACCACACTGACGTTAATAATTAACAGTGCCCACCTCCATAAGCTTTCTTTAAAAACTCACTCAAGCTCTTCCAACCCCCTTATTTTCCCATTTCTATTCAAGAAGTGCTCTATTAAGAAATCGTGCATGTCATTGCTTCCTTATCAATTTTACTGAAAAGCATTTTTCAAGAAATAATTTACATACAATAAACTAAATCCAGTTAAAGTACACAGTTCTATGAATTTTGGTAGTTGTACACCCCTGTGAAACCAAGGCCACAATCGAGATACAAAATATTTCCAACATCCTGCAAAGATTCTTCACACTCCTTTGTACTCTGTCTTTGTCTCCACCCTTTCCCCTGAGTCAGCCACTAATTTGCCTTTTTTCCACTTAGATGAATTTGCATTTTATATTAACAAATCATACAGTAGGCACTCTTTTGTGTCTGTCTTCTTTCACTCGGCATGTTTTTGAGATTCATCTGTGTCACTGCATGCAACAGTAGTCCCTTCTTTTTACTGCTGAGTAATATTCTGATGTAGGAACATACTACATTTTATTTATCATTCACCTTTTGATAGACATTTTGGTTGTTTCCAGTTTAGGACTATTGTCAATCAAGCAGTTGTCTTTGAGTACTTCTCTTTGATTTAAATACCTAAAATCAGAACGGCAGGGTCAAATAGTATATGTATATTTAACTTTTTGAGAGATCTACAGGTTTTCCAAAGTGATTTGCAATTTTATGTTTCCATCAACAGGATATAAGAGATATACAAATTGGCAATTTGTGTATCTTATTTTGTGAAGTCAATATTCAAGTCGTTTGTAAAATTTTCTGTGGGGCTGCTTGTCTTATTGTAATTGAGTTGTACTTGTTCTTTTTTCTAGATACAAGCCCTTTGTCAAATATACATATTGAAATATTTTCTCCCATTCTATTTCTTGCCTTTTCATTTTCTTAATGGATATCTTTTGAAAAGCAAAACTTTTGAATTTTGATAAAGTCCAATATCAAATTTTTTCATTTTTCATGAAGATTTTCTCCTACTATTTAAAGAGTTTTGTACTGTTTTAGAGTTAATTATTTTGTACAGCATGAAGTAAGAGCTAAGGCTCCTTTCTTAAAATGCCTCTCTCTAATTGTTCCAGCATCATTTGCTTGAAAAGACTTTATTTCCCCATTGAATTGTCTTGACATTTTTGTTGAAAATCAATTGACCATGTATGTGTGGACTATTCTGTGTTCTCTGTTCTGTTCCATTGATGCACGTGTCTATCTTCTTGACAATATGACAATATCTTCATTGCTGTAGTTTACAGTAGGTGTTTAAATCAGGAAATATAAGACCTCCAAATTTGCCCTTTTAAAAAATTATTTTGATTATTCTAGTTTATTTGAATTTTCATATAAATTGTAGAATCAGTTTATCAATTTCAAAAAATCTTGCTATATTCTATTGGAATTGCATGGAATTTACAGATCAATTTCGGGAGAACTGATATCTTAACAGCATGGAATTTTCCAGTCCATGAGCTTGGTATATTGTTCCATTTAGTTAGAGTTTCTATAATTTCTCTAGGCAAATTTTATGGATTTTAGTGTAAAGGTCATACATGGATTTTGTTAAATTTCTTTATCTATTGGTATTACTATAAATTGAATAATTACATTCAATTTCAATAATCTCATTTTCTAATTGTTTGTTGTCAGTATATAAAAATGCAGTTAACTTTCATTTATTAACCTTCTATCCTACAAACTTGATAACTTCATTTATTAGTTTTAGTGATTGTTATATGAATTTCTGAGGATTTTCTACATTAACAGTCATGTCATCCACAAATAGAAACAGTTTTACTTCTTCCATTCCTAAGTTTATGCCTTTTATTTTTAGCCTTATTGCAATGCCTAGAACCTCCAATACAATGTTGAAATAAGTAATAAGAGTAGACATACTCCCTTTGTTCCTGATTTTAAGGGGAAAATATGTAACCATTAAGTATAATGTTAGCTGCAGATTTATCCATAGATGCCTTTTTTAAGATTGAAGTAGTTCCCTGCTGTTCCAGTTTTGTTTAGCATTATCTTATTTTAAAATCATGAATAGGGGTTGAATTTTGTATAGTGCTTGTCCTTCATCTACTGAAATAATCCTATGAATTTTCCCCTCCAATGGATCTAACAGAACTAGCTTTCGGCATTGTTAATTTTCTCTTTTGCCTGTTATCTATTTTATTGATTTTTGTTCTTATCTTTATTATTTCCTTCCTTTTGCTTATTTTTGGGCCTACTCTTATTCTGATGTTTTCAGATGAAACATTAGATCGCTAATTTTAGAACTCTATTCTTTTCTAATATAAGCATTTAAAATAAATTAGTAAATTTTTCTCTAACCATTGCTTTATCAACATTCCTCAAATTTTAATAGGTTATATTTTTACTATCATTTAATTTGAAATATTTTCCAATTTTCTTCATGTTTCCTCCTTTGACCCATGTATTTAGAAATGTGTTGTTTAATTTTCAAACACGTGGGGTTTTCATGGATATCTCATTGCTTTTGACTTTCTAATTTAATTATTTAATGATCTGAGAACATAACCTGTATTAGTTTGATCTTTTAAAACATATTCAGATTTATTTTGCACCCTAGCACATGGTTTATTTTAGTGACTATATCATGTGAACTTGAAAATAATATATATTCTGCAACTGTTGGGTTTAGAGTTCTATAAATACCATTCTCTATAAATGTCAATTATTCAAGATGATTGATTTAAGAAAAGGAACTGTCAACCTAAAATTCTATATTCAATAAAAATATCATGTGAAACTGAAAATAAAATAAATACATTTTTAGGTGAATGAAAACAGGAATTCATTGCCACCAGAACTACACTATAGGAAATGCTAACGGGAATTCATCAAGCTGAAGCAAAATGATACCAAAAGAAAACTTGGATCTTTAAGAATGAATGAAGAACATTGTACATTATAAATAAATGGGTAAATATAATACAGTATTTTTCTTTTAATTCATTTAAAATGCACATGATTTTTTAAAACAAAGTCATAATACTGTCTTGTGTGGTTTACAGTGTATGATGATAACACATGTGACAGCATCGTTCCTTTACTGAGCCTCAACTGCAACAGAAAAAAAAACAACACTAAACTTGGTTGTTTGGATGAGCAATGCAAAATCTTCTAGGGTTCTTTAAATAATGCTCACTCACGAATTTTGACCAACTTTAGAAAAAATATTGATGTCAATAAAATAATTTCTATGTTGAATATTAACACAAACTCATTATTTTACATAACTGTGGGGTTAGATGAGAGCTTCAAGATTGTCTAGTACTTTAAATGATAATTTTAAGGCCCAGCTAGTGTAAGCAGCATACCCCAGGTCACAGCTGAGATCAGATCTGGGTTCCCAGACTATTCATCAAGCACTCTGTTTGTACTCCTTTGGTTTCTTCCTGGAGTTTCCTAATGACAGGACCTGTTTCTTCTACTCCTCATATATCCCCTTCCAATGGCTACATGTAATAAGGCTCTACAAATAACAGGGGCCTCAACAATTCTCACTAAGGGAACCCTTGTAAATTAAATTAAGCCTTGTGAACGTTCAGAGGGACTCAAGGCAGTGTACGTAATAGGAAGAGGCACCCACACTGCTTAAAGAATAAGCAGAAAAAGTGAACTCTGAGATGACTCGGCCTCTGCACCTTCCTAAGCCATCCTTGACCAGATCTGCTGGTACATGGATAGCCTTTCATCCTCTCTAGGGTCAGCGTGCGTTCTAGTTGAGCTTATTATTTTCCTTTCAGCTTCCCTGTAATTTGGTCTCTGTTTACATTTAATAAATTAAACATGCTTCTCTAGGCTGGTATTTAAAACAGAATTTGAACCATGGCATTTTGCACAAGAACCAACGCTGGTGATACAGCTATCTGTGGCAGTTCAAGTCATATCAGCACAATTCTCAACAAATCATCATGTAAGCCAGTAAACGCAGTTGTTTCGTTTTTAAGTGTTCACTTAGAACTTGGTTATTTTTTTCATCATAACAAACCTCTACGTTGTGGAAGACATGAGTCCTCAGATAAATTTATCTCTCTCAAAGGTTTATTGATTGACAGTAGAGAACACAAAACACAGAACAAAAAGCTTGGCCAATTTGCAATCCATCCAAGTAGCAATCATGTGGAATTGTATGATTTGTAGAGTGCCTAGAAACTTTTAGCACACTGCAGCTTACTAAAACTAAATAATGATTTTTATTAAAGAAAGTAACAATTTGAAGTTTACTTAGCAATTCAAAGGTGCTATTTCAAACCATAAATTATTTAGATCCCTCATATTTTTAATTTAAGGTAGTAATTATATAATATTGGTAGAACTCCCAAGCTAAGTAAGTGATTCATAACATCTCTTCTATCTATCCCTTCCTTTTCATTTCCTCTGCCAGCATCTTATTCCTTTCTTTCCTCTTTTTGCTCATGGATGGATATAATAGATACCTGGTTTGTGTCTTTGACTTAAGTCCCTTGGGCCACTTCAACCTGCGCTGCCAGTTACTCTTCCAAACACATTTCCTTCATCAGTTACTTTCTTGCTTAAATTATGATAGTAACTCTGGTTATCTACTCTATATATCCCAAATTCCCTAGCCTCACATTCAGGAGTCCCATGACCTAATTTAGTGCCCACCCCCCACACACACACACACGCCTGTCCCTTCCGTCCCATGGACACATTTGTTCCCTCATGTGTTCCTCCTCTTGTCTCTGATCCCAGCGCACCCCTGTGGGAAGCAGACACCGTGTGCCCTCTTCTCCACCCGCTCAAACTCTACGGTCCTCCATGGCCCACATCATGTCTCAGGCTTCATATTACTTGACATTCAATTTGTAACTCTTGCTGAGTATTGCTTTTCAGTGTTTAATTTGTAGTATTCAGTGACCTCAAAAGAAAGCTGCTCTCTTACCTGTATCCCTAACCTTCCTTAGAGATGACTGGGGATCAAGGGCCACACACTCCACCCTTTCTTCTTCCCCTCCCACCCACCAAGTTGTGAGCCAGAGGCCCAGATCTGGCTCCAAGCAAGGCCTAATCATTTCTCTGAGCTGTTGTTTTCTCATATGTGAAATAGAGATAGCACCCGCCTCATATAATTATATGCTAATAATAGCACCCACCTCAAATAATTATTGTGAGGGTCAAATGAGAATCTATGAAAGGTAGTTCAAGTATCTACTGCTGCAGAATAAGCACTCAGTAACAGCTAGTATTATTTTTTATATTTTTATTGTTACCACTCCTCCTCCTCCCTTTTTTTTATTCTATGCAACTTTTAAAGGCCTGGAGACAAATTCCAAGAAGATGTGAGGGTGAGTGCGGCATGCTTGGCTGTGGACAATGGGCCTAACTCACTTTATCTTGCTCTCCGTGTTTCTTTGTCAATATCTTTGAGCCCTGTGAAGTGAGGTCATTCATACCATGAGAGTGAAAAGATATGACACTTGGAGTTGGACTTCTGTCAGAAATAGAAAAAGCAGGCCTTCACCCTGCTTTAATCTGGGCTATAGAACCAACTAAGTACCACCACCAAAGTCACTGGATGGCGTATTTGAAGTAACTAGGTCCTAGTACTTGCACAGTGCACAGTGAGTACTGTTAGGATCTTGTTAACAGAGATGTTAGCATACTGAAAGCCACCTGCAGAAAAGGTCAAAAGAACTGAGAGGAGGCTGTGCAGGCATTGAGGACGCAGCATCGCTACCTGCTCGGAAAGATCAGAGAGCGACCTTCTATTCTGTCTGCTGCACTAAAAGCTAAGGCACTGCTGTATGAAATCAATCTGCTAAGTCATTTCTGTTTTGCTGAAATTTGTCGATTTTAGACTGCTTTAACTTCAGAAAAAATAGTTCTTTCCCAGACACTCTCTATGGACATTTTTTTTATTTTCCTTTTCTTTGCTTGTGGTCTGGATTTGTTGCTGGAGGTAAAGTCAATGCCATAAAAGTCAATGCCTTCCTCCACTCCAATTTTCTGCCTTATAAATAGACAGCTATCACTATCTCGTGGGTATATGGGGGACTGTGCACAATTCAAAATTGTTTACCAAAAGCCATCCTACTCCCAATTGTTTGAATGTGGGTAGGACCTTCTGCTCTGAATACTTTCAAAGGTCCTTCACGGCCTAGAAAAAGGCCAAACTCTCCCGGCTCGTATTCAGAACACTCTAAATTTTATTTCAGCCTCCCTCTCGAGTCTTATCTCCCAGAACTTCCTGTGGCATATCCCGTGTTCCAGCCTAATTCATTCACTCATCCAAGACATAGTTATTGAATACTTACTGGGAGCCAGGTCCTATACCAGATCCTGAGGATTCAGTGATGACCAGGACACAGGGCCTGCACCAGTAGAACTTAGAATCTAGCAAAAGAGACAGATAATAAAATAAATTACTTGAAATTTTCAATACAGTTGTGATAAGCACAACACAAATATGCAGTGTACAATGAAAATGCACAACAACAGAGCACCGAACCAAGTCTCTGGACATTAAACTTTGTGAAAGTTATGTATAAGCTGGACTGTAAGATTCAGTGTGTGTTAGTCAGGTGAAAGGAGAATGGACAAAAGGAATGTTCCAAGCTGAGGCAATGGCACACCCAAAGGCCCTGTGGTAGGAACATGCTTGGTGTAGTTGAGCAGAATATCAGCAGTTAAATCTGGAGAATTAGTCAAAGGCCAAATCATGCAGGACTTGTGAAATAATTTAAGGATTTGATCTTTTTCTTTTACATCATGTGATTTCCTGCTTTGGGCTTTTGTGAATCCTATTTTCTCCTTCCTTTCTATTTATCTAAATATGATTTATCCTGAAAAGCCAAGTCTTGCTTGATACATGCTATGTCCTCCATCCAGGCATGCCTGTTCCTTGAAGGAGGGCACACCAAGGGAGGAAGAGGCTTCTTTGGTCCTCAGTCCTGAGTGTGTCTGTTTAAATGCCTTAACCACATGGTTCCTGTTAGGACAGCTCATTTCTATGCCTCAGAAATCCAGAAACTCGTGGAAGCCCAGCCTCCTTATGCATATCAGGCAGGCCTTTTCTATAAGGTTTCTCAATATCCTTAGGTACTTCCACCAGATAGTTTGGAGGTCCCTTCTCCCTGAACCCTTTTTCCCCTCCAGATTTTTTATTGGTCTTGGCTAAATAACTCCCCATTTGTTTGCGTTGTCCTCAAAGATCTTGGCATGGTCTCAATACAGCCAGGCTTTAGGAAAGCAAAGCTGGGAAGATATATGTTTCATAAGCATCTTTTGCTTTTGGCCCCCTAACTTGGACACTGAAAGGTCTGAGAAATAAGAAAAAGTAAATGTAAATCATCCTGCTGTATTTTCACTCACCACTTGGATGGGAAGCTCTATGTCGTGAGTAGGACTTTCACATCAGTAGCTCCAACACACAGAATAATGATGGCTGTGTGGCTGCGTGGATGATATTTTCCCCAGCTGTACCAAGTCTGTGAAATAGACAATTTTCTTGTCTCTCCTTGGAGACTCTCCTTCTTTCCCAACACCGGCCTCAGAATGTCCCCAAGTCCGGAGAAGGCCCAGGGGGTCTTACACAACCATGAGATTAGCCAAATGCAGCTGCATTAAGATTCAGTTCTAGCAAATCATGAGAGCTGCCCTTCTACCCAGACTCCAGGCACAGCTTTAACTTTCTCTGGGTTACCACTTGGTAGAATGTCCATGTTAATTTATCATTCAAACTCACACAATTTGGAGAGTGAAAGTGAGGGCTATAAATAATTATGCTGGGCAACAGGCATCAACTGAGACTGTCCTGAATAAACTGGACTTAGGTCAGCACTCATTCATTCCCCAGGTTGTAGGTTCCAGATTTCAGGCCTCTACCTTAGAGGACAGAGCAGGAGGGTACCTGCTCTGTAAGCACTCTGGCCTCATCCCACCTCGGGCGTCCACAGGCAGCCTGATGAGTGTTCCATCCTCTTTCTTCCCCCTCTCTACTCTTCTGGTACTTGGTGTTTGGTTCCAGTCTCGGTCCTTTTCTGGTCTCCTAGACACCCCAAGCATACCTTAACTCCCATGTTGCTAGCAATAGATTCTCAAACATGGTCTACCATGAAATATCCATCTTCCCTACAAGCAAAAAAAAAGAGGGGCTTTTTCACTTTTCTAAACTCTTGGAGGTTATCTTAGAAATATTCTCCCTTCAAGACTGAGGATCTATCTTCTAAGTTTCCTTTTGGAGTCTTATCTCCAATTTTAAGTCCCATCTCTCAGCATTCTCTCAGCCTTGAGGCACCAAATTAGTAGCTGATTAAAGGCATATAAGTTTGGGGCTGGCCCGGTGGTGTAGTGGTTATATTTGCATGCTCCGCTTCGGCAGCCCGGGATTTCCAGGTTTGGATCCCAAGTGTGGACCTGCACACTGCTCATCAAGCCATGCTGTGGCAGCATCCCACGTACAAAATAGAGGAAGATTGGCACAGTTGTTAGCTCAGGGACAATCTTCCTCACCTCCCCCTGCCAAAAAAAGGGCATATAAATTGAATGATGTTCCCTGGTCCTTTCTCCTGGCCATCTGGTTCTCTGAAGACTATGAATAGGATTCTGCCCCAATTTCTCAAAACCACTACAAAGTGGCTGTTGAGGCATTAATATGTCAGTCAGTTTTCATCAGCCTCAGCTGGCTGGGCATGGGTGAGGTCACTGGAATCAACAGCTTTGTGTCTGCCTCCTCCAAATCATCAAGATGAGCTAATTCCTCCAGGCTCTCCTTTACCAGCTTTTATAGAAGAAATTAAGAAAGAAGTTAATATCCAGTAATGTTAAGTCTGAAGTGGAATATGCCCTTCAGTTTTTACCTGCCCAGTCCTACTTTACACAGACTAGATACACACATCCAAGCCTTGAAGTTTCTGGAGCTGGAACTTCTCTCTAACCAAGTCTCTAATCTTAACCAGAAGGGTATTTAGAACATTTACCTGGCACATTCTCAAACAAACTCAAACCCTGTTTTAAAGGACACAAATATCCAAACACATTCTCTGAAGTATTATGTCCTCTGAGGGTATGACGGTCTCTAGATCTGGGTCATGGACCCAGATATCCCTCTGGTGTTGCCCAACTGGACCTTAGCACCATCTGCCATTGTCGCTGTACCTCCAAGGTGTGCTCCAGGGTCCAAAGCATCTTCTAAGTGACATCTTCATGTTTAGAAATTTTACTTCTGGAAGGTCATAATTGCCTTCTTCAGTAAAACAGTCTTCCCCACCACCTGTCCCATTGCATTAGTCTATGGCTCAGGTACCATGCGTAAGCATGATGCTGTTTAAGTGTTCTTCTACATGGGAGTCTGCAACTGTGGCTGCCAGGTACCCTTCCCCTCCTTAAAAAATCAAAGTTAACATAGGGACTTTGAAGTTCATCTTTTATGATCCTCCCTTTCAAATTATCATTTTGTGAATAAAAGAAACACAAATCCTGTCAGCAAGGTGTTCAAAGATGTATTTCTCCCCTTTTCCTTCCTCTTGCCAAGAGCTTATAACTCTCCCAAGGTTGTCAAAGTCACTCTCATCACAATACACTGGTTCATCCCAAATCAGTGACTCCTGAGAGCCCACATTCTTCCCTGAATAACAATCACGTTTTTAGCAATTGTCTCAAAATATGTTGGCCCTCATTCTAGGGAACTACAATCAGTCTGTGGAACAGATCTGGTCTGTGCAGGCACTGACACTAAAGCCTAGTAAATCTCTATGTAGCAGATACAAAATTCAGTCCTCAAGCTCACATGAACAAGAAATAACACATTATTGATTTCCTTTAAATCAAATCAAATCAGACCCTGAGCCCCCATCCCTCTCAAATATTACTGAAGCTCCCCTGCCCAGGTTGCTTCAAGGATATAAGACCAAGGAGACAGCTCCATTCATATCATGGGTTCACACTGGTTTACACTGCAATGCCCACTGCCCACCCTACACAGTTCCCTTGGATCAGATGGTTCTGCTTCTGTGCCTACGGAGAATCCGGGAATCTTTACCAAAGTCAGAACATCAGGCCCTGTGTTCCTGTCTTCTTAAGTAAACCACACACACAGATATCCCTTCTGAGGGTCTACCATCCCCTGGAGGTGCTCCCCAGATTCTCTTCTACTCTAACCTCCAACTGCTTATTTTTGATACAAAGAAATTACTCATTCTTTTCTCATTGACACAGACACTTAGCATCATCTCTTCAATGAGCTCATGCTTTAGGACAAAACAAGTCAGGAAGAGAAGCGCCCAATAGCCAGCCCCACATATAAGCCTTCACCAAGGCAAAGAGTCGCTAAAAGATCTGGTTATCCTAAGGAACTAAAGAACAAATATTAACACATGGTAATATCTTAATGCCAGCCCCTGTGGTCTAGTAGTTAAGATTTGGCGCTCTCCCCACCAAGGCACGGGTTCATTTCCCGGTCAAAGAACCATACCATCCGTCTGTCAGCTGTCATACTCTTGCGCCTGCACGATGCTGAAAGCTCTGCCGACAGGATTGTAAATACTAGCAGGGTCACCCATGGTGGACAGGTTTCAGCAGGGCTTTCAGAGTAGGACACACTAGGAAGAAGGACCTGGCCACCCACTTCCAAAAACTTTGGCCATGAAAACCCTATGAATAGCAGTGGAGCATTGTCTGATAGAGCTCAGAAAGGTGAGAGGATGGCACGAAAACAACCAGCAGGGCTCTGCTCTGCCGTCCACAGGGTTGCTAGGAGTCAGAATCCACTCAACGGCGCTAACAACAAAATATTTTGTCTGTCATAGCTATAAATGATCTGTCACAGCTGTAAATGACTAATTCTTCCTTTTTATAACCATAGCACATTGTATCATTACTTTTGGCCTTGTGAGTATTAATGTATGTGTGTGTACACACACATATATCTTGATTTCTCTATCAGTTAAGAGTTGTAAAGGACATAATGTAACTTATTCTTCTTTAATGCCTCATAATAACTAGAATGAAGTAGGCTCGGAATAACTTTGAAAAATGAATGAATGAATAAATGTTTATGAAACAATAATAATGCTATTTCAACTTTTAAATATAAGCTATGCTTTCCAAGTAGAAAAAAATAAGACTAAAAAAGCTGGCACAAGCAATTTATTTTATTCTCAAAGTCATTCGACCACCATAAAATGTCATTCTAACTGTACATGCTCAAAACGCTAAATGTGGTTTAGGGTATTAGATTTCTCACTAAACTAAGGACTAGGCCAGGAATCATCATCATTTGGGATTAGTAGCTCACTCCTTGGGAAGATGTTCTTGTCTCAAGACTGCCAAAGAAACCAATTTACATTCTTATCCCCCAAACCAAAAGATCTTGAATTGTTGTCTCAGCTAAGCACGCAAACTTAAGGTCTAGACCTACAGACCTAGAAAAAGATTATAGTACAAGTTTGTTCTCAAGGACAAACATCAGGTCTTTCCACCAAAAAATAATTAGATGATAATAACATGTGGGTATATTATTGATGCATTGCACAGATCTTTACAAAATTCCAAATTGCATTGCTTGTGGCTTTTCTTAATAATTTTTACATGCTCAATCTACCCTAGTGAGGCTAGCAAATACCTTGGTTTAGAGAACTGAAATTAGTTTCACATTCAAATCAAGAGACCAGTAATGTAAAAAAATATTTCACAGAAACATTAAATTCCTTGAGGGTTTAGAGCTCAAATATTCTTTCTCAGTTTATGCTCTTAAACAATAATTACTACAGGGCACTCATATAGAAATACACAGGAGAACAAGATGAACTGTTTTTAGTCATCTTAGAAATACATTTGCTTCCATTAAAGGACCATACTCTTTTTCTATCCTAAACTCAATTTATCTTGTCACGTTGTTAGATTAAGGTATTTCCTAAATATTTTAGTGTCAAATAAAACCATCACCCTCATTAGCTTGAGGAAACTGGAAAGATCAAATTGATGAGCAGTGTCAAGAGTTCTAAGTTTTTAATTTTGATTGTGGCAAATAGACCAACCCCACACTAGTCATTAATTAAAAAAAGCTAACCTGGAATGCACATGTCATTATACATCCCCCCCCCACACACACTGTGAGTCTGAGTGTGTGCGTGTATGTGAGATTGTGGTGGTGTTTTGGACTTTTCCCTCAGGTACTTTGGTATTCAAGCCTTTTGAATTCTTCTCATCATTTTTTACTTTGGAAAAGATCATTTTGGGAAAGCATTAAAAACACAGCAATGTCAGTGTAACATAAAGAATATTCTTAACCCTTAGCAATGTGCTTTGGCCTCGGACACCTGCTCTCCAAGAAATAGACTGAGATTGCATTCTCCTTGAATCCAGTAAAACACAATTTTATGTCATTTACTTGGTCAAAGACTAAATATGCAAATCCCTGAGGTATCCAGCTTCTCACTCCAATACCAATAACAACGACAACAACAAAAATCCCTTGATTCAGGCAGGACCTATCAATAAACTACTCATAAATAGTAATTATTACTGACTACAAAATATCACTCCTAATAACATCCCAGTAACCAGAAAGTGCTACTGGGGCTCTAAAAGAGCCTGAATTCTAGTGAGTAATTCATGCAAGAAGGAGATAAGATTGAATACAGACAAAAAGGGAGTTTGAAAAAGAATGCCTGGGGCTTATATTTTAAGGAAAGACCAGGACAAAAGCATGAGGACATAAATAATGAATCATTTTGAATTTTAAAACTCAAAATTTGGCTTACAAACTGTATGCTGGAATTGCGTTTCCCCACTTCTTTGATGAGGACAAATCTCTTTTTAACTGCAGTCAACATTCAGCAGCTCAATGTATGGCATGATCATTAAATCAATGAGCCAGCTTTTAGAAGCCGCCTATGATGATGAGCCACTCATAGCTATCTCCCTCAGTACTCAGCCGTCATTTTATTTAACTTTGCTCTTCTGACCTCAGCATCAGTGCTTTATTTTACTACTACAAAGACGATATTTTGAGAGCAGATTCAACCTTTAGCTGCACATTCTCCAACTCTGATTTTGCCCCGTAATGTCAAAGAATGTTCTCAGAGAAGAAAGCCAAAGAAATAAAAATTCTTATTCAGTGTTCAACATTTTTCACTGACACTAGCTCCTTCATTTCCATAAGTGGTTAGATAACTAAAACAATCAATCAACAAACGTTTATTATGCATCTGCTGTATTCAGGGCACTGTGCTAACTAAAGAGAGCACAAAGATGAATAAATCACATTCTCACACTCTAAAAGCTTATACTTCAAATAAAAAATGGCAAATTTGGGGCATACACGTTATTATTCCCTTCTCATGGGCCAGCGTCAACATCTCCAATCAATTTGAGTCTAAAATCCTCCTGACCTCCAAGGAGACCTCAGAATCCTTCTCAGTGATAGAAACTAGCATGGAAGAAGAAACTTATTTGCCATTGATGATCCAAATGGAGAAATGGAATAGATATTAAAGAGAACAATCAATAGAGAGTGCAACATGTGCTCTAAATTAAGTGCCATAGAATTTCAAAAGAAGAAAAGCCCACTGTAGATGGAAAAAGAAGTCTTTCCAAAGGATTCAGGACCTCAACTAGGTGGCCTCAAAAGATAACTTGAATTTGGCTAGAGCGAATGAGGGAGAATGTTTCAGATGGTAAAAATGGCAACAAAGACACTGAGGCAGGAATGAACAAAACAAGTTTAGGGGATGATTGGAACTGGACCCGCTTGATCAGAGTAAAGATTCAGGCAGAGAATAGCAGCAAAGAGGATTAGAAAGGAATGTAGGGAGTCAATTACAAAGATGCCCCAAATGCCACACTTGAGTGCTAAGTTTTACTCGACTTCTCATTCAATCCTAATTTGAATTCGCTAGAATCTAAAGGTAGCTATAACTGGGTTGATAGTCCAAGTAAGTTTGTGCTACTTACTCTTTATTTGCCCTATCCAGCTCCAATTTCTGCCCATCCTTACTGTGCTCTGTGCCCCAGGATGCTAAACTCTGTGGAATGCATACCCAGGCTCTTTCGCCCTCTGACTTCTGTGTGGCTCTAGCCAAGACAGCAGGTGGAGATCAGAGGCAGGAGGAAAGAGAATGGAGGTGTTTATAACCGCCATACTCTCTCTGCCAACCTATGATTTGGCAGTGGCGTGGTTCTTTTGCCTACAGCTTATTTCAGGTGATCCCTTTCCCACAACCCTGCACCAAATAATTAACTCCATTGTGAAGATCTCCACCCCTTCTCCCACGCATGTGTAGCCTATGAACACCTTAAGACAGGATGGAAAATCAGTTCACCATATGTGCCAACTCTAGTAGGTTGGTAGCAGAAGCTTATGAAGCCACACCAGGTTCACTAGGAAAAATTTTCATGATTGATGAAGGATGTCTGCCCTGGATATAGTGCCTACTTTTTGTTTATCTATATTGCCTCATGCTGCCAAGTGTCCTTTACACTTATCTGTACTCAACAGTCAAAGCTCTGGTTTAGTATTAGACGTGTCAGTTCAAGATCTAGCTGTTTAATGACCTCTGTGTGATTCTCGGCACACTGGAGACCAGCTAATTGGCCAGCACTTTTGGATCACCTGGAAAACCCTGGAGACTTTATTGCTGAGTATTTGCTAGCCCCTGAC